>NW_020665104.1:0-19370 GCF_002925995.2 Terrapene triunguis
TGCCTAGGGCGCCAAGATTTGGGGGCGCCAAAAAGCAGTGCCCCCAAAGGTCCATCTAGCCCAGTATCCTGTCTACCGACAGTAGACAGTATCCTGTCTACCAATGCCAGGTGCCCCAGAGGGAGTGGACCAACAGGCAATGATCAAGTGATCTCTCTCCTGCCATCCATATCCATCCTCTGACAAACAGAGGCTAGGGACACCATTCCTTACCCATCCTGGCTAATAGCCATTAATGGACTTAACCACCATGAATTTATCCAGTTCTCTTTTAAACGCTGTTATAGTCCTAGCCTTCACAACCTCCTCAGGTAAGGAGTTCCACAAGTTGACTGTGCGCTGCGTGAAGAAGAACTTCCTTGTATTTGTTTTAAACCTGCTGCCTATTAATTTCATTTGGTGACCCCTAGTTCTTGTATTATGGGAATAAGTAAATAACTTTTTCTTATTCACTTTCTCCACATCACTCATGATTTTATATACCTCTATCATATCCCCCCTTAGTCTCCTCTTTTCCAAGCTGAAAAGTCCTAGCCTCTTTAATCTCTCCTCATATGGGACCCGTTCCAAACCCCTAATCATTTTAGTTGCCCTTTTCTGAACCTTTTCTAGTGCCAGTATATCTTTTTTTAGATGAGGAGACAACATCTCTACGCAGTATTCGAGATGTGGGCGTACCATTGATTTATATAAGGGCAATAAGATACTCCCCGTCTTATTCTCTATCCCCTTTTTAATGATCCCTAACATCCTGTTTGCTTTTTTGACCGCCTCTGCACACTGCGTGGACATCTTCAGAGAACTATCCACGATGACTCCAAGATCTTTTTCCTGACTTGTTGTAGCTAAATTAGCCCCCATCATATTATATGTATAGTTGGGGTTATTTTTTCCAATGTGCGTTACTTTACATTTATCCACATTAAATTTCATTTGCCATTTCGTTGCCCAATCACTTAGTGAGTCAGATCACAGCAAGGGCATATCGACCCTCCGGCTAGACTGTGGGTCTCCAACCACAGCCCCCCAGAGGGGATGCAGAGGCAATCACTGCAGCAGAAATCCTTGGTGGTGTAAGCACCCAGATGAGCAGCCCCTTCTATGCCCTTTAACAGGCTGCAGCTATGGGAGGGTTATCTAGCTAGCACTGCTCTGAAGAGGAAGCAAGGGCTGTAAGTACCAATTAGACAAATAAAAGCAACGCAGGGAGCAGAACAGGCACTCGGGGCAAATGAATACGTAGCAAATCGCCATCGACTTAGAACAGGGGTGGGCAAACTACGGCCCGGGGGCCACATCCGGCCCTCCTTTGAAAACGAATAGCTCACTGATCGTTACTATTCTTGTGGGATGTCTGCATGCAGTGGGTACTGAGAGTTATGAATAGATGCTGGAACTAGAACTAAAGTGGGTGCAAACAAGGTGTGTCGGGGGTGTTGTTACACGGGTCTGTCCCACCAAGGAATGTGTATTTACCTCAATTTACATAGAAAGAGAGTAAACAGACCCATCAAGCTAAGAAGTGTGGGGCAAGAGACTCCATGGCTACACCCCAGCCGAACTGCCGCCGCCAGTCGCGATTGCGATCGCTGCTTTTTTTCTTTTTGCTTGGGGCGGCAGAAATGCTGGAGCCGGGCCTGCGTATGGGAGCTCAGCTAACTCGGCATTTTGCCAGCCAGGCTGTACAGAGGCAGACTAGCACCACACTAGGAGAAATGAGACTGGAAACACTGCCCCCTTCTGGCCATTTTGCGCGGCAGCTGATTAAAGACCTGCAGCTGAAGAAACCTGCTGACGCAAGAACAAAACATCGAGGAAGCCCCATGCCCAAAACCAACAAGTGAATAACCCACAGGGAACTCACCCCCTCTATTTACTACTTTCTGGGAACCAACTCCCAGAAAACCCCCGTATGTGCCCAACATTCGTCTGCTCTCATGCTCGGCCTTTCTGCTTCTATGCTGCTGTTACCACAGAGGCAGCAAAGTAAAATAGGATAATATGGTTTATGGGGGCAAAAGGGATAGCAAGGAAAATACAGCCCCTCTACTACATAAAGAGGGAGTTCAGAGAGAAGACTTGGCCGGGACAATAGGCTCCAGTAGAGTGTATGGGGCTGTTATAACACCCTGGGTTGGTACCATCCTACCCAAATGGTCTCCTTTCTTGAGTAAGCCTTTCAAATATTTACTCATGAACACTCTTCATCGCTGTTTAACTAAGCAAGGAATATTGGGCCAAATTCAGTCCTGATGTAGCTTCTGTTACTTCAGTGGGAGTTCACCAGAGAGTAAACTGGGCCATTACGCCGTTTTATCCTGTCCGCCTAAATCAGTCCCTCCAGCTGAAGACGAGTGAAGAGGCTGGAATCCATGGGAACAATCAGCCTGTGAACATATTTTCACCCAGGGCGGTCCTAGCTCTCAACTCCCCTTCATTATGAACCACAGCTCACAATTTAGGCCCAGATTGACCTGCATCCCAGCCAAATCTGTTGTGTGTCTAGTTTTTGGGACTGAAAATTGGGGCCTTCGTGGTCTCCAGTTGGAGCTAGCTATCTTCACAAGGTGGGAAGTGTCTCCTGTTGGAGGCGGGGAGGGGGCTGCCCTTTGCACTGGAGAGCAGTGCCTCAAACTGAGGGGAGCTGCTGTATGTGAAGGAACCTTGGTGTCGTAATTAGGAGAGGGGGCAGCTCTTTCTAAGGGTTAGACTGGGTGCCTAGCAGCTTTCACCTTCATCTCCTCCCTCCCCCACTCCTCCTGACACACCTACCATGTTATCTCCAGCAGTAGTGAGAGCAGGCTGCCATCACAGCCTCCCTTCCAAACTCACAGGGCCTGTGGGTGCTCCCAAGGTCATGTATATTTGGTTTGGGCCTTGCCCAGCTGAGAGGAATGGCAGCTGCAGGCTGGCTGAAACCAGAGCTTCTTGCCTGGGCTACGTACACCCATCCCTCGTTTTGCTGTAGGGGGGTTATTTTAAAGTAAGTGAACGCAGACTTCATTGGCAAATACTCCCCTTCCCCCACACAGTACAGTACCTGCAGCCGTGGCTCCCCAACCAGCAACCCAGCAGTCCTTCCACGTCTGAAGGTCATGAATGAAGGGCAAGCAGATGGGCATTTTCTGTTCACTGAACTCTATTGGGGAGTCGAGCAGGAGCAAGGCGATGTTGTTGTCCATGTTTGCGCTATCGAAGTGCTCATGCAGAATCAGCCTGTCCAGCTTTTTCTTCTCTACTTGGTGGCTTTCCAAGTCAACTGCCCCAAACGCCACGTAAAGATCTGGTGGACTTAGGAACGAAATGGAGACAAAGCGTGAACAAGGGGAGCAAAGTCATTCTGCAAAGATAGGGGAGACACCCTCCTTCGGAGAGGGAGCTCAAAGCACTCTGCATATCGCAGGGTTGGGATAGCCAAAGAGGCCGTGGAAACCCATCCGCATTGCTAGAGCTGGCAGCATTGCGAAACCGTTTTCACAAAAGGCTGGATTCTGCCTCCCTCACTCACAGGGAGTAGCACCTTATTCCAGGAGGAGCCAGACTGATTTCTTTGGGAGTACTTGTGGAGAAAGGGGGTAATTCACCCTTGTTCGAAAATGGGCCTAGTTTTGCTCAAAATGTTTCAGGCTCTGTCACTAGATGTGTATCATCTGGCACCCATCACCATGGTATCAGAGTGCCTCACAATCTGTAATAGATTTATCCTCCCAACACCCTGGTGAGGACAGGACGTGCTGTCATCCCCACTACACAGATGGGTAACCAAGGCACAGAACGACTAAGGGGCAGGTCTTGTGCTCATTGACTGTAGTATAGCAGTATTTAGTGACTTACTCAAGGTCCCAGAGGAAGTTGTGGCAGAAAAGGGAAGTAAACCTCAGTCTCCCAAGTCCCAGGTTAGACCTAACCATTGGACCATCCGTTTTCCTGACCTGCTGTATGAACTTGGGCCAAGAGCACCCCCTTTTTAGTGCCTCTGTTTCCCTCCTACACTTTGTTTTGTCCATCTGGTTGGATGTACTTCGGGGCGGGGACTATCTCTCACTATCTTTGTGCAGCACCTAGCACACTCCTAATTGGTGTGCAGTTATTTGCTCTTTTTCCACTGAAAAGGAACCATTTTTGAGTAAACACCATCGTTTTGGTTTTTGTTGGTGCAAGAGCAGAGCCATGTTTGATTTCTCACCAAAGGGCAAAGACACTTCCATTGGGAAGGCGTCCTAATTTTCGTGCAACGTTTTTGCCCAGCACCGCACATCACGCGCCTCATGTGGAAGCCAGGCAGGCTGCAGGAAGACAGCAGAGCTAATAGTGAAAACAGGGGGTTGGGAGTAAGGAGTTCTACAGGCAGCTCTGACACTGATTTCCTTTATGACCTTGGGCTACCTGTAAACTGAGAATGATAGTTGGCTTGTAACGTGCTTTGAGATCCTTGGATGGAAGGGACTTTACAAGCGCAAAGGGCTATTGAGGAGCACTGTTACCCTAACAGGGATCGTGATGGGATTTGAGGTGGGTGGAGCTAAAGCGCACTAGCTCGTCCTATTGGCAAGAGTGTGATAATGACAAAAGTAGGGATGTGCACGGGGCCACCACTCAGCCGCATCGCTGGTATTTGAGGCCAGGGTACTTGGGCTTCGCCGAATCCCACCCTGGTGATCTTTTTCTCCTCTCTGTTTGGATAAGGTGAGAAGCACCAAGAGATCTGCTGCTTCCTCCTCCCAGGAGATAAGAGGCGGCTGGTTGAGGCAGATGCTTCATCCCTGGCTTCCAATGTGGGGCTGGGAAATGTCTCCTCACCAGACCAGATCAGGGGACGAGGGAGAGGATGGATTCTTCTCTCCGAACGTCCCTGACTCCTGAAACACCGTCTGCTGGCTGGTGCGCTCACTGCACTCTCCCTTGCTTTTGATGGAGGGAGGGGGTGTAATTTACACCGTCCTGTTATTATTACCTAGCTTGATACATTGCAGGAAAGAGGTGAATCTGGCCTAATAATAGTTGCCCCCTTAGAGCAGCCAGAAGATAAGGCTGCTACACCCAGGGTAGCAAAGGCTTCACGGTTGATTAAGATGAGGTCAGCATGGTCAGAGATGTGGTCTGGTTGTGCAGTGAGGTTCTCCATCCCTACATCATGGAGCTGGAGGGGGGTGGGGGCCGGAGGTGTGGAAAGTTTCTATGTGGCATAAACTTATTTCCTTGTCTCTCCCTAGCTAATGTGACTGACTCACTTTCTTTGAGGACTGCTTCCTGCCTGGTGTTGCCTCTACTCAACAATGAGCTGCAATAAGAAGGATTCCCTGCCCCCCCAACCCCGCCCCAGCCCCCCAGTACTCACAGTTCATTTGTGAAACAATGTGCCGCAGATAAAATCCACCAGCTGCTTATAATCGACCCGCTGCAAAAATGCTTCTCTTTGGTCTGGATGCTCACTTGCCAGGGGAACTCACCGGACATGGCACCCGTGCCCCCTATGGTCTTGGACTCTTTCAGTGTGGATGGTTTGTAAGAGGGTCTGAGGCCACAGTCTAACAACAAAAGGCAGTGCACTGTGTGTCTGTATACAGGTCACTTCAAATCAGTCTGCAAAACAGATACAACCACCCACAGGGCCCCATTCTATGTTCACACCAGTTCTACACTGTTGTCTCTCTCTTGGCCTCAGTGGAGTTTTTCCTGACTTACATCATGTAAGAGGGCAATGAAGCCCAGGGTTTATTTTCTGCAGTGACGCACCTAACTCAGAAGGGACAGAATCACTTTGGGTCTTTAGAGATGGGCACAAGAAACAACCTTTGGATCGGGATTTCAAGCACCCCAAAGTTACAAGCAGTAGGGGAGAGGGTTTGTATCCTGGGGTTTGGTTCAGCCTTTATAAAGAGACAGGATATTTGCACATTTTTAAATCCAGGTTTACATTTTGAATTCCTGCAAAGTTAGGAGGTGTTTGGGTCTGAATTCTTGGTGTCTTAGATGCCACGTGAGCAGAATGATGAGTACAACATGGGATTCACAGACGAACAGATTTTAAGGCCAAAGAAGGGACCACCATGATTATCCACTCTCATCTGCATAACACTGGACATATAATTTCACCAATGGAATCCTGCATCAAGCCTACGCTTGTGGCTGAGATAAAGCATCTCTCTTAGAAGTACATCCAGAAGTACAGCAATTTATATCCAGAAGTACAGCAAGTTGCTCCGATGGTTAATTACTCTAAATTAAAAATGTGCACCTTAGTTCCAATCGGATCTTGCCTAGCTTCAGCTTCCATCCATTGGACCATGCTCCTTTGTTTGGGACCTATCAGATTTCCCCCCTCATGTAGGCACTTACAAACCCGGATTAAATCTCCTCAGTCTAATCTTTGATAAACAAACTAGATTGAGTTTATTTAGTGTATCACTGTAACGCAGGATTTCCCGAACTTGACTCATTCTAGTAGTTTTTTCCCCTGACCCCTTTCCAATTTATCAACTTCATTTTTTAAAGTATAGACATCAGAAATTGACACAATATTCCAGAAGTGGTCTCACTAATGCTGTAGACAGTGGTAATCACACCTCCCTATTTCTGCTTGATATTCCCCTGCATTTACATCACAGAATTTGCATTTGCTCTCTTCCTCGCTGCTTCGTACTAGGAGCTCATGTTCAGCTGACCATATACCATGATCCCTAAATCCTCTTCTGAGTCACTAGCTTCCAAAATACATTCCTCCATCCTGTGTGACCGAGAGCCTTGGTTCCTACACGTATTACCTAGCATTTAGCTATATTAAAACATATTGTTCCAATTAGCCCAGCTGTCATGAAAATGAAGATGCATGTGAAATCTATGAGTTTAAGAAGCAAGCAGCAAATATAATTAATAAGACTATAACTGCTTTGGGGCAGGGGCTGTCTTTTTGTTCTATATTTGTACAGCACCTAGCAGACTGGGCTCCTGGGTTCATGGCCGGCACTCTGCGATGCTAACAAGATACAAATAATAATAGACATAAGTAGCCAAGAATAAAAAACTATCAGATATATTTAGGATATAGAGGTGAAATATAAGTATGTAGCACAGGGCCTACAGACCTCAGGCTTGTAAAGTATTTAGCATAGCCAAATTAGGCCTTAGGATAAATTAGCTATATTATAAAGATAAACTAGCATAAATAAGTGAGTAATAAACTTGCTGAGCTTGTGTGGACGTTTGTGATATGCTGCTGTTTTGAAAAGAGCGGCTGAGTTTGGATAGCAATGGCTGCAAGAGATCAGCAGACAATACACGATGACAGTTGGTAGCTGGGGTGAAATGTTCGAGACTTAAGGTAACCGCCTCTTACGACGGTGATCATAAGGAGCTGTAAATGTTAATGAGCTTAAGGCGAACTACCAAGTTTGCCTATGAAAAACGGGGCACCCAAAAGTAGTGGGATGTGGAGGTTCAAATAAGCAAAGGGAATTAAAAACCTTCATGAATACATATGAACCCCAGTGGGTGACCACATGTCCCAATTTTATAGGGACAGTCCGGATATTCGGGGCTTTTTTTTTTATATACAGGCGCCTATTACCCCCTTCCCCCCATCCTGATTTTTCACACTTTCTATCTGGTCACCCTAGTGTCAGCTTAACCCGTTATAAAAGCTGTGTCCCAGCCTGCATGCCTTGGTGAGGATGATGATGAGGCTAACGCTCCAGCTTTTTCCGCAAGGCATGGTGTGAATAGTGCCAATACTATGCGTTCTGTATTGGGCTCGCTCTCCTTTACCAGACTGCAGTGCATGTATTGATGTTCGGCTGGCTAAGAAAAGTAATAAAAGAGCACGGTGTTGTCCTGGTTGTGCCCAGAGCAGTCCCCCTTCTGCTAATAACCTGTCTACTGCAATCATTCTTGGGGCTGAATGCTCACACATTAACCTAGATGTAAACTCTCACCTGGAGGTGGGTAATTGGTTAAAGTAACTCACAACTCTAGACAAGATTACACATAGTTTAAAAAACACCCTGAACTTCCCCACCCCCCCCAAAGTCAGTTGTCTTCAAACTCTATAAAGTCAGACTTTGGACCCAGTGGTCTTTACTTCGCTGTCTCATTGTGCCTATGAAAATTGCTCAGTTATTGCACATATTAAGGCTGTGAGCACAGATGTCCTAGACTGTGCCCAAGCAGCTGAAATGCTGTTTCTGGCTGAGGCTGGAGAATGACGCTAACGAATTGACAGCCTACAAGGCAGTGCCTAATTCTCCGCTCACTCACGCCGGTGCAAAGCACAGGGACTTATAACACGAGGGCAGAACCAGGCTCCCACCGAGGACAGTGCTCAGGGTTTATAATCCACCTACCTGCATGTGTGCTTCTCATTAAGGCAGTTAGAAGCCAGAGGGTAAGGAACAGCATTTTAATCCCATTCTAACTTGATGCTCCTTGTTCATGTTCGAAGAGGTGAGGCTACGGCGGATACTGAGGGGCAACCTCCCCACACCATAGTCTAGCCAAAGGCAACAAGTCCTTCTGCCTAGAGGTGACCACAATATTCCTCATCATCTGCATGTGACCTCACACAATCTATTCACTTGAGGTGACATCACAATGGGATGCTATGCCTGTCTGGGGGGAATCAAAGGAGTTTTCAGCAGGACCAGGGACAGCTAGACCTGAGCTGTAGGGTTGGCAACCAGGTGGCAAATTTCCCGAAGTGGCATAGTTGGTTCAGCCCATGATAGGGATGGAACAGCTTGGAAATTCACTTCTGGATCCTGATCTCAGTTCCAGCTCGGTCTTGGTGTGTTTGACTCCTTTGCTCTGATTCAGGTCCATCTCTAGTAATGGGTGCTGTAGCTTTTCCTCATTCCTGTGCCGTTTTGTCTCTCTGTGTAAGTTCCCAGCTCTGCCTTCCTTGCAACAGTTTTTTTCTTTGCCCATGAGAGGAGCTGATTCATTCTTTCAAACCTTGGAAGGACTTTCTCTCCTCTCTCTACACCTTCCATGTAGTCTCTGCGGGAAGTGGAAACGTGTTGCTAGGGTAAGCGCTCAATGAGAAATGGGGCCATGGAGATGTCCAAAGAGCTGACTGTCTTCCCCTTGGTGAACTTCAGGGTAAACACAACTTATATGGCCAAAGCCATCCCTAATGTCACTCCATTGAGCTGAGTTCAGTGACGTTCCACCAGTGAAGGATTTAGCCCAATTTCCATCTTGCACCTTCAACAACAGCCGGAAAGTTGCAGGGCCAAAATTCACCCTGGGGTTAACTCCACAGTGAATCCAGTGGAGCTCAATATTTTTGGGTCAGATCCTCAGCTTGTGTCACTTCACTGGAACTATGCTACTTTACATCATGTGGAGAATCTGACCCCTTAGTTCTATCGCAGCAGCCCCCAAGGGCCCCAGCTCAGATCAGAGCTGAGCCCTGCCATGCTCAGATTTGGAGACATATGGAGACATAGTCCCAGCCCCAAAGAGATTACAGTCTAATTTGAAACAGGGCAAAAAGAGTGAAAACAAACAGTAGGAGGAAAGTGAGGAGGGAGGACGGGGTACCAGTGTTATGAGTGTCTGACGACATGGGCCAACAACGAGCAAGGCTCCAAATCATGTAAATGGTTTTTAGTTTTACTCTTGAGGATCAACAAGGAAAGAAACGCCCCCAGTAAAGAAATTTGCATCCCAACATGCCATGGATCAGCGAATCAGAACCAGGTTCTCCTCTCGCACACAGGTGCAGACCAGGAGTAATGCCACTGACTTTATGGCGTTACACTGGGGTAAAAGACAAAGAATCCGAAAGGAGAATCAGAACTTTCATTTTCCTCTCCCCTTTGCTTCCATTTCACCCCATGCCCAGAACATCAGAGAAAAGTGCCAGTTTCCTTGACAGTGAACAACAAAACAATTCAATGGTGTGATACTTAACAAAATGCCTTCTGTTACTATAGCAACTGGAAATTCCAAGCAGGATGCTGGAGCATATGGGAGCATCTCCAGAAAGAGCTGCACATTACGATCATACCAGGAGCAGTCTCTTTTACGCCCCCGCCCCAGCATAAATGCGATGACAAACAAAAGAAGTTTCCTCTTGCTTTTGAAACTGGACTGGGGTGAGCACAGAACCAGAAGCAAGGAGTTCCAGCGTGCTGATCCCAGTTCTGGCACAGACCCTCCCTGTGGGACCTTGGGCAAATCACTTCTCTCTGTGCCCTAAATCCCCATCCCCTTCCTTCTCCCATCCTAGATCTGTCCTGTCTATTTAGTTTGCAAACTCATCAGGGCTGGGACTCTCTCTTACTATGTATTTGTACAGCACCTAGCACAAGAGGGTTCCAGGCACCTAGGTGCTATTGTGGTATCAAAAATGTCAGTCATAATTATTTTACAATTCATTCGCTTTTAAAGCCAACCTGAAATCTACTCCACTGTACAAGCATACACAGTCACACAGATGGAACACCAGGTTTTTTTCATTAGCAAGCTGCAGCCTTTTATTATATTTGCTCCATTTTTCAGATCTAACCCATCATATATTTCAGTTCGCAAAACACCCGTGACGTGCTTTATCATAGTGCTGGATGCCAAACTGAATCTTTTTGTATTTACACACTTTTGGGCCCAGTAGAAAAAAAACGCTTTACATTATAAAACATTTTTTTACTAACACTGTTTCAGGAAATAGGCACTCCAGGTAATAATATATATTGCTGTGAATGTGGAACTGAGAGAGATTAAATTCCCCATCCCCACCAAAGACATCAAAGTGCAGCTACTATTGTTAAGATAACCCCATGAATACTTTCTAGAAATCAAAGCTCTGGATTTTCATGCGTACGTCTAGCAAGTTGATCAGATAAAGATAATAAACATAAACAGTAGCTACAAAACGCAGCTGGTAGTCCAGTCACACCCCCTATTTACTCCTATTACAATACACTGGGCCAAACTTTCAAAAAACTTTCTCCTGAAATTAACAAGCACAAGATTGCATGTATACCTATTGAAGTGCACAAATTGGGCAACTGCATTTCCAGCCGTGGTACCAGGCACAATTTCAGAAACAACTTTGACCTTTGGCAACTGTGAAATCAAGCAATGCCACCCACTGAATATACAAAATACTGTACCGTCATTGGTGCACAAATTTCTGTGCAATAGTGCTGCAGGCATATCATATACTCTGTGACCCTCTGTAGCTTGGGGGGACACCCTACACCCCCATGTTCATCTTTATAAAATGACTGTGTGGGATCCAATGCAAAGTTTGTCAGGTTGGGTGTCTTCGGAAGGCTCATGATGCACTGAGCATTGTTGTTATAGTAATGTTATAGTAAGGTTATAGGTTATAATTTCATGTATATAGTTATGAGGCTGAAAATGTATACTCATGGCTTAAGCAAGCCCAGGCAAAAACTCTCCAAGAACAGAGAGGCAGTTCACACGTCGTCAGGGCATGGATGGGACAAACCCAGCCCAGCCTCACAGGAACAAAGGACACTGGCTTAGGCAGCAACAAAAGAATCTGTTAGATCCTCTAGGGAGTCACCCACTTCCTTTGGTCAGTTTGGGACTGTGATGAGGTAATGCTCACCTGACTCTGAAGGGGTGGGGGCAAAGCCAAGAGGAAAGAAAGGACAAGATAAAAGGGAGAGACATTTTGCCAAGCACTCCATGCATCTGAAGAAGTGGGTTTTTTAACCATGAAAGCTTATGCCCAAATAAATCTGTTAGTCTTTAAGGTGCCACCGGACTCCTTGTTGATTTTGCCATGCTCTCGCTCTCTCTCTCTCTCTTCCACCTACATCTACAGACACCACACCAAGCGACTGAAGAGCTGATCAAAGAGGAGAGCCTGGCTGAAGAGCAGCCAGCCTGTGGTGAGAAGGATCTAAGTTTGTAAGGACACTGAAAGTGCTAAGATCAGCTTAGAATGCGTTTTGCTTTTATTTCATTTGACCAAATCTAACTTGTTGTGCTTTGACTTATAACCACTTAAATCTACCTTTATAGTTAATAAACCTATTTGTTTATTCTACCTGAAGCAGTTCATTTGGTTTGCAGTGTGTCAGAGACACCCCTTGGGAGAACAAGCCTGGTACATATCTATTTCTTTGTTAAGCTGACGAGCTCATATAAGCTTGCAGTGTCCAGTGGGCATAATTGGACACTGCAAGACGGAGGTTCCCAGGGTTGTGTCTGGGACCGGAGATATCGGCTAGTGTCATTCGCTTGCAGGTAGCTGGGAGCAGCTTACATGCCAGAGGCTGTGCGTGAACAGCCCAGGAGTGGGGGTTCTCACAGCAGAGCAGGGTAAGGCTGGCTCCCAGAGTCAAGGATTGGAGAGGCCGAGCAGATCACCGGTACAGATAACACCAGAGGGGAACGTCACATACTCCTGTTGGAATTCTGCACCACTGAGCAATGCAGAATTTGGGCAGAATTAATGTTCTCCGCACAATTTTATTTTTGTCACACAGAATTTGTGATTTCCACCAAAATGCTTCCTTTTTCCAGCTTTGCATGTTTAAAATGTATTAGTTATGTACACACATAACGTCTTCTATGTGTATTGTAAGGTTTTTGGGTCCTACCACTGTAGCGGGAGGGGGTTAGTGAGCTAGCAGAGTTTAGTTGTAGTATAGTGGGTGGTTAGCATGGGGAAGGGAGATTGAGGGTAGAGTGTGTTTGTCTTCACACACACATGAGCACTCTTCACCTTAAACTCCACTCTGCGTGCGTCTGACTCTAGGGTGGGTGCTGCCCTCCTTCTTATATTCCCTGCCAGCCTGAACCTGCCCTCCTCCACTCCCACCTGTCACCACATCCCCCCAGCACTCCCAGCTGCACCTGGCATGGGGGCGTGCATACTACCTCCGGAGATGAAGGGGTGTCAGCTGGCAAAC
The DNA here is from genome assembly GCF_002925995.2 of Terrapene triunguis. Taxonomy (NCBI): domain Eukaryota; kingdom Metazoa; phylum Chordata; order Testudines; family Emydidae; genus Terrapene; species Terrapene triunguis. Next base: position 12,888 of record NW_020665104.1, read on the forward strand.
TATGTACACGACCTAACTCACACAAACACAAACCCACACACCCCGCATGTACACACACACTCGCCCCAACACCCACAGTCTTACCTTGGTCTCCCTTCCCCATGCTAACCACCCACTATACTACAATTAAACTCTGCTAGCTCACTAACCCCCTCCCGCTAGAATGGTGTGACCCAAAAACCTTACAATACACATAGAAGCTTGAACTTGGACAAGACATGACAGACAGACAAAAACAGTCCTTAAGGATGCTAGCGCCCTCTTAGGCCAGGTCGTTACAATACTTTTGTGTAACATACATTTGTATAATGACTCTTTTTAAATGAAATATTTAATTTCACTGAACCAGAATATAACTGTCAACAAAGATACATCACGTTCTTTATTAATATGCCTAGTAAGGAATCTATTTGTCAGAAAACATTTCCTGAATCTTTTCGTTGTCTGTATTGTTACAGACATACTTGCTGACAGGTATTTTGAAATAAATTACCAAAGTAATTGGAACTGGCGTGATTATATTGTGCTCTTTTGACAACTAAAATATGCAGAATTTTGCAGAATTGTAAAATACTGTGCAAAGAATTTTTAAATTTTTGGCAAAGAACTCCCCCGGGAGTAATCATCCAACAACACATCAAGTTGCTTTACTTTATGTTTCTAGCAAAAACATAATACAATGTTGGTGCAGTAGTGTGCGCATGGATTATTTTTTAATACTAACTGGACAGGATACCCCAGTGCCCCCAAGTCCACAATAGCCATTGGGGTTCTTGCTTAGATACTGTTGATGGTAATCTTCAGCGTAATAGAACTCTGGAGCCTCACGGATTTCTGTTGTGATTGTGCCAAAACCGCTCTCCGTCAATACCTGTCAAGACATGGTACAGAATTCCATTAGAGGTTTGTTTGCGTCTGTGTGAGAAATAAACCAACATTAGGAAATCTTATTCAAGAGATGCCCTAGACTTTTACAGTCACTTGTACAACAGTTACAGAACAGCCTTGATTTTACCATGTAGATTAGAAAGACATCCTGCTTCATCTGTGCTTTTATATTATTTGGGCAGCAGACACTTCGGGTATCAGTCTGTACACTGAGCAGTGTGCGTGTTTTATCTTACTTCTAACTGGTTACATTTTGAATGGGATGTTCCGGTTCATTAATCTTTTTTTGTGGGGAAGGCGCGCCTCTGATTCTTAGCGTGGGCCTATGCTGCAATTACACACCCACAGCTGCCCCACATCAGCTGAGTCATGGGGCTTGGGCTATGGGGCTGTTTAATTGCGGTGTAGCTGTTCGGGCTCAGGCTGGAGCCTGGGCTGTGGGACCCTCCCCTACACCGATTAATATGCCACATATTAGTGTGCTTTAGAAATCACATCCCCCTAGGCACATTGTTGCGCAACGTAGAGACGCCCGTGAGCTCTAATTAGTTCTATCGACAATGGATTCCTTAAGGTCGAGCTACAGTCCTGGGGTGAAATCCTGGCTGGAAGTCTGCTCGGGCAGCCTGAACCCAACTAGAGCACAGCTAATCTGAACCCGACCCGAGTCCTAGCATGTCAGGTTGTTTTCAGACCTGACCCAAACCGGATACTTGAAGTCAGATCGCTTTGGGTTTGGGTTGGGTTGCCAAGGTCTAGCCACCATCCCGGACACCATTTTCTTTACTTTGTTTCCTCCACAGAGCTGCTGAGGCTAATTGTCGCCCAGCCCTGCCCAACCTTGAGCTGGCCGTTCCCTGGTCCAGCCAGCACCCGTGCACCAGTTCCCCTGGACCGCTCCTCCTGAACCTGTGTCAGCGCCACCGACAGAGCCTTGATCCCTGGGCTCTGCGTGGTGGAGGATTCCTGCTCCCCATGTTGACGATCCATCTCTGGCCGCCTCCTGCCAGTGGAGTTGTTGCAGCGATGGCTCCTGTTAGCCATCCCGCCACGCTGCATGTGCTATGGAGTGAGAGGCGCTGTGACTCGTCGGCACACTCCTTCTGCAGCACACACAGCGCACTTTAGTGGCAGCAGCTGGTAGGAGTAGCCCACAGTCACTGCTGTGCCCAGCTGATCAGAGACTACCTGATCCTGAGAGTGCCAGGACCCTTGGTCTCCCTTCCCCAAACCTGTAGTCGGGTCCTAACCCTAACCCTAGCCTCACTGAAGTCAAGAAGAATTTTGCTACTGACTTCAATGAGACCTGGATTTCACCTCTGGTGTCTTAACTTTCCATTTGTCCTGCTGAAAAGGAGCATCTCTATAAGAATGTACAGTCATTCAAATCAATTCACCCCACAAGGGCTGAAAGTCCTTGCAAGAAAGGAGGAATTTTAGGGTTGCAGTACTGTAGGATAGCACTGATTTGCAAGAAACTGACAAAAATGTGTCGATTTCAAAGCATTTTACAAAAGATAACCAAGCATCATTATCCCTATTTTACAGCAGGGGAAGCTGAGGCTCAGAGACAGCCTGGCACTGTTTTGTAAAAAAAGTGGTCACTGATTTGGAGTGTCTTAATTCGCAGGTGCCAAACTTGACAGCTAGAGTCCACACGCAATCAACAGGAGCAATGGGCACTCAGCACCTCAGTGAATGAACTGCGCCTTTCAGGATTGAGCCTCTAAGCCTGAGCCAAAGAAGTCACTGTTCTCTATTGATATAAAAACCTGAAGGTGACTGAAGATAAATTTGGAAACCTCTTAAAGGTGGAAATACCTGCAGGTGTGGCACTATTCTGGATAACACCTATAACTCACAGGTATTATTCGCTGGCGAATAAAATGGCCATCGAGACAATTACTTTGACTAATGTGGAAAATACAGAGATGGACCCCAGAGATTTGAAGACCAAACTCTAAAACAAGTTAAGAGCCACATTTGGGTTCCATTCACAGAGCCTCTGGAGTTTCTGCCCCCAAGGCACATAATTCCATTAGGATCAGAAAGATATTTCAAGGCAAATTCCAGCTCATTTCCAAAGTGTGTACATCTGGATGAGAAGATTTGCCAAAGCCCAGGCCAATGGCAATGACACATAGTTTGCAGATCAGGGAGGTGGGTGTATGGGTGATATTTTAAATTAGACTTGGAATTCTTCAGGACTGAGCCCCCAAATGAATGTGAAATCCCTCAAAGGCTCCTAAAAGCTGGACGTTTTTCTTTTTAATATTAAGCTGCCATGAAGTTTTAACTATCAAATTTTTCTTTTCTAAGCAAATTGACAAGTGCTGACACTTTGGACCCAATTCTCCTCTGATTCAGGGCTTTATTGTATGCTCATTGAAGTCAACAGCAAAGCTCCCATTGAGTTTAATAGTGCAGGATAAGGACCTTAAACTGGCGTAGTACAGGAGTAACTCTGGGGAGGCAAATGGAGTTACACCAGTATAAAACAAGTGTGACAGCAGAATCAAGCCCTGGAAGAATGTATGGCCAAAATTTGTATATGCCTGGGTATATTACTATTTGACTCATTTTACAGACTGGTAAGATGAGACACAGAATCAGGTTAGACATAGTAACCTGCCTGAGATCCCACAGGAAGTCAGTGGCAGACCTGGCACTAGAACTCAGGAATCCCAATTCCCAATCCTAAAATCTAAATACAAGGGAATTAGGAGGATCCTGGGAGATAATCCTAACTAACTCGCTGACTCAATGTGAGGTCCTGGGCAAGTCCCTTCATTGCCTTTCGCTTCAGTCAATGTATGTTGGAACACTGGAGGGCTAAAAGGCAGGTTCTCACTGGGAACTGGATGTTGCATCTGAATTGTGCTTTCCTAGGCAAGAACTTTTCAAACACTGAAAATGGGGACTCTCTGGGGAAGCAAAAAACCGAATCTGTCAGAATTGTGAGTGAACTGTAGAGCAAGCTGAATGTATATTTCCCCACAGAGCCTGCAATGAGTAACTCACAGAGTCTGCATCCCATAGCTGAGGAATCAAGCGCAATGCACTTTAGAAAGCATTATTTTGTTTAGTTTCTTGCACTGAGGTGTTCCGAAGAAGAACTTTTAAAACTGTCTCCACTCCAGAAAGCCTGGCACAAACATTGATCATCATCATGATTATTAATTCATCTAGCACTGTAAATGTACGTGGTACTGCATCACTCCCTGTCTCAGTCAATGGATATACCAGGACTGTATGTAACTATTCTTGTAGCAGATTTCTATCTGGGACATTTCCATCAATCGCCTGATTTTGTCCATTAGAAAAATCCATCCTGTTCAATATCCTACCACAAGAGGGCATGAGCATCATTTTTCCTTTTTAAAATTACTAACAGGCTATTAAAAGTGGAATAATGCGGAAACGGAGGATCATCCATTACATGGCAACTTTGGTCATTAGTGAAAGATACCAGCAGTGTCGTCAGAAATATGAGACGTTTTAGATTTCTACACCCTGCCAAACTTTACCTTAAATGGTTTGCTTTCAAACTGTGCAAACATTTCCCTAAGACGTACACTGTTGGTACAGAAACAGCAACGTCACAAGGAAAGATGTGTGGGCTCCAGATCTTTAGCTGGTGTAAATCAGTGGAGTTCCACCAACTTCAGTGCACCCAATACGGCTATAGTCCGACCAAGATTCTGCTCTAACAGGCTCCCAGAGGGACACTGTGGCCAAAAGGGGTAATGAGATCGTTGAATGCGGTAACAGGGAAATATCAAGTAGGAGTAGAGAGGTTAAAGCACCTCTGTATTTGGCACTGATATGACTGCTATTGGAAAACTGTGTCCAGTTCTGGTGGCCACAATTAAAGAAGGATGTTGAAAAACTGGAGAGGGTTCAGAGAAGAACCATGAGAATGATTAGAGGATTGGAAAACATGCCTTAGAGTGAAAGACGCAAGGAGCTCAATCTATTTAGCTTGTCAAAGAGAAAGTTAATGGGTGACTTGCACACAGTCTATAAGTACTTACACGGGGAATAGAAATTTGATAATACACGGCTCTTCTATCTATCTGACAAAGATGTAAAAAGACTTTCTGGCTGGAAGTGAAGCTGGACAAGTTTAGACTAGAAATGAAGGTACACATTTTGACCAGTGGGGGTAATTATTAACAACTGGAACAACTTACAAAGGACTGTGGTGGACTCTCCATCACTGGACATTTTAAAATCAAGATTTGACTTTTGTCTAAGAGATATGCTCTAGTTCAAACAGAAACTAATTCAAGCAAGTCCTATCGCCTGTGTGTTATGCAGAAGGTCTGACAACGTGATCACATTGTTTTTTTCCAGCCTTATAATCTATGAATCCATCCATATACCCCAGGGTCACTAGCAGATTCTACTGGAGAGAGGTCCAAACTAAAGCCTGGATCCAGGAGAAAGTGGATAAGGAAAAGTTATTTACTTATTCCCATAATACAAGAACTAGGGGTCATCAAATGAAATTAATAGGCAGCAGGTTTAAAACAAATAAAAGGAAGTTCTTCTTCACGCAGCGCACAGTCAACTTGTGGAACTCCTTACCTGAGGAGGTTGTGAAGGCTAGGACTATAACAGAGTTTAAAAGAGAACTGGATAAATTCATGGTGGTTAAGTCCATTAATGGCTATTAGCCAGGACGGGTAAGGAATGGTGTCCCTAGCCTCTGTCTGTCAGAGGGTGGAGATGGATGGCAGGAGAGAGATCACTTGATCATTGCCTGTTAGGTTCACTCCCTCTGGGGCACCTGGCATTGGCCACTGTCGGTAGACAAGATACTGGGCTAGATGGACCTTTGGTCTGACCCGGTACGGCCTTTCTTATGTTCTTATGTTCTTATCCAAATACCCCTATGCTGTCCAGTGCCACCTCAAAAGTGGGTGATGGTGGCCAGAGAGGGGGCATGGAGGAGCAGCCAAGGGTTGCATTGATTCAGTGCATCTCCTCAGCAGCCTCTGCCAGCCAGGAGACCTCCTATGGAGACCTCTTCAGCTTGATTCTGAGGCAGAGTGATGGTGGAAACACAGCCTGCCTTTTTCCGAAAGCTCTTATATTGCTGCACTCCGTGAGGCCATTCCACACTGCTGTGACAGATCATACACGTGGTCATCACACTTCCCCACACTTTACTCTTCTAGTGTGAAGACTGCAATAGCTGTGGCAATACTGGTATTTGTTATGAGGAGCTAGAGAAAGGGTCTCATCTGAAGGCCGTGACAAAACCCCAGGTGCCTGTGGTTTCGGTGAACACTTTCCCTTTGTTTTATATTTGCACTTCCTTTAGATTTTTCTCCTCCTTTTTGTTTATCTTTCCAGGGGCCTACTGCTACTGCTTGTGGAGGAGTTCCTATAATCCCATTTGTATCAAGAACTAAATTCCAACACCACTATGCAATCCTCTGGTAGTGTGGCCACCTATGACTTTTCCAGCTTGCAGGAAATTAAGGGGCATCCATGTAACTTACAGAGCCTACACAAGGACAGCATTGGGTTATGAACTTGCCTCACAACCTGTTGACTTGGCATTGCAATATGGGTGCACAACATAAT
>NW_020665105.1:0-21032 GCF_002925995.2 Terrapene triunguis
GCTCATTTCAGAGCACCTTCTTTTCCAAAGGTGAGTCAGTGGGAAGCCTGAATGGGGATATAGTGGGGGGGTGTGGGGAGGGAACAGAGGGAAAAGCCAGGGATCAGCAATTTTACATAAACAAACAGACCCAAACCCACAGGAATTTCTCCAGTGATCCATGGGCAGATTGTATGCATTCGTGTGTCCATCGCCTCAGTGTTGCATTTGGAAAGCTACAGCTACCTCAAAGTCACATCCACATGTGTGTGTTTTAGACAAACTCAGAGACCTGGGATGGGATCTGGAACAGATTTGTAACAGGCCCTGGCTTTGATTATAGAATCATAGAATATCAGGGTTGGAAAGGACCTAAGGAGGTCATCTAGTCCAACCCCCTGCTCAAAGCAGGACCAATCCCCAGACAGATTTTTGCCCCAGATACCTAAATGGCCCCCTCAAGGATTGAACTCACAACGCTGGGTTTAAGCAGGCCAATGCTCAACCACAGAGCTATCCCTCCCCCCCATCACTATCAAGCTCAATCTCAGTATCTTTATACATTTGCTTTCTGTGCTCTCAGTAAAGGATTTCTTTTCACTGCTCCTCCTGTCGGCTGGACCAAACTCAATACTTGAAGCATGTGTGCTAAGGCTGCTCAGGTAAAACTCTAATCCCAGATCTGTGACAAATATATTGTTTTTATAAACTTCTCTTTCTTTCTCTCTTGCTGTTCCCTGGCCCTCAGGAGCTAACAAGGCCCTTTGCTGTCAGGCCCTGATCCAAAGCCCATTGAAGTCAATGACTCTTTCCATCAACTTAGTGAGATTTTATTAGGCCTGCAGTCAACAGAAGTGACCAGGACACACGTCCTTTAGAGTCAGTTGGCAATGCAATTATATTTCTGTTAGTCAGCAGAGTGAGCTACCAGAGAGAGGTGACTTTTCTTTACTCTGGACTTATTGTGAGTTATCTCCATGAATTTCCTTGCCTTCATTGGAGTGGTTAGTGCCATCACACAGTGAATCACATCATGGTCCTCAGTGGCTCTACTGTTCTCGAAGCGCCTGGTAAAAGAATCACTGCCACACTACAGCAAACAGTAAAGCAGTTCCCTGAAGTTCTCTTAGACCATCCCATTTCTTCAAGCGTTGTTTTGCTTCCAGTCACACCTGATTATTACCCAGCTATTTGCATGCAAGCAGAAGCTTTCTCCTTTCTAATGAACCTGCTCCTCTAGCCTGATTCAGCTGGTGAATCCCTTTCCACAATACACTGAGTAAGGTGAGTGCATTATAAGGACACTGCCGCCTGATTGCTGGTCCCTTTAAGGAGAGTCCGGGGCCAGGCTACCAGTGACAAGCTAATTTAAGGGGAACTCGCCTTGCTAGACAGTTAATTGAATAATGAGCATCTGAGCCTGAAAGGAGGCCATCAGGGCCCAGTTGCAGGGAGGTGCTCCTAGAGAGAAAAGGGATAGAAGCACATGGAGAAACACAGGCCCAAAAGAGGAGGGCTGTGAAATTTCAAGTTTATCCCAGCAGGGGAATTTTGTCTTGCATCCTTTTGGACTGTGTGGGGCTCTTAAGGGGCCCTGATGGAAGGGAAACTGAGGTAGGAAGTGCCTGCAGCACCACACTAGGCCAGGAGGGGGCACTAGAGGGCAAGTGTGCCCTGCAACCAGCATCCTGCTAAGGAGGTGAAGAGCCCACTAAGTCACTGCATATTAGTCACAGACCCTGATGCACATCATGGACCCAGTCCATGGCATTGGCTCACTAAGGGTCTGCAGGGTACAGAAGGGGATTGTTCCAATTGCAGATGGCTCGGCACATGGATCGTGGGGATTTTGATGATATTTATTTATATTCTAAAGTATTAATTTGGCTTGGAACCCCTCATTATCCCTGCTGCTCCTGTCCTCCCCTCCAATGTCCGGTATGCCCACTTATTGTGTGGCTTGCTCTAATTCAGGCTGTCAACTCTTCAGGCCAGGGACTGCATGTAATATGTGTTTGGGCAGTGCCTGGCATGCTGCGGCCCGGTGCTGCTTGGAGATACTGTAATGCAAACAAATGGTAACAAGAATCCTAGAAGATCCTGCACTGCACATTGCCAATCCTTCTCCGTGACAGACATATTACAGGGAAGGGCGGATGCTGCAAGGATGTGTTTGTGAAGGCTACAGTGATAAAGTGTTTGCTGCCCAGCTCATAATGGGAGGGGCCAATGTGCAATATCCCACAGGGCCACCTCGTTCATCTGTCTACTCCATTTCTTAAGGAGGAAGATTCTAAGTCAAGATGGTCACAGGTTGAGAAGTTGATCTCCAAAATGCCTGTGGGTCCCTCTCACATCTCCTAGTTGACAAGAATCATAGAATATCAGGTTTGGAAGAGACTTCAGGGAGTCATCTAGTCCAACCCCCTGCTCAAGGCAGGACCAACAACAACTAAATCATCCCAGCCAGGGCTTTGTCAAGCCGGGCCTTAAAAACCTCTAAGGATGGAGATTCCACCTCCTCCCTAGGTAACCCATTCCAGTGCTTCAACACCCTCCTAGTGAAATATCAGGAGGTAGCTGTGTTAGTCTGTATCCACAAAAACAACAAGGAGTCCGGTGGCACCTTAAAGACTAACAGATTTATTTGGGCATAAGCTTTCATGGGTAAAAAACCCACTTCTTCAGATGCATTTGAAGAAATGAGGTTTTTTACCTGCAAAAGCTTATGCCCAAATAAATCTGTTAGTCTTTAAGGTGCCACCGGACTCTTTGTTGTCCTAGTGAAATAGTGTTTCCTAATATCCAACCTAGACTTCCCCCACTGCAACTTGAGACCATTGCTTCTTATTCTGTCATCTGCCACCACTGAGAACAGCCTAGCTCCATCCTCTATGGAACCACCCTTCAGGTAGTTGAAAGCAGCTATCAAATCCCCCCTCATTCTTCTCTTCTGCAGACTAAATAACCCCAGTTCCCTCAGCCCCTCCTCGTAAGTCGTGTGCCCCAGCCCCCTAATCATTTTCCTCCACTGGACTCTTGCCAATTTGTCCACATCCCTTCTGTAGTGGGGGGGCCCAAAACTGGACACAATACTCCAGGTGTGGCCTCACCAGTGCCGAATAGAGGGGAATAATCACGTCCCTCGATCTGCTGACAATGCTCCTACTAATACAGTCCAATATGCTGTTGGTCTTCTTGGCAACGAGGGCACACTGCTGACTCATATCCTGCTTCTCGTCCACTGTAATCCCCAGGTCCCTTTCTGCTTAGAAAGTTGGTCCCCAGCCTGTAGCGGTGGATGGGATTCTTCCGTCCTAAGTGCGAGACTCTGCACTTGTCCTTGTTGAACCTCATCAGATTTCTTTTAGCTCAATCCTCCAATTTGTCTAGGTCACTCTGGACCCTATCCCTACCCTCCAGTGTATGGAGTCCTAGCTCCAATTAGGCAAAACCACTGAGAAAGATCCTTGCCTTCCTGTCTAGTAAAGTAGATGCAAGGCTCAAAATTCCATCTACTGCATCACCAGGCACTGCTCCAAAATATCATTTTGTATTTTACCTTTGGGATCAGCCAGAGTCAGGTTAATTAACTCCAGCTCTGCTGGGTTGCCCCAGAATGCAGCACACTGGGTCAATGCAAGTCCCTTTTTACACTTAGGTTCCACTTTTTCTTTCTCTTATTTTTAAAACTAAAATAGAAGCTATGAAAGAAGAAGGTTGTTTGCTGAGCTTCTAGTGAAGAACTACACATGTATATGGCCGAATTTTAATGAGTTAGGCGTATACTGGTGTGGGTTTGCACATGCAATCACCGCCACTGCAAGCAAACACGAGATGTTTATGCACGCAAACAGCCAGGCAAATGTATAAAGAGTCACAGGCACGTGCAGCTACCCAATCGTAATTACTATTCATATTACCATAATGCAAGGCCAGGATTGAGCGAGGCATTGTATAACCATAACAGAGACAGAGCTTGCAATCTAAGTGCATGTACATCAAATCTGCACGTACAGCTGCTGGAGTTCTTTAGAGCAATGGTCATGTTCACCTGTGTCTGTCCAACACCCACCACAATGAGGACCTGAACTAGACTGGGCCTTTCGAGTCTTTCACAATACAAATGCATACAGGGCCGGCTCCAGGGTTTTGGCCGCCCCAAGCAGCCAAAACAAAAAAAAAAAAAAAGCCGCGATCGCGATCTAAAAAAAGCCGCGATCGCGATCTGCGGCGGCAATTCGGCGGGAGGTCCTTCACTCCCAGGCGGAGTGAGGGACCGTCCCCCGAATTGCTGCCGAATACCTGGAACTGCCGCCCCTGTCCAGAACGGCCGCCCCAAGCACCTGCTTGAGAAGCTGGTGCCTGGAGCCGGCCCTGAATGCATAAGAATAATAACAGCATTTTTGCATATATGAGCAATTGCATGCCTGAGAAACTCAGGCCATCTCATGGTAGGATACCATTAAATACATACATTGAAAGACATTTTGTCACTATTTAGGAAGAAATCTAGCTGGAAAACAGGTGGGTCTCATACTAAAGGCCTGTACCTGCTTCTACTGTCAGTCAGTGTGTGAGGAAGTAATACCAACACCAGGCATGATCAACAACAAGGGGGGAGATTGTGTGTGATCTGGAGATCAACATTTGCTAGGATAATGCAACCCGAGGCTAATTCCCAGTTTGCTTTAATTACAATAATTAAAATGATCAGATAATGTGTTCTATCTTCAATGGGTTTTTACAAATGTTAATTAACCCCCAACATGCCTGGGAGGTGGGTAAATATTATTGTTCCCATTTTACAGAGAAGATTTTAAGAAGTGGTAATTGTCAAAGTCGGGATTAGAAGGCGAGAGGTCTGCTCCCCAGCCCTGTGCTCAGATCCTGCCATTGGCTCACTGTCCTCTTGGACAAGACACTTCACTTCTCTGCCAGTTTCCCCATCTGGATAATGGGGACAATAATACTGACCTCCATTATGTGTGCAGAGAGAGAATCAGCACAGGTGCCACCTTGACATAACCAGCTTTTTGCTAATAATTAGCTGCTGCTTTGTGTCATTTACTATATGTTTGTTGTTCTTTCATAGAAGAGAGTCATTTCATCCCCAGGCTGCTCCATTCCTGATTCTCCTGATCTCTGTCTCTGCTACCTTCTGTCTTGTCTCTTTCCCCTTGGAGCATTTTGATAGACTCTCTAGGCTCATACAAAGCTCCCAGACATGATAACCACAGCTTAGAGTTAACCATTAATAACCTGCCAGCGCTACAAGCACTGAAGGGGATACACAATGAGAACAGCACATTGCTGAACCTGCAGTTCACTAGAGAAATGTATGCATCAGCCATGCACGCACTTTCACAAACAGTGTCTCTTCCTTACCATCAGGAGGAACGTCCCCAAGGCCTCAGCCAGCGCCTCCCGGACGGTTCTGTTTTTGATCGCGAGCGCTTTCTTAATTTTCTCCAGCATTTTGCTCTCTGGCTTCGGCTCACAGCAGATGGTGTCCCTGTTGTGAGAGCAGATCTCATTGCACAGAACTAAGTTACCCTTTGAAACTTACCACCTTCCCTTCATTCTCTCACAGCTCAGATCATTTGGTTAAAGAGAAACAAACCAATGAAGAAACCACTAGCCTGAAAGTCCTTTTTTTTTTTTTTTTTAACCTTTCATCTTTGCACTGTGAAATACCAGGGCAATTATGAGCTAAATGAGTATAACACAGATTTGCATTTCTGCTATGAGACAAAACAAACCCTGCACGTTGCAATGTAGAGTCTGTCCCCATGGAGATGGACTATAAACATCTTGGTTACGTTCCTAGAACCTCACTAATTCTTCATAATCTTTTACACAAGGCACACGCCAATGAATACCTCAGATTAGCCATGTTTTGTATTACAATGATCTGGCTCGTGTGTAGGTGCCAATGCCCTTTAATGGATGGAATTAGAACAGCTCAGCAGTGTGTCATAGGCTCTGTATTGAAACCAGCTCATGGAGATTTTTCTTTGGCTTCTGTGCTTTTAGTGCAGGAGAATCAGAGATCTGCCCCTGCTATCACTTTGAAGTTCTGAGTGGCTCTGGTGTGCAGCAAAGTGACATTTGTGAAAAACCAGGTGGCCAGAGATCTGCTACTGTCTAATATTTCAGTTCGGAGGATGGTGCTACAGGAGAACGTTTTAGTAACTCGGTAGTTGGGGGCTCTTCCCTTTGAGTCAATAAGAAACTGTTATAAACCCCCTCTTGACTTCATCTCCTCCTCTACATCTCAGGCCCTTATTATTGTGGATTTTTGGATTTAGTATTTTCTGATTTCACTTGTTTCCATTTTTAAAAAAATTAATTCCATCTTTATGAGTTTTTTTTATCAACATTGTTTGATACATAGACAACAGTTAAGTAGCCTTCCTATAAATGCATAAAAATGTTCAGAATTGGATTGCAATGGGAAAAACTGACTTTGGGGGGGAAAAAATCCTATAATTTAAACAAAACTCCTTCAGATATACAGTATACGGTAAAAGTAGCACATTTGAAATGACTTTTTAAAGAGGCACGCAGTATTATGACCAAACTGACATTGCTGAACAGTAATACGAGAAGTCCATAAAAGTGTGAGTGTGAGAGAGAGAGAGTGTGTGTGTGTGTGTTGGGGGAGTGTGCGGGGGGAGGAGTGTGTGTGTGTGAGTGGGGGGAGTGTGTGCGTGTGAGAGAGAGAGACACACACACAGACAGTGTGTGTGTTGCGGGGAGTGTGGGTGTTGTGGGAGTGTGTCGGCATGCTGTCTCTTTAAGCAGAGCACTGAACAGTTGTTCACACAGCAGCCAGCAACAACCACTCCTGAGCCAAAGGCTGCTGCACAGACAGGTGCCCCCCTGTCCCTCATCCCAGCTCCGCAGAGACCAGGGACACCGCAGGGGGAGGGGGACACCCCAACACTAGGCCTCCCCCCCCAGCTCTGCACAGCACAGCAGATCAGGAGGCTCCCAGCAGCAGCAGCTGACTCTCTGCAGGTAGCTCAGCTGTGCAGCCCGTCCTGCCTGCCGCTGCGGTCCTAGTGCTGGCGGCTCCAGGGAGAGCAGGAATCCTTGTTAATGTTCAGATTCCCTGAGTCCCTCCGCGTTCTTGTTAATGCAGATTATATAGGGCCCTATGTGTCCCATCCACACTCCAATCACCTGTCCACAAGCCAGGGGAGGTCCTGTAAAAACTAACTCATGTAAAAACATTGTCTTACGTCCTCTCACATGAGAGTGAGGGAGATTGTTCCCTTGGGAGAACACCTATTGGCTAATAGATAATTGTGAATGACGTTGTGGTTTAAATCAACAGTTTAGGGGCTACAAGCTGGTTTCAAGGGGCTGCAGGGCCCCATGGCTGAAGCGTGGGGCCCCAAGCCCTGGTGCCTTGCAGGGCTAAATCCCTGAGCCCCTTCCCAACTCCCAGGGTTGAAGCCAGGAGTCTCGAACACACACACAATTCCCACTGGGCCCTAGAGTTTTTATAGTATGTTGGGAGGGCATCAGAATGAAAAAGGTTGAGCACCCTTTGTTTAAATAAGCATAGGATTTACAAGATATAATACACACACATGGTTATGGTAGCCAACAAGGACAACAATGTAAAAAACACACACAAGCCTCATAGAATCCCAGCAGCAAGAGATGGAAATCACCCATTATCCAGTTCCCCATCTCTTGCCAGTGCTGGACTGTCCCCTACAAAACCCCTTGCCATTTACTATTAATTAAAAGATCCAAGTGATGAGGCTTCCACCATCTATCAGGAGATGATTCCCCAGCTTAATAAATCTCACTGTGGAGAATTTTCCCTTCTATTCAACCTAAATTTTCCCTTAATGTCATCCCAATTGCTTCCATACCTCTTTAAATAATGATTTGACATACTCAACCTCCACGTACCTGAAGACCATTATCAAGCACAACTCTTAGTCGTCATTTAAATTCAACACATTTACCACCTTTTAGACTCTTTTCTCCTGAGTCCAGTTCGCCAGCTCCTTGATTTCTTGTCTTGCTCCTCGCTGTACTTTCTGCGATGTGTCAGTGTCCTGCTGGTACCATGGTGCCCAGAACTCTCACATAATTCCAAGTGCAGTCACATAAGCGCTATATAAATAGGCCCTGTTACTTCTTTATTCTGTCACATGATGTCAATGCAGATGATGCGCCCAACATTCCGTATGCAGCATTACTGCACAGCACAACTGTGTCTTTTGGGGTCCACCCAGACCAATAAAAAGTTCTGTCCCACCTGCCCTGTAATTTTGGGAGCCTTTGTACTGTGCAGCTCTGGTACAATTCCCTGACACCAAGACCCTGCCCACAAGCATAAGGTGTCATTCTAGCTCTCACCAGCCTAGTTACACTTTGCAAAGTGACATCAAGAGCCCTTCCAGTTCCGGGTCTCCCCAAATCTGTCTTCCCCAAGTTCTTACTTACAGACACTCAGACTCTTCCCCTCTGGTTTGTTAGCCCCGAGGGTGTGAAACCAGCCCGCTGGTGATCAGCTCACTTTGGCACACATGTTCTGCACACTTTGCACACCAGAGAGACCTGCTTGGGATGAAAATAAACAAAAAGTTTATTTAATAGAAAAACCACAGATTCAAAGAGGAAATAGTGTGGGGAAAGCAAACATATCCAAGTTACACAGAAAATAAACATTAGACACAACCTGAGGCTTTACACTTCTATATTGGATAAAATCCCTTTTCTAACAGGAGTGACCTATTGCCTTAAAACAGTTTGCCAGAATACGCCCTGCTACAGTGAGATCAGTGTTCATGGACGGCCTCCTGCCTTGAAACAATCCCCCGAGTTCTCTTTCTGCTAGTCTGAAAGCTTCCTTGACCAATTTGTTTCAATAAATATTAAATTTAAAGAAACTATACAGGTCAATAAAATACCTCAGCACATAGGATCCTCACGACACAGGACAACACTAGGGAAATAACTTCTCCTCTCTCTGCTTCATCTTCTTCTGTCTCAGCAAGGGATAGTCTTTATGGTCTGGAGGCAAATCCTTATCTTTGGGGAGAGTTTATTAGCCTCGTTATGCTGTTTAGCTAAATATGTAATAAATTCCCAGGCTGCCTGTGTTCTTAATGGCCATTTAATCGGGAAGGATGATAATCACGCTGTCACCAAGGAGTCCCTGCCAACACCTTGGGAGATTCACTTCCCCACCAGAGAGCTGAGCCATTGCCTGAAGTAGGAATCGTACCAATGCCTGGCCAAACACGATCCTCACGGCTCCATATATAGTTTGAGATCTATGCAGTATAAACACATACTTACACTGTTGATGGAAAGTACAGAAGTGTGTCCCAGGAAACCATGCTCCAGCATGGTGATAGAAGCCATGAGTTTCTGCAGGTGCTGTCTTTCAGATAAGATGTAAAACTGAGGTCCTGGTCATTGGTGGCCATCAGAGATCTGTCAGCACTTCTCTCATTAATTGAAATGTAAGTCAGCCTACATTTCCTTGTAGCTCCCAAAGGATCTTCACTTTTCAGACATATTCTGCTCTTTTTTACCCCATGGTAAATCTCAAGTATTTGCACTGACTTTGATGGAGTCACTACAGATGTAACCAAGAGCAGAATTTCACACCAGCCCTAGCATTTTGTAGGCTGGCCCCGAAGCAAGGAAATTGTGACGTGATACAGAGCTGTTTCTGGCTGGCCATCCAAAAGCCTGTCAGAAAAGCCCCTGCACCAGTTACAAGTGACCCAGGAACACAGCATGAAATCTCCCCATGGCTAGAATGGAATTAGGCCCAGCCAACCATGTCACTGAACTCACGTGACAAGGACTAATGCTGCTGATGCCCAGAAAGCTTTGTATATTAGCAGGTGATGTGCTCAATTTGGGCTTGCACTTGTTCCTGCTGAAGTCAAGGACGTACCACCCATTGACTTAAGTGGTGGAGAACTGGGTACAAGATATGCCCCACCCGGTTATATTCACAATGAGCCCTCATGTTCAGTGTTGGTGCCACGTGTTAGCTAACCTGCATTGTTTTGCAGCATAAAATTCATCTTTCTTCCCCCCCGCCCCCCCAGATAACATGGCTTCATTGCATGAGGAACAAAGCAGGGCTGAGAGAGATGGGTCTCACATCCCCTGACCTTGGAGCAGTTGCTGAGGTAGCAGTCTAGTTGCCACAGCTGCCATTCCATCTTATAATCTGCAAGAGAAGACACAGCCTCCACAGTCACCATAAGAGAGTGCTGCCTCTCCTCTAACACATGGGACACCTCTGGGCACCAGGAGGGTGTTGGAAATAGTAGGGCAACGGAAGGAAGCAAAAGCCTGATCTACAAACGTGGAGACAAATTCTCTCTCTCCCCTCCCTCTGACATAAGGGTCAAAACAAACGGCAAAGAAAGTTAATTTGGGTTTGAAAAATGGGTTTTGCCAGGCAGGGTTCAACCGATTGTCCTAACAACCACACCCACCTTGCATACAGTGAACTGCATGGACCGAGCACTACATTAAAGCATCTATAAACTCACCCTATCAAACTCAAACTGATTTGGACTCCAATGTAGCCCCCACAACAGGTCAACTTTCTGGGGCAGTAACTCAGCACCACTAAGGGACTAGTTAGAATTGCTTTGGAACCAGCCCTGCTGCTGCTTCAGCACACACTACAGACCTGTCCGTTTTTATGCCAGTCTCTTCACCATGGAATGTGATCACATGGTGGCAACGGACTGTATCCAACCAGATCGTGTGCTCAACAAGACTGGCAGATTTCTTCTGGTCTCTTGCAGTTGTTCTAGCCGTCGCGGGAATGCTCTTGTACCTAGCACGGCTCTTGCTATAGAGACGTTTCCACTGGGTGTTTATACAGCTGTCTGCTTCCTGAGGTACCTGCTTATTTGGAAACCTTCTGCCCAGCAGCTGGATCTCTTTATCTCTGGATCTCTTGATATCTTCTCTGGAATCTAGTTCCTCCCCCAAGAGCTCAGGGTTAAGATGAATTTTTTTTTTAAATAGTCTCTGCCCTGCTCAGGCTTTACTACAAACAAAATAATGTTTTCCAAGGAAGGCAACAAGGTGTCATGTAGCGAAAGCATCTCTCCTGAACGTCTACTGGAACCATAGGCTTTTCCATACCTCTCAGTTCCTTTGGTTTGTCATCCTGTGCTGTCTTAACTTGGGGCCTGCTCCTGAGCCTATTGAAGGCAATGGGAATTATAGGGCACAGTCACTTAAGGCCCAATCCCACAAGGTGCTGATTACCTCTTACATGCCACTGAACGCCCTCAGCTCCCCACTGGGCATGGAGAGCGCTTATCAACTTGCAGGGCTGCTCTTGACCTTGTTAACTTCTCAAAACATGGCCCTGTCCTTCTAATGACTCGTCAACAATTTGCCCAATGACACGGAGTCTGTGGCAGAGGCAGGACTTAAATTCCAGTATCCTAAGTCCCAGATCAGTGTCTTAACCAAACGACCATCCTTCCTCTCACAGCTCCATGGTGTGTTTTCTTATCCCCTGCTAATACTTGGCTCCAATGATTATAACAGCCTGCTCCTTTTTCTCAGCTAAATCTGTTAAGGCCCTGCCTTCACTAGAAAAAATGGTGGGTCTTTTTACCAAGCGTGGTTAGCTAATGCATGGTAACATCCTAGAATGGGCAAGGCAGCTGTAGTTGTTATGGATTAGAACAGGGGTTCTCAAATTGTGGGTTGGGACCCCAAAGTGGGTCACGACCCTGTTTTAATGGGGTTGCCAGGATTGGTGTTAGACTTGCTGTGGCCCAAGCTGAAGGCAAAGCCCAAGCCCCACCGCCCGAAGCCGAAGCCAGAGCCCCACCACCTGGGGTCGAAGCCAAAGCCCGAGGGCTTCAGTCCTGGGTGGTGGGGCTCAGGCTTTGGCTTCAGCCACGGGTGGCGGGGCTCAGATTACAGGCCCCTGGCTGGGGCTGAAGCCCTTGGGCTTCAGCTTCACAGCTCCCCACCCCACGCCGAGGCTGATGAGGCTCGAGCTTTGGCTATGGTCTGGGTGGTGAGGCTCAGTTGGGCTCAGGCTTCGATCCCCCATCCAAGTGTCGTGTAGTAATTTTTGTTGTCAGACAGGGTCGCGGTGCAATAAAGTTTGAGAAACGCTTGGTTAGAAGGTCAAGGTTAATGTTTATCTTGACCTGTGACAACTGCAAACCAATTTTTTACCTCAGGATTTTACCCTCTATTAGTACCATGTGTTAGCTAACACATTAAAACAAAACAAAAACCCCACCTTTTCTAGTGTGGACGTTCCCTTAGCTCAAGTAACAGAGGCCTTTGTTTTGGGGGTTGAAGGTCTTGGGTCAAGTCCTGACAACTTTAGTGCCTGTATGTGTGGTGCTGTGGGGGGCTACAGGAAACAGCTGTTCTGGGTTCTGCAAAACCAGTCCTCTGAATGCAGAGCTCCCACTGAAATAAAAACACAGCGGGCTCACAGGATCGGGCCCTGAATGCCACTCTCCCAGCTGATTTAACAACAGAGGTGTCTCTTCTGCACCCAAGAGCTCATGTTACTCTTAATCATCCTAATCAAAGCCACGAGCTTGCCGTTTCTCTAGGAACGGCTTCTGCCAGTGACGCATTCATTTCTAATACCAGACTGATTGCAAGTAGCATTAATTTACTGCCATGGCAGGTGGGGTACTCACAGTGCGAATGGAGCCAAATCCCATCCCCTCTCAAATGAAAGCATCTCAGGACTGGCCACAGCAGTCAACATCCCCCTACACCTGTGTCTTATTTGCACTCTCATTCTGAACCCAAAGAGACTCCTCACTTGCAAACAGTGGTTGTTATAGGCCAAGGTAAGAAACTGATCCGGGGTGAAGAACGTTGCTGTGACGAAGAGCTCTGCTAATCACGGAGCGGACCGTATGAGTGGCTGAGCACTACAAGATGCTGAGTGCTCTCAACAAGGATTGACTGCAATGGAAGTAGAGTGCGCTTAGCTTCTTCACTGACAAGAACCTGGGTAAAACACGGGAGCATATTTGGGCTCTTCCAGAGCACAGGAAGGAGTTAGAGTCTGGGTCCACCAGGCTTTGTGGTTGGAACCCCAGCTTCTCTTGGCTCTTCTTACCCTTAATGATGAGCAGACTTCCCCGACCAGGTCTACCAAGATACCCCTCCATCATCTGGGTCCCTCTCACTGGCCTGGTCTGGTCAGGACCTCTCTCAGGATTAGGATGAAGGCCTGGGGACCCATGAGATGGTGGGGGTGGCAGCCATGGTGGCGAAGCTTGCTCTAGTAGCCAATTTTTTACTCTAAAGTCTCTTTCTTTAAGGACCCAAGAGGGGAATGATGGGTGAAACAGCCCATCCCCTCATTATTTTGTCCACCAATAAGGCCTAGTTTCCAACACACCAATTTTGGTTCACTGATTTCTCTTTCCATTTTTCTCAGTTAGGAAGCATGATCTTAACACAGTCCTTGAGATATATCAGGAAGCCTTTTTGTTTGGACTCATTCAGTCTGTCTCCCTTTCGTACCTCATTGACATTTAGTATTAGAGGATTTTGCGACATCTTACAAACTCATGTACTTTTTACAGTTTAGCTCACAGTTACAGAATCACAGAATCATAGAATCAAAGAACTGGAAAGGATCTCGAGAGGTCATCTAGTCCAGTCCCATGCACTCATGGCAGGACTAACTATTATCTAAACCATCCCTGACAGGTGTTTGTCCAACCTGCTCTTAAAAATCCCCAATGATGGAGATTCCACAACCTCCCTAGGCAATTGATTCCAGTGCTTAACCACTCTGACAGTTGGGAAGTTTTTCCTAATGTCCAACCTAAACCTCCCTTGCTGCAATTTAAGCCCATTGCTTCTTGTCCTATCCTCAGAGGTTAAGAACAACAATTTTTCTCCCTCCTCCTTGTAACAACCTTTTATGTACTTGAAAACTGTTATGTCCCCTCTCAGTCTTCTCTTTTCCAGACTAAACAAACCCAATTTTTTCAAGCTTCCCTCATAGGTCATGTTTTCTAGACCTTTAATCATTTTTGTTGCTCTTCTCTGGACTTTCTCCAATTGGTCCACATCTTTCCTGAAATGTGGCGCCCAGAACTGGACACAATACTCCAGTTGAGGCCTAATCAGCGTGGAGTAGAGCGGAAGAATTACTTCTTGTGTCTTGCTTACAATACTTCTGCTAATACATCCCAGAATGACGTTTGCTTTTTTTGCAACAGTGTTACACTATTGACTCATATTTAGCTTGTGATCCACTATGACCCCCAAATAATTGTCGGTCCAATTATCACCCCACAGAAATTGGTCTATGGCCACTGGGTGTTTGTGGGATGTACTGCTGGTGAGAGGTGGATAGCCTCCAAGTCCTTTGCTTGTCCATAGAACAGACATGGGGGGTGGGGGGGGGAGGAATAGCTCAGTGGTTTGAGCATTGGCCTGTCAGTTCAATCCTTGAGGATCTGGGGCAAAATCAGTACTTAGTCCTGCTAGTGAAGGCAGGGGGCTGGACTCAATGACCTTTCAGGGTCCCTTCCAGTTCTATGAGATAGGCAGCCCACACTGTACTATAATATAATATATGGAGATATACCTAACTATTCCTATGTTTGAATAAGAACCTTCTTCATCTCAGCCCAGCTTCCCCTTCCACCTGATCCTCAGCAAAGCAATGGCTCTATGTTTATAACCTCCACTGGGTCAAATTCATCCCTGATGAAACTCCATTGATTTCATTTGAGGTGAAGCTGTGTCTACATTAGACTTTTTTCAAAAGCTCCCCACAGCTTTATATGTACCTGAAATTTCTGCTGTTAACTGGTTACAATTATGTTCTGTTAGATATTTTAATTTAAAAAGATACATGTACATACATAAAACCACCAGAGGGCAGTCAAGCATTGAGATTATTTAAATTCTCTCTTGTCATCTCTGTGAGGGAAGGGCTATTGGTCCCTGGCTAAAGGACAACAGCATATTGTTATTTAGATTGTGGTTGCACTAGGAGACCCACTCATGGGCCACAGCACACTGCACTGGGCCCTGTACAAACACATAACAACAAGCTGCTCCCTGCCATGAGGATTTTACAGTCTATGCAGCTTATTAACCAAGACAAAAGGTTTATATACTAGCAAGGGGGGCAGCGTATGGATAAATAACTATTTTGAGCATATTTTAAATCAACAGAATATATGGATATTTATACCAGAAAATGAACAGATACAATTGGCTTCTTCCTCACCCACCATTCAGACTCTCTCTCCTCATCCCTGCCTTTTTCGGTTAAAGGTTGTTTAGATCTTGATTTGCACCCACAGCCAGTGCTGAACTCTCGGGGTCCTTTTAACTCCTCAATAACCACAACAGAAACACAAAACCTTAACAGCCTCAGTGTGCAGCAAATCTTGCATGTTGCAAAACCAGCGCTTCTCTCTTAGTCTTTTTCTCAAAGGCTGGAAATGTTATCTGCATTGCAGCCAAGACGTTATCTGCACCCTTACAAAGCTATGAGGTTTGTCTAGTAAATTGCCCCAACCAAACACAAAGAGAAACAGAGACACTCAGATAGAAGGAAAAATGACGAGGGCCTCTATTCTATATGGCCCATAGATGGGAGGTGACTCTTGTCAGATGGAGGCTGGAATTGTGGTTCTTTCCTCAGGTAGACAGAGCCCCTTGCCTATCTGAGCACAGATTGGAAGGATGGCACCAGCGGGGGTGGCGCCTGCAGACGGGGCAGCGTGCAGAGCTGTCTGGCCGCGCTTCCAAGTAGCAGCCGGAGGGGGGATATGCTGCTGCTTCCGGGAGCTGCCTGAGGTAAATGCTGCCCGGAGCCTGCACCCCTGCCCCCCCTCCCGTGACCCAACCCCCTGCCCTAGCCCTGATCCCCCTCCAAACCCCTACCCCAGCCCAGAGCATCCTCCTGCACTCCAAACCCCTCATCCCCATCCCCACCCCAAAGTCTGCACCCCCAGCCAGAGCCCTCACCCTCCCCGCACCCCAACCCCCTGCCCCATCCCTGATCCCCCTCCAAACCCCTACCCCAGCCCAGAGCATCCTCTTGCACCCCAAATCCCTCATCCCTGGCCCCACCCCAGAGCCCGCACCCCCAGCTGGAGCCATCACCCTCTCTCGCATCCCAACCCACTGCCTCAGCCTGGAGCCCCCTCCCGCACTGTGAACTCCTCATTTCTGGCCCCAACCCAGTGCCCTCATCCCCTCCTGTACCCCAGCCCCCTAAGCCAGCCCGGTGAAAATGAGCGAGTGAGTGAGCCTAAATCACACAGCTTTACACCTTCACTAGTGTATAAATTCAAAATCCTTCCTCAAACCATGTGGTGGGTAAACATGCGCTCCCTTCGCTATTCTCTCCTCCTCACCCGCAGTCTCACACTCCCTTTTTCCTTCTCTTGCATACCATCTCGCTCTGACTCAGCTTCCTGCATCTGACATCCTAACACATTAACACACCCCAGCAACAAACACTCAAACCAAAGATGGCATCTCAGAGCATCCCCCTTGATAAGCACAGCTGGGCTCTTACAGCACTGCTAGCCCAGCCATTGGATTTGCTGGTGCAAAAATTCCTGACATGCTTTGCATCTGTGTGCTTGTGCCTGCTTTAAATCAGCAGATAAGGCAAAAGCCATGGAGGCCACAGGCCTTACAGGGTATTGCCCTCTTGCGATAAAAGGATCATTGCTTGCCTTAACTGTAGACCAGATCTTTCTTGAGGAGACGCCTTCACTGACAGCTTGAAAGGGAAAAGAGACAGGAAGACGTTAAAGAGAAAAACTACTGCCCCTGTATGCAGCGGCATCCATTGATTTGAATCAGGACCTGAATCTGAAAAAATGGATCTGAACCATCCCAGATCCTGATCTGAACTTCATGACTGACCCAAACTTCCCAAGCTCTGGGAAAGCTGGGATTCTGAGGCAAATTCAGATCCAGATTTTGAGACCCAGGCCCACCTCTGGGCCTATTGTGGTGCTTGGAATTGATTTGCAGGGTGCCTCCTAACTGGTTTAGACTTGTTTTGAATACAGAGTCAAATTCAGCTCTGGCCTTAACAGGAGCAACTGCCCTGAATTTGGCCCAATATTTAGTTAGCATCAATATTTTACTCTATCTGTATTGGTTCTTATACCGTAGTAATCTGAGCCCCTTCCAGTCATGCATTAAGCAACATGTCTAACATGTGTCACGTGTTGTTTGTTCTCTCATCCTCTCCCCAGGGAGAGAAGCACATGCAGTGGAATGTCTTGCTTTAGTAGGTGGGTTTTGTTTTGGATCATTTTAAAATATCCATGTTGCTTTGTGTTTGTTAGAGAAGGCTGGTCAAAGAAATGAACCTTGCCCTTGGAGCAGAAGGCAGTGAGGTATGTGATGAACTTCCCGGAAAAGTTCATTAACCATCTCCGACTGGCCCCTGAGACAATTCTGTCTTCTGCACAGACGAGCTTTTACCCTTATTGCAAATAGCTCTGTTGTGCCAGAGGAGAGCAGTCGTCCAACACACTCTTCAGGCCAGTACTTTAGGCTCTTTTACATACCCTGGGCCCAGGCCATGGAACTCCTTGAAGATAAGGACTGAGAGTTTGACCTTGTTCAGTATTTTGTGGAAGACCGGTTAGGGAGCGAAGAACAGGTGCGATGTGCTCCCAGTAGGCACAGTTGCTGAGGAGATGTGCTGCAGCATTCTCTGGTCTAGTTGGAGTTTCCTAAATAACGGCTCTGTGCCCAGGTGTACTACATTGCTGTAGCCCAGCTGAGAAGTGACAAAGGCCTGAATAACTGAGGCCAGATCATCCCATCAGGATGGGATGGAGTGTCCTAGCCAACTGGGGTTGATAGAAGGCTTTACTTGTGGAAACTATCTGGAGAGTTTAGCATCAGCGAGGAATCCAAGAGTACTATACTCCTAAACTATGGTCTGCATTGATCAACTGTAAGCATATACCCTCAGCCAAAGGAGACTGCACCATGACTGCAAACTCCCCAAAATGCTTTCCTCTGCCACCCGGCATCACCTCTGTCTTACTCTGTAGCATTCTGCATATAAAATTATTTCAAGCATCCCACAAAGCTCGGCTCACAGGATTGATATAGACTTTAAGGCCAGAAAATGCCATTATAATCATCTAGTCTGACCTCCTATACAACATAGGCTAGAGAATTTCACCCAGTTACCCTTGTATGTAGGATTTCACATAATGGTTATCTCAGTAGCCAACATGTCTAATCATGAGCGCTAAATTTTCTAGGGTGACACTCTGCCCTCATTGATGTCAATGGCAAAACTCGCATCTACTTCAGTGCGGCCAGAATTTCACCCCTGGGGTCTGTTCCCAGCTCTGCCACTGACTGACTCCAGGCAAGTCATTTAATCTCTCGGTGCCGTACAGATTGTCTACACATGGAAATAGCCTGGAACAGCGCTTGCAGAATAGTAGAAGGGGGCTGTTGGCCCTTTCCTGAAACCTAATGTTTTTTTGGTTTTGTTCTTTTTGGTTGGCCCTCTCCCTATAGAGAAAGGGGACGGGCCAATGAGAAATCAAGATCCTGAGAGTGACAGTCCCCAGGACCAATGGGGAAAGGCCAGTGTTCCAAGTCAGCGTGATTGACAGGGCAGGCAGGCCAACGAGGGAGTCAGGAGCCTGGAGTCCCGTCCTCCGTGTGAGCTGGAGCTGCCTGACCCAGAGCTGGGCCGAGCTAAGGAGAGAACCGCAGCCTGAGCTGGGCAGTGGGCTGGAGGCAGAGCAGCAGCCCTGAGCTTGGGGGGCCAGAGCGGGGGAGCGGGAGCCGGGGAGCCAGGGCTGAGCTGCAGGGGGAGCCCTGGCCCCAGAGCCGGGATCGCAGACTCCGGCTGTGCCACAAGCGACCCCGGAGCGGAGCGCGGCGAGCGGCTGGGGAGCGCGAGGGGGGACCCTGGGCAGAGGACCCAGCGCAGAGAGACGTCAGACAAGAGGCCTTGCAGGCCGGTCTCGGAGCGGGGACGTGCCCCCAACATCAGGGCCAATGCTGGGGAGAAAGGTCCTGTCCCCGAGAGCCTGAGGCGTGTGGCCACCGCCAGAGCAGGTGTCTGACCCGCGGTGTCACCACAGCGCAGCCAGGCCCTGGGACATATGAGGAACAGACTGTGACCTGTCCTTACGGCCCAGAGCCGGCTGTTCGCGATGTCCCCGTGCCCACAGGGCGGGGTTTCCTCTTTCCTTTAACCATTTCCATTCGTTCCTTACTGTTCTGGGGTTTGCATTTGGTTTGAACTGAATGTAGTGATCAGTGGGTCAGGGAAGTGGCCGTTGTGGATAGAGTACCCTGCAGTGAGGAGACCTTAGTTCCTGTCCTAAGTGACCAGAACAAGGCTGGGGGATAAGCCTCCCAGGAATCCTGGGCCCAGCCTTGTTGCGGTTATGAGGAATTTACTATATGTAACCCTTCTGCCCATCTAAGTTGGCAGCAACAAGGGCCGGGTTCTGTATCTAGGGGTTCCGTTTCAATAACACAATGCAAAACCGGCTCGAGCCCCCACCCAGTGACCTGGGACAATTACATACCACCCCCCTGGGTACTTCTAAGAGGCAATACTTCCCCTCTCGCAAGCACGGAGTCTGAGTGTAGCAGAAAATGTTTAATAACATGAGGTAAACGACATCAGCATAAAATTGGAAAAAACACCACAAACAGGATTCATAACACAAACCATGAGCAAAACCCACCCCAGCAAATGGGGCTGTGTCCTTTCCCTTTGGTTCTTGAATCCAGCAACCCAAAAATCACCCAGAGTCCCCAAAGTCCAACACCCCCAAAGTCTCTTGGGTCCAGCAACCCCCAAAGTCCCAAAAGTCCAACAACCCCCAAAGTCTCTGTCCCTGGTCAGTGCAGCCCCAGAGTAAAAGGGGGGGGCACGCAGGGTGTTAAGGGGCACCTTACGTGATCCGAGGCTGGCCGGCCGTCTGTTTCTCCGTGGGGGTTCCGCCGCAGCCTTTACCACGAGCCAGTCCACTTTCCTACCATCCCACGAACTGCTCCGCTCTACAAGCTGCTCCGCTCCACTCCACTCCACTCAACTCCGCTCACCGACCTGTGAGCCGTTCCAGCCGTCCCCACAAACAGCTCCGCTTGCCGTTCCTTAGGCCACTCCAACCGGCCCCGCAAGGCTCCACGCCACTCGCTGCTCCTCCAGTCGTCCCCACAAATTGCTCCGCCAGCTGCTGAGCAATATAGCTTCAGGCTCCCCCACTAGTTAGCACAGCACTCAGTGATTTCAGCTCTTAATAACATCAGCTCTTTTGTGATTTCAGCTCTTAGCAATTTCAGCTCATAGTATAGTAGGGGAGCCCCAGTGCTGGTGCACCATTGGCCCAAAGTGAATGCAGCTCAGCAGCCTGTAACTAGACTCCTAAGGGAATCAAAGTTTAGCTCTGACATTCAACAGTGGAGAGAGGAGGCGGTGCAATTGGTGTTTCAAACCCTCAGAGGGGGCCCATACCATCAGGTACAAATACCTGTCCCCATCCTCTCTCAATTCACTGGGTTTTGTAACCCATGCCCCTTGACAAGCAAATGCTACTTAGGTAATGGTGAAGGATTCACTCAGTCCTTCTGTCATACAACAGTTCCACTGGCCTTGATTCACAGAATCAGGGTAACAAAACTTTATTCTTCCTGCCCCAATAACAGAGAAACTGGGGATCCCACACCAGCCAAAGTAACCACTTTCGGTTGCTGTGGGCTCATGCTATGCGTGTGGGTGGGCCTATGCAAACAAGATCCGCCCCTGGAGTTCTTTTCCACACTCGCCATAATTCACCACCAGATGTCAGGGTAGAGCTCATCCTGACTCTGCTTACATCTATATTCATATTAAGACAGCATGACAGGGAAAATACTGCGTTTTTACATATATGTATTATCTCCCAGCAAAATGACTGACCAAGCATTATTATTTTATCAACTACAGCTGGTTAATAACACAGTAAAAGCACCCTGTTTGGATAGTAACGTAGACTGGTTAATAATTA
>NW_020665106.1:0-49079 GCF_002925995.2 Terrapene triunguis
TCTGGTCACTCAGGGAACAGAAAACTACTCATCCAGTGACCAGTATATTTGCCCTCTACCAGACTCCTGTACCCCATTGGTCTGGGTCTGTCACAATTGGAAAAAATAACCCCAAGTATACATACAATATAATGGGGGCTAATTTAGCTACAAGCAGTCAGGAAAAAGATCTTGGAGTCATCGTGGATAGTTCTCTGAAGATGTCCACACAGTGTGCAGAGGCGGTCAAAAAAGCAAACAGGATGTTAGGAATCATTAAAAAGGGGATGGAGAATAAGACTGAGAATATATTATTGCCCTTATATAAATCGATGGTACACCCACATCTCGAATACTGAGTACAGATGTGGTCTCCTCATCTCAAAAAAATATACTGGCACTAGAAAAGGTTCAGAAAAGGGCAACTAAAATGATTAGGGGTTTGGAACTGGTCCCATATGAGGAGAGATTAAAGAGGCTAGGACTCTTCAGCTTGGAAAAGAGGAGACTAAGGGGGGATATGATAGAGGTATATAAAATCATGAGTGATGTGGAGAAAGTAGATAAGGAAAAGTTATTTACTTATTCCCATAATACAAGAACTAGGGGTCCCCAAATGAAATTAAAAGGCAGCAGGTTTAAAACAAATAAAAGGAAGTTCTTCTTCATGCAGCGCACAGTCAACTTGTGGAACTCCTTACCAGAGGATGTTGTGAAGGTTAGGACTATAACAGCGTTTAAAAGAGAACTGGATAAATTCATGGTGCTTAAGTCCATAAATGGCTATTAGCCAGGATGGGTAAGGAATGGTGTCCCTAGCCTCTGTTTGTCAGAGGGTGGAGATGGATGGCAGGAGAGAGATCACTTGATCATTGCCTGTTAGGTTCACTCCCTCTGGGGCACCTGGCATTGGCCACTGTCGGTAGACAGGATACTGGGCTAGATGGACCTTTGGTCTGACCCGGTACGGCCGTTCTTATGTAAGTGGAACAAATAATTTTAGCAGGCTGCAGCAAAACATTAAGAATTGGTAGTGACATCCTACTCTTGGAGGTGGCACCAAGAGCTTCCTCCAAACACTAGAGGGTAGGTTTCTTCCATGGCTATGGAATATAAGTTCAACATGGACATCATGTGATCCATCAGGTCATGAAACTCCGCTGCCATGAGAAGGGGAAGAGGTAGAATTCTCCCCGATATTCTCATCTAGCGACAAATCAGAAGAGTAGTCTGTGTCAGCATGTTTTTATTTAAAAAGAGGAGTTATCTCCTCATCTTCTTCAGACAGAGTATCAGGCAGGAGACAGAGTATCTGTCTGAGATGCAGACAGATCCATTGTAACTAGAGGCAAGGATTCTCTGCAGCCAGATCCCGTATAGATGAATCATCATATCTCCATCCATATGGAGAACAGCTATAAAGTTACAGCATCAGAACTCAATAAGGCCATAGAGCCTAGGGCTGCCAGTCTCCACAGCAACTTGTATTCAGAACATATCCACAGGAGGAGGCACAAACTGGGAAGAAACAGTTCTCTTTATTCTTCCTCTATCTTCATATAAATAATAGAATTGATTTTGGATGTGTGATGGAGTGTAATGGAGACAGCAATGGACCTGAGGTGTAGAGAAATAAATGGAGAGAGAGCTGTTTGTGGATACCATGTAGGAGGCTGAGGAGGAGAAGGAGGTAGAGATGGATCAAGAGAGAAACTAATAATCTCTGCCTTTCTTTTTTAGATGAAGATGACCCAAACCTTGGAATTGGTGAAGAGTGCCTTCCTCAAGACTCTTTGTTTCTCACTTAGATCTGAAGAGTGTTTATAACTGAATGATTGTACATCAGCCACTGAAGTAAAAGTCCTCTTTGGATCCAAAGAAGGACCTGAAATTGGAGCAGGTGTCAAAGCCAGAGTGGAAGACCTGGATGGCACAGGATCTGGTGAAATACTCAGATCCGCCCGCTTGGTCCTTGAAGCTGAAATTAGAACTGGCCTGGATTTCAGAGCCAGAGCCATAGAGGCCATGTCAGAATCAGACAGATCTGAAAACTCTGATCTACGGGATCTGGCACTGCTCACAGTGGCCATCTTCTCCCTTACCACCTTCTTCAGAATTGACACAGTCAGGGCTGATAACATGGCTCTTGATGCTATAATAAGCAGTCTGTCTTTTTCCATCAGCAATGCCTTTAAATCCCTGAGTGCCTGAGTAGCAGGACCCGGAGTTGGACGCGAAGATGGCTCTGATTTCCAGACAAAACACCCATTGACGTAATGACTTAAAGGAGAGAAAAGACTGCTGAACTGAGCTCTGTATACTGACAAGTACATCCTGTGAATTGTAATATATTAAAAGGGCAGAGAGTGAGCACACATTTTATATTTTTTAAATTTATTTTAAATTAATATTCTTAGCAGCTTGGAAAAAAGATTTATTGTTCTACTATTTCCCCCCCCTTTTGGCAAACACTGATTCCTCCCAATCCCCTCTGTATTTGAAATTATCAGTGCATGATTTGTCTACTTATTGTTTCTGCATCAGCATTCTGTAGTCTATTCTATCTGTCTGACCCATCCAGGTGGTCTCTGAGTGTCCATAATAATAAGAAGAAATGAGTAACTAGATTCTATGAAGTTAGATCAAATTACTCATTGTACCTTCACATACAGGTTGTGTGGACCACTTTCCTGCTTTACACGTAACATCTGATGATCCACTGATGGTAAAACCAGGATGGCATTGATAACGTACTGTTTCACCAGGCTCATAACTATTCTTCACTCTGCCTTCAGTCTGAGCATTGATAATATTTGGAACATCTGTACATGGCATTTCTGAAAAGACACACACACAAGATTAAAATGAGTGTAACCCCCCCACAAGCCACCTTTTTTAGTTAAGTCCTTTGTTACTCTTTATATGGATACCTAATTTTAAATAAAGGTGGCAACCAGAACCTAAACACATGCACTAAGTTGTTGGTCGGCAATGAAACTTGCAACATGAGCACTGTTAAAAATCCATCCGAAAATTAAATAAACACCAGCCCTAAATACACTAGGAGTTCAGTTACTAATGAAACTTTATTTGTGCCTCTGTCTGAGACCAATAATTGCAGCTGTTCCTCTTCTTCTGGACACCTCATGCAGTGGTGTGTCTGCTTCCTTCAACAGAACTTTGATGAAAATACATCTGTCCATGTAGGAACTTGATATGGCCCCTGTCACTATAATATGTAAGTGCCTCACAACTATTAATGGATTTATCCTCACAACCCCACTATCAAATAGGGAATACTATTATCCTCATTTTACAGATGGGAAGCTGAGACACAGAGTTAAAAAGACTTGCCCAAGACTATAAAGGGAGTTTGTGCATTAGAACCAGCAACTGAATGAAGACCTCCTGAGTCCTAGTTGGGAGCTTTTAAAAACTAAAACTACTCAAAACAAACAAAAAACAACCAATTAACCAAAAATCCTGAAGCAGTCACACAGTCAGAAGCTTTCTAAAGACCCTCAGCAAGAAAAATAAGCTTTTACAGCAATTTGTACAAATATATATGTAAGCAGAGTCTGAATAAGCTCTCCCCTGACATCTAGTGGTGAGCTGTGGAAAAAGACTTCAGAAGCTGATCTCGTATGCATGGACACACCCTCCCTGCCTAGGTACTCAGCATGATGGGATTGCTTGCCCAAATGATCACTTGTGGCTGGTGTTGGATCCCCAGTCTCCTTGTTATTGGGGAAGCAGTAATAAAGGGTTATCCTCCGTGTTGTGTGAACCGAGGGCAGCAGAACTATACCTGGCATACCCCATACCAGGGAGGGTGTGCAGTGGTGAGCTGGAGCCGGTTCGCACTGGTTTGCAAGAACTGGTTGTTAAATTTAGAAGCCGGTGTAGAACCGGTTCCTAAAGGGGCGGGCGGGTGGGCAAACTCCGGTCCATGGGCCACATCTGGCCCGCGGGACCGTCCTGCCTGGCCCGCCTGAGCTCCCAGCTGGGGAGGCTCCCCCGGCCCCTCCCTCACTTCCGCCCCCCCCCCTCGCAGAGCCCCAGTGCGCCACGCTGCTGGCGCCAGCGCTCTGGGCAGCTCTGCAGCTCCTGCCACTTTGAGCAGCATGGTTAGGGGGTGGGGCTGTGAGCTCCAGCGGCCGCGCGGCATCCTTACACAGCAGCATGGTAAGGGGTCCAGGCCGGGTCTGGGAGAGGGGTTGGATAAGGGGCAGGGAGCGGTTGGAGGAGGCAGAGGCTCTTGGGGGACAGTCAGGGGACAGGGAACAGGGGGGTTGGGTAGGCGTGGGAGTTCCGGGGGTCTGTCGGGGTGGTGGTGGATGGGGTCAGGGCAGTCAGGGGACAGGGAGCGGGGCAAGTTGGGTAGGGGATGGGGTCCTGGGGGGAAGTTAGGGTGGGGGGTCTTGGGAGGGGGTGTTCAGGAGACAAGAAGCGGGGGCGTTGATGGGTTGCGGGTTCTGAGGGGGGCAGGACGTGGGGGGGGGAAGACAGGCACGTGGGGCTTGTACTCACTGCGTGGTTCCCTACTGGGTCTTCGGCGGCACTTCGGCAGCGGGGGGGGGGGGGGGGGGGTTCCTCACTCGCTCCGGGTTTTCGGCGGCATTTTGGCAGGAGGTCCTTCACCCGGAGTGAGTGTAAACCCCCCCCGCCGCCGACAAAGTACCGCCGAGAACCCGGTAGGGAACCAGTTCTTAGGATTTTGGGAGCTCATCACTGGTGGTGTGTAATTGTTCCAGGTCACTGGGTGGAGGCTCAAGCCGGTTTTGTGTTGTATTGTTGAAAAGGAACCCCACTGAACCCAGCCCTTGTTGCTGCTGGGTCCACCTGCCAGAAGGGTTACATACATAATCATTTTTTCCTATAATTTAGCCTCCAGTTGAAACTTATTGTCCTCTCCACTAAATGAACTGCTTTTGAAAATTCTACACAATGTAATTACCAACACATGTAGGAGCTGAGGTCCATTTTCCAGTCTTACAAATTATCTCAGGTGGTCCACGTAACATGAAGCCAGGGTTACAACTGTACGTTAACATGGTACCATTCCGATAAGTCACTGGTCCTGATTGCTCCTGTCTTAAGTTCTGATTTTCTAGACTGAGAATCTCACCATTTGCTATGGAAGGTGGCTGGAAACATAATTTTTCTTCTGTTTTGGAAAAAAATAAAATTAGTATGTCATATGCACATATAGTCTAAAACCGAAAGAGAAAGTAACAGTGAACTGCAGTGAAAATAAATTGTGGTGATTTTTTAAGGCTGGGGAACATTCTAGATTAACCCACCCTAAACATGATTTCCCATTGCCTCAAGCCCCAAATAATAGCTGGATTCTAGATCATACTGCCGGGGTGCATTAAATGCCTATAGTCTATTAAACATAGTTCATTCATTACAAACAGTGAAGTGTATGTGGTGTCATGTCATCTTGTTGTAGGAGTTCAGAAATGAAAGGAAGTCTCTAATGCTTTGTCTACACTAAAGTTTTTATACTCATTTTCCAGAACAAGTGAAATTGCAACAGTGCATGGTAACGTAAAGGGTTTCATGATTTGATGTTAAAAATACTAGAGTCCAATCTACACCAGAGGAGGCTCAATTGCTGGAACTGCACTTATCCTGGGAGAGAGCTATAAAACATTGTAGTGTAAATGCAACCTCTGCATGAGGAGGATCAAAAACCCTAGATCTCTCGTGAGCCCTGATGAAACAGGTAGGTATGTTCTAATGGGGGCCAAAAGACCTTTTACTCCTACGGTTACTCTAGATGAATGAGAGATTTCAGTCATGTCAGTCCGAGTGCACTTGTTTGGTATCAGTGAATTATGTTGAGTTTGCCAAGTATTCCTGAATTAACATATTACATGGGATTTAGATAGTTATATTGGGTTTAACAAGAGCGGGACACTTAAAACCATTCAAAATTCTGTTTGATTATCAATCAGGATGGGGAAGGAAGAAATTCAATTTTTTCTCAGAGAGTTCTGCTAGGGATCGTATCTGATCCTGGAGTATAAATCTGAATGGGTTGCACAAACGGAAAATGGTGTCAATATAATATTATGAAGAAGCTAGATCTATTTTTGATTCTTCAAATTTCTTTGTTTTAAGGGATCTAGTCAGGAGATCATTATCAGACAGCAAGGGCCACTCTAAAACTGAATTATATAGTAAAATCAGATAGATTCTGATGAGAATCTGAATCTGATTCACTAAGAGAAAATGGATGGGATCTATTGCAACTCTAGTTCTAAAGGAGATAGTGTGTGTTACAAAGAAGCAATGAACAATGAATTATAAACTAATATGCAAACATAGCTTGCATTAGAAGCATTGGTTTTGACTCTAATGTACAGTAATGCTATCTGAAACACACATCTGTGTGGCTTTCTACATTAGCTTGAATGGAGTTATATTTTTGGCCAGTTAAAATATTTTTAGAAATAATTTTAAAGTTCTGCTGGTTACCAGGAGAAGCACCATTTGTCCCTAAGATACACAGAAAAGAAATAACAGGATGAAAAGAAAGAGTAGGGAGGTCCACGGGGCTTCAGAATATTCAAATTTTCAAGAGAAAAAGAAATCTCAAGAAGAGTTTTTGAAAGAGAGCAGGCAGGCTAGTGAGCTCAGGAAGGCTGTGCTGGAGAATGGCATTAGCTGTTTGGTCTGCTCAGTTCCTTCCAGCCCACAAAGTTACTTTAATTTATGAGGAATAAAAGAATAACTTTTCAAGTAAAAAAAAAAAACCCTGAAAACTGACATATGCCTGATGTTCTGAGATTGTGCATCTGGTTTGAAATTTGAAGGGACTGTGAGCCTTTAACTGCAGGGACCTGAAAAGATGCTTAGAATCTCATGGACAATTTTGAAAGAAAGAATAAATTATATAAAAGTTCCCACTCTAAAAGTTAGTAAATATTTTTCCCCCTCCCCACCAAAAAATAAAATAAAATAATAAATAAATAAAAAATTTCCTCTGAAGAACCACTGTATTAAATGTTGTGGTTAAATTAAATAATTAAATTTTGAAATAGAGGAATTTTAAACCAGTTTAAATTGCAAAAATTAATTCACAGCCATAATTATCTAATCACTAGTTATATCTTCATAATTCCAGCTAGACATACACTCACATATACACAAAACAATTCAGAGGGGTGTTGTGAAAATAAATTAATTCATATTTGCAAAGCACTCAGCTCATATAGCGTCAAGTACCACATAAAAGCCGAGGAGGAAATATAAAATTGTGTACTCCGAGCAGGGTTTGAGTAGCATGCAGTAAATAAACACTAGGCCCCATATTGAATAATGAAGATGAAACAAAATATTGGCTGTTCATTAGGTGAGCAACTATCCTTTGCACAGGATGAGGCAGAGATCCTGTGGAAAAAAATTGTGTGTGCTCATGTAATTAAAATTAACATTAAATTAAGGTTGCACAGCCAGCCTTAATTATGGCTTTTCCTAATTTTTGAATGCTTGATTTTGCAACATTAAATTATAAATATTGTGTGTATGTATATGAGGCTCAGTATACACACACAAAACATACCAACATTTGTATATGTTTTTTCACAGCACTTAATTTTATTAAATAAACATTGAGAGTCCCATCTGTGCTTTGAAACTTTTCTCCCTTAATACTCCCTTCTTTCACCCTTAGTGGTAGGATAAAAAACAATTAGGTTCTGATATCAGATTGTACTTTTTGACATTACTATATTCATTTTTCAGACCCTAGTTCATTTTTAACCCATTAACAACACACTGCATACGATTCAAATCCTTTAACCCATTAGTCCAGTATTACAGGTCTGATTAATTTGTGCATTTTATTTTTCAACACTTTTCTGCACCGAACGATTGGTAATGACTTCTTAACAAAATACGTGAACACTAACTACCACAATGTGTAAGGGGCAAACAGTGACATGGCAGTTGTCCTGTTACTGATATTGTTTGTACATTTCCTCTGACTGATGAACCTAAAGAAATATAAATAAAGCCCCATACTGACCAACACAGCGCGGTGGTGATTGCCACTTCCCGTTTTCACACATTATTTCTTTCACTCCTTGGTGTTCAAAAGCTTTTAGGCACGTAAAAGCTATTTTTTCACCATTCTCGTAGTTTCGTGTCTCTGTGATCTTGATGGCACCCGGGAGCTGAGGTGGAGGTGGGCATTTTCTTTCTTTAGCAAAAGATATTTCAGTTAGAGCTCTTGATTCAAACAATGGTAAATGTAAAAGTTCATTACAAACCAGAACAGTTAATAGATAAAAACATGTGCAGTCCATAGATCCTTAGTAGCTATTCTCAGCATTTAGTTAGCATCATAATCATATTGCATTGACTCAAAGAACTGCATTATAGTTAATGAAGTACAACTGTGGGCTTAAAATAAGACATTTTGTAATGGCCTCTCATTGTGAGCAGTTCTTCTTCCTGCTCCATAACAAGAGCATAAACACACCATCATAAAGTAAAGAAACCTTTATTGTAATTGAAGTTATTTTTCTAGTTAACTCAGATGCTATAAACTGCTCAAGGCTCTAATCCAGCCTATTTCCTGAGTGGTGAAACCAGGGTCATTCCACTGAGCAAATGACAGGAGGTGCAAGAGTATGCTGTGTGGCAGTCATACAGGAGATGCACATTGTCTATTGTGGCACAGAGCTGAGCTATGCAGGGACCCCCATGCATGATAGTTAAGAGAGTTAGGAGGAAACAGGACATAGGTGGCTGGGAGAGGGGCAGTACCAAAGGCTCCACTTCTTGTTAAGGAGGGAGGGTGTGTAAGGATTCACAGAGTTTACTCTGTAGTGTGGCCTCTGGGGAAAAAGGAATCCTACTCTTTAGCAGATCTTTATCGAAAACTGAGATCCATCAGAAATACACACACACACACACACACACACACACACGCACGCACACACACAAAAGCAAGTGTAAAAGGAATATTCAGGTTGCAAAAGTCAAGTACTCAAGAGTTAGTAAATGCCAGAACTAAAGATGCCTGTTGCCTCTGCAACTTTAATTCAGCCACCTTGTGTGTTTGTATTATGATCCCATCTTTAATTACATAAGCGCAGAGTATTTTTTCTAGAGCTGTCAAGCAATTAAAAAAATTAATCACGATTAATCATGTGATAAAAAACGTAATCACAATTGTGTGATTAATTGCACCGTTAAACAATAATTGAATACAATTTATTTAAATATTTTTGTATGTTTTCTACATTTTCAAATATATTGATTTCAGTGACAACTACAGAATACAAAGTGTACAGTGCTCACTGTATATTATTATTTTTCATTACAAATATTTGCACTGTAAAAAAAAAAAGAAAAGTATTTTTCAATTCACCAAATATAAGTACTATAGTGCAATCTCTATCATGAAAGTTCAATTTACAAATGTAGAATTATGTCCAAAAATAACTGCATTAAAAAATAAAAGCATGTATAATTTTAGCACCTACAAGTCCACTCAGTCCTACTTCTTGTTCAGCCAATCACTCAGACAAACAAGTTTGTTTACATTTGCAGGACTTAATGCTGCCGCTTCTTGTTTACAATATCACCTGAAAGTGAGAACATGGCACCGTTGTAGCCGGTGTCGCAAGATATTTATGTGCCAGATGCACTAAAAATTCATTTGTCCCTTCATGATTCAACCACCATTCCAGAGGACATGCGTCTATGATGATAACAGGTTCTGATCGATAACGATCCAAAGCAGAGCGGACCAATGCATGTTAATTTTCATCATCTGAGTCAGATGCCACCCGCAGAAGGTTGATTTTCTTTTTTGGTGGGTTGGTTTCTGTGACTTCCGCATCAGAATGTTGCTCTTTTAAGACTTCTATAACATGCTCTACACCTAGTCCCTCTCAGATTTTGGAAGGCTCTTCAGATTCTTAAACCCGGGTCTAGTGATCTAGCTCTCTTTAGAAATCTCAAATTGGTACCTTATTTGTGTTTTATCAAATCTGCAGTGAAAGTTCTTAAAACGAACAACATGTCCTGGGATATCATCTGAGAATGCTATGACATGAAATATATGGTAGAATGTGGGTAAAGCAGAGTAGGAGACGTGCAATCCTCCCCCCAAGGAGTTAAGCCACAAATTTAATTAATGCATTATTTTTTTAACGAGCATCATCAGGATGGAAGCATGTCCTCTGGAATGGTGGCCGAAGCATGAAGGGGCATATGAACATTTAGCCTAACTGGCACATAAATACCTTGCAATGCTGGCTACAAAAGTGCCATGCAAATGCCTATTTTCATTTTCACGTGACATTATAAATAAGAAGTGGGCCGCATTATCTCCTGTAAACGTAAACAAATTTGTTTGTCTTAGCAATTGGCTGAACAAGAAGTAGGACTGAGTGGACTTGTGGGTGCTAAAGTTTTACATTGTTTTGTTTTTGAGTGCAGTTATGTAACAAAAAAAAATCTATATTTGTAAGTGGCACGTACACGATAAAGAGATTGCACTACAGTACTTGTATGAGGTGAATTGAAAAATACTATTTGTTTGCCATTTTATACAGTGAAAATATTTCTAATATAATAAAGATAATATAAAGTGAGCACTGTCAACGTTGTACACTGTGTTGTAATTGAAATCAATGTATTTGAAAATGGAGAAAAACATCCAAAAATATTTAATACATTTCAATTAGTATTCTCTGTCCTCTGGTATCCATGCCTTGTCATGGTGGGACAGGTTGCATGCTTTAACGATCCCCAGTGTGTGTGTCGGTGGGGGGCTTTTTGCTCCTGTAGGTTCAACCATTCCGGATTAGTCTGTGGGGGAGGGGCAAGACAAAACAGACACCCTGGTCCTCCAGGTTGGGGGTTAGGCCCAGGGCTAACAACCCTGTCCCGTAAAAAACAAAATATGTTACAGAAACAGTGATGATGATGATTTGGTATTCTATTGTTTAATAGTGCAATTAAAACTGCAATTAATCAAGATAATTTTTTTAATCACAATTAATTTTTTGTGTTAATCGTGTGAGTTAACTGTGATTAATTGACAGCCGTGTTTTTTTCATATGACCCCTACCTCATTCAGTACACAGAATGGATGGGATGTCATCATATTACTAATGACGGTATCCCAAGGAGGCTGAATTAAGATTCCACAGAGGAAGGATGGTCCAGTGCTTAGTGTGCTAGCCTAGGTCTTGGGAGACTTGGGGCTTGTCTACACTGGCAATTAACAATGTTGCAACTTTCTTGCTCAGGGGTGTGAAAAAAACACTCCCCTGAATGCAGCAAGTTGCAGCGCTGTGAAGTGCCAGTGCAGGGAGCCACTCACTGAGGTGGATTTTTAGAGCGCCAGGAGTGCTCTCTCCCAGCGCTGCACCATGACCACACAAGGCATGTTAAAGCACTGCCTTGACAGCGCTGCCACGGCAGCACTTTAGCGTTGCCAGTGTAGACTAGCCCTTGGATTCACATCCTTACTCTGGCACAGACTTCCTGTGTGAGCTGAGGCCAATATCTCTGTCCTTCAGTCCCCCATCTGCAGCATGGGGATACTGGGACTTCCCTACTTCACAGGGGCATAGCAAGAATAAATGCAAGAAATTGAGTTCCTTCGTTGAGAAAATAACTGATTTTTTAGAGAAGGGAAGTGCAGTAGATCTAATATACGTGGACTTCAATAAAGCATTTTGACACAGTGCCTCAGGAGAAATTAGTTAAATTAGGGAAGATGGGGATTAATACAAGTATTGCAAAGTGGATAAGAAACTGGCTAAAGGGGCGAAGGTAATGGGTTATTCTGAAAGGTGAATTAGTGGACTGGAGGGAGGTTACTAGTGGAGCTCCTCATGGCTCCATCTGGCAACTAATATTATTCAATATTTTGATTAATGACCTTGGCACAAAAAGTCAAGAGTGCTAATGAAATTTGCTGATGATACCAAGTTGGGAGGCATCATCAATACAGAGGAGGATAGGAACATTATAGAGGAAGACCTGGATGACCTTGAAGACTGAAGTGACAGAAATGGGATAAAATTCAATAGTACAAAGTGCAAGGTCATGCACATAGGGTCTAGTAATAAGAATTTCTGCTACAACCTGGGGGCTCACATCAGTTGGAAGCAACAAAGGAGAATAAAGACCTACTGTGTAGATTTATCACAGGATGATGATGAGCCACCAATGTGATGCGGCTGTGAAAATGGCAAATATGATCTTAAAATGTACACAGTAAAGCATTTCCAGTAGGAATAAAGTGTAAGACCTTACTTGGATTACTGTGTACAATTCTGATCACCCATGTTCAAGAAAGACCAATTTAAATTGAAACAGGTGTAGAGAAAAGCTACTAGGATGATCAGGGGAATGGAGGGTCTATCTTATGAGAAAAGACTGGAAGAGTTTGGTTTGTTTAGTTTCACAAAAAGAGGTCAGAGGGGGATATGGTTGCTCTCTATCAATTCATTACGGGGGTAATTCCCAGGGATGGTGAAGAGCTATTTAAGTTACATGACAATGATGGGACAAGAAGTAGTGGATGTAAATCTGGCCATGAACAAATTCAGGCTGAACATTAGAGGAAAGTTTCTAACCATCAGAGGGATGCGGTTCAGAAACAGCTTCCCAATAGAAGTTGTGTGGACAAACAACTTCCTTAGTTTTACCAGAGATCTGGACAAACTTTTTAGTGCAATTTTAAGACGAGGTTGCTTGTGATGGTAGGGGACAGGTGTCAACAACCCTCGAGCTCACTTCTGGTTTAAGTCCCATGTTCCAGAAGCTCATGCTTCAGGGGTTCGTCCAGCCACTGACAGGGGTCTGGAAGGGATTTTTGCCCCCCTTCCTCCAATGTATTCTGGGAAGGTGTTTTCACTTTCCGCTAAAGCATCAGACGATGACCATGGCTGGAG
Source organism: Terrapene triunguis (assembly GCF_002925995.2). Lineage (NCBI taxonomy): Eukaryota > Metazoa > Chordata > Testudines > Emydidae > Terrapene > Terrapene triunguis. The sequence continues at coordinate 12,915 of NW_020665106.1, forward strand.
ATGGGATATTGGTGGGAGTGGAACCAGGGCTTTGAGGTGGCACTGAGCATTCTCTCTTTGCTGGCTGGTTCTTGCTCACATGCTCAGGGTCTCGCTGATCACCGTATGTGGGGTAGGGAAGAAATTTTAGCCCAGGTTAGATTGGATGTAGTAAGGAGCATATAGTTAGGGGTTTGAAGGAGGGGGTCTCATGAGTTCCCTGAGGACTAAGTTCAGATCCCATGTGTGCGTGGGAGGGTGTATTTCAGGGTAAATGTTCTGGAGTCCCGCAAGCAAGCGTTTTGTAGTTGGATGTGTAAACATCGAGAATCCATCGACTTTGTTATGGAAGGTGTTAATCGCCACGAGATGTACTTTGATAGATCTCAGTGATAACCCTGAATTCTTTAGCTCTACAAGGTAGTCTAGCACCAGTGGAAGGGGCGTAGTGCAGGGAGTAAGTCATTTATGTAGGCACCATGTGGAAAAACATTTCCACTTTTGTAGGTAAGTATTGCATGTGGAATCATGTCTGATGTTCAATAACACGTGTTTGACCTGCTCTGAACAAGTTAACTCGTGTGATTAGAACCATGGAGGAGCCACGCATTCGGATGGAGCTTCTCCAGTTGTGGGTGGAAGATCTGACCATCGGCCTGTGACAGGAGGTTTGGCCTCATTGGAAGAGTTTGTGGAGGATGAATTGACATACGCAGCAGGTAAGGGTACCAAGTTTGTCTGGGCTATGCTTAGGCAAACAAGATGATCTTGGCTTTGTCTTCCCTGGTCTTGCGTAGGACTCTGTGTATTAGTGGGATCTGTGGGAATGCATACATAAATGTCTTGTCCCATCGGATTAAGAAAGCATTCCCCAGGGACCGGGGACCAAGTCCCACCCTGGAACAAAATAGCGGGCATTTGTGGTTCTGTGCTGGGGCGAATAAGTCGATCGATGGGAACTCCCATTGATAGAACATCTGTTGTAAGACCGTAGGGTTCAGTTCCCATTTGTGCTCTTGTGATAACTGTCTGCTTAATGTGTCAGCGGTGGTGTTTTTGCATCCTGGTAGGTAAGAAGCTGAAATGTCGATGTGGTGCTGAATACACCACTTCCATAGTTTCATGGCTTCAGTGCATAGGGAAAGAGATCGCCCCCCACCTCGTCTGTTGATGTAGAACATGCATGCAACATGGTCTGTCATCACTCAGATTGATTTGTTTCTTATGAGTGGTAGGAAGTGAAGATAGGTGCATCTTACTGCTCTGAGTTCTAGCAGGTTTATGTGAAGGTGTGTTTCCAGTGTCGACCACCTGGCTTATATCATTTGGTGGTCCAGGTGTGTCCCCAAGCCCCATAGGCAGGCATCTGTTGTGATCATGATTGAAGGAGGTCTGTGGTGAAAGGGAACACCTATGCAGATGTTCTCCGGTCTTGGCCACCATTGTAGGGATGCTAAAACCTTGGTCGGTGGTGTTTACATCATGTTGAGGTTGTGTTTGGTGGGATTATACTGAACACAGCCACCTCTGAAGACACTGCATGTGTAATCTAGCGTGATTTACCACGAACATGCTGGCGGCCATGTGTCCTAGTAATTGTAGGCATGTCCGTGCCTCGATTCGTGGACAGATGGATATGGTGTCTATGAGATGTTTGATGGTTAAGAATCTGGCATGCAGTAGTGAGGCTGTGGCTTGAGTTGAGTCCAGGTGTGCCCCGATGAATTCTAGTTGTTGTGTGGGTATCAATGTGAACTTTTGAAAATTTATTTGCAACCCCATAGTTTTTGAAGAGGTTTATGGTCAGTCATGTGATTGTTTCTGTCTCTGTATGAGTATCCTTTGATAAGGCAATTGTCTATGTCAGGGAAAATTCTGATCCCTTATTTGCCCGGTGAACTGTGACTGCTGCAAGGGTTTTGGAGAACACTCTCCTAGTGCAGTGTAGAGTCCAAATGGGAGCACACTGTATTGATAGTGGTCGTGTCCCACTGAATTGCAGGAATCACCTGTGAGCTGTGAGGGTGAGTGTATTGAGTATCCCTGTTTCGTTGGTATGGTTGGTATCGCTTCCTTTTTGGGGGCAGTGTATATATGCCAAGTGTATGAAAAGTCACTTCTTCATGGTGTGTAGGACTTCATCAGTTTTTGACTACAACAGTTTGTTCTAATTGAAAGGTAGGTCCTCAACCTTTAGTTGGAGCTCTTTTGGTATGCTAGACAATAGCAGACACGAGGCTCTGCACATCACTATCACTATAGCCATGGTATGGGCTGCAGTATCAGCGATATCCAGGGAAGCCTGTAGGGCCGTCCGGGTGACAATTGTCCCTTGACCAGGATTGATTTGAATTGTGCTCTTCTGTCTTCTGGTATGTACACGGTAAACTCAAAGAGTTTCCCATAATTGTCAAAGTCATATTTAGCCAAGGAGGCACTCAAGTTGGCAATGCGGAATTGTAGCATCGAGGAGGTGTAGACCTTGTGACCTAAAAGGTCTAGACGCTTATGGTCTTGATCCTGTGACATAGAGTGGTGTTTGGCCCGGTGGTTTTCTGCTTCCACCACTAGAGAATTTGGTTCTGGGTGAGAAAACAGGAAGTCCATGCCCTTGATTGGGAAATAATATTCATGGTCCGCCCTTTTGCATGTTGAGGGGGCAGTGACCGGGGTCAGCCATACTGTCCAGCAGGTTTGAGGATGGGCAGGGTAATTTTTGACACAGAAGATGGGTGTAGAATTTTTAATGGTTTGCGTTGGTACTCTTGGACTTACTCTAGAGGGATGTCCTGGCTGACTGCTATGCACTTGAATAGCTCTTGAAATTGTTTAAAGTCATCAGCCATGGTAGGTGGAGGTGGCAGAATGGCTATATATGGAGAAGAGTTATGTTCATGTGACACTGCTTTGGGGGCAGTCTCTTCCTCTGGTTCATTGGCCATTTCCTTCATGGCTCCTGATGTTGCCGGCCCTGGGGATACAGGAGGGGACCGGAGCTGTGCCATAGGCAGTGAGGAGGTCCAAGCATATTGGCCTTTGTATGCTGCCCATGGTGGCCACTGCATCGTGAATGCCATTTCGGGACCCATCTATGGGGGTCCATACCATGGAAAGTGAGGTTGTGACTGATGGATTTTATGCCATGGTGTGACTCCAGTAGGTTTTAGTTGAGGTGTGGGCGAGCCCTGTGGTGAAAACACTTGCTCCTCTTCATCCTCATTGTCACTGTCACTAAACATTGATGGTCCATAGGCAAGATCGGTTGTGTGATAGGTGATCCCTCGTTGCAAAGGAGAGGTGATTCTGGCACCGATGCAACAGTGATGTCCTTCTGTATCAGGAATTGTTGCGGTGCCAGTGGGTGTGGTACCGATGTCTTAGTAGTAGGCATTGGGTGTCTAGGAGTCTTCTGTTTTGTCTTTGTTGGGGCCAGTGACCACACTGCGGTGCTGGCTGTCAGTACTGGGTGAGGGGGCAGTGCTGAGGAAGGTGGCTGCGCCAAGACCTGTGTCAGCACTGGTGGTTGTAAGGTCGGCGCAGTCTCCAACGCGGATGTCGGTATTGTCGGTGCCGAGGAAGAGACATGGCATGTTTGCAGTCTCAACTCCTTGTTCTTATGAGTGGTGCATCCAGTGCCGGAGGAGCCAGGGGAGTCACAGGTACTGACTCTCAGGGCCATCGTCACCACTTGTAATGACTTTGCGGGGGACCGTTTCTTTCTGTGAGGTTCCCGCTGTGGAGAGGTCGAGAGTTGCTTCCTCTTTTCCTGAGAGGGTGGAACAGTGCTCTTAGTCAGGTCAGACTGAGTTGGGGAGCACTTAGGGGAAGGCTTTGGGGTGTCCTTTTCAGATCCAGGTTGGAGTGATTTTTCCATTAGGATCATTTTGAGGCATAGATCCCAGTCACACCTGGCTCTTGCCTTCAAATTGTTGCAGTGGATGCACTTGGATGGTATGTGTGTCTCCCTGAGGCATCTCATGCAGAGGGAGTGCCCGTGGGAGCTCAGCATAACCTCCTTGCAAGAGCCGCATCTTTTGAAGCCACGGGAGCCTGGCATGTCTAAAGTAAAGTCCCGAGTGGATCGACATTTTTTTTTACATGGTTTGCGCTCCACAGGGAACCGTTAACCTGGAAATGAAGAAAACTAAGATTTTTTTTCTCAACTAACAAACTAACTTATCTATGGAAAAAATTAAACTGAGCTAACAATTATCTATTTTTTCTATCTCGAGGGGAAGAAGCTGTAGCACTGCCCCAAGCTCCATCTTCAGCCGAAGACGATTGAGATGGAAGTGAGGGGGTCAGTTGTGCACACGCTGAAGAGACTCCAACGGTGCTGCGAGACAGCTGCTGCGCATGCGTGGCCCGACCAGACCACAAATCTCCGATCGATGGCTCCAGGACACACTATCACTTGAAGTGGAGCACCCACAGGGACAGCACTCAGAGAAGAAGGAATTTTAGCCCAGGTCAGATTGGATGTTACCATAGGGTTCTTTTGCCTTCTTCTCCAGTCATTTGCCAGGATTATCTGGATATATCTCACTTATTTTCTCTTCTATTGTGGGATCCTTGGGCACTGGCACACCTCTGTCCCGCCTATTCTCTGTCTTTAGCACATAATAGTCTGGTCTCCCATGGGCTGTAATACTTGGGTCTCATTGCAATTGATAGGTTTAGTGTGAGGGTGGTGTTGATGGCCTGTGCTATACAGGAGGTCAGACTAGATGATCTAGTGGTCCCTTCTGCCCTTAAACACTATGACTCCATTAAAGATTGTGAGATAGAACAGAGACGGGGCTATAAAAGTACCTGGCATTTCTTAACTTTTGAGTGCTTGAGTTGAAACCTTAATGTTCTTTTAACATGGCTTTGTGTGTGTGTGTGTAATTTATATTTTTTTAATAGTACATAAAAATAGAAAGTCCATCATGTGGCATCTTATTGACACCCACATCAATCATGAACAGAGTTGGAACCTTTAGATCTGCTGCACAGACCTCCGCCATTTGAGTTAATGGAGTAACTGGTAGCAGCGGCAGGTTGTCATCTATATGAACCAGTGCTAGGTGGAGATGAGACAAACTCTTTCCCAATGTGCTTCACAGGTATTTGCTTATAAGATTATATTTTAGTCATAGGACTTACTTTAGGAATAGTGACCAGCCAGCCCCAGTTCCCCTCTCTCTGTTCCCTGTCTGATCTGGCTCCTCCTTGTGTCTCCTCCAACTCACACACACACACACACACACACTCTATCTCCCAGCCCCAATCTCTCTCCCTTTCATCACCCCTTAATCTGCTCCTATTCCCTTCTTCGTCCCATTTAGATCCCAAGTCCCAATCTCCCCCCATCCTAGTGTCCCCAAAAGAATTAACTTTTTCCTCATGAGCAATATTAAATTTAAGATTGAGCAGAACTCACTCTCTCTTGCTTACTCCAAATGCTCATTTGAGGACATTCATTCTTTGCTCTGGACTTTTTTAATAGGCATCAGGTCAGGAAATAAAACGAGGAACTTGTTACCTTTGTAAGGGTATGACACAACATGCAGCCCCGGCAATCTTCAGGATTCTCTTTTTGTCAAACAGACAGCAAACCTAATAATTCCTATTGTTGTGGATTGAGTTACACCTCATTGAAACTGGGGGGTAAAACAACCACCTTTCATTCCAGATCATTGTGAAAAACAATTAAGCTCCTTCATGGAACCAGATCGCTGAAACAATAGGAGCACCACCCAAAACACAGGCAACATGGCAGGGCCTGAGTAGAAGATGAACCACATGGCCCAAGGTGTTTCTCTGGGGACTGATAAAGTAAATGCAGGGGCTAGCGCATTTATTGGGGGAGCTGTATGTCTCTGAGTGTGAAAAAGGAACATCACAAAGAAGGAAGGAGCAGAAAGCCAAGGAGATAGCCAGAGTAAGCACTGGGGGAGGGAGCAGTCTTGAGGGAAAGCCTAGATAGTGCTTTTTGGGTACAATGGAAGCTGGAAGAAGCTTGGAACTTAGAGCAAAGAAACTTTCTTTTGTTTGATCCTACTGGATGCAGGGAAATAGGACTCTCTCTCTCTTTCTGTATATACACATACACTTTATATTATAAATATATACACACACAGAGAGAGAAATAGAGAGAGAATAAATAGGATTCCATCAAAGAAATGTGTCCATCATCAACGTCTTGTCCTAATGGAAACAACTCACTAAGCATTCATGGCCCACCATACAATTTCTATTCTCCGATGTGGCCCTCGGGCCAAAAAGTTTGCGCACCCCTGGTTTAGAGAATGTCAAATTATTCCAGTAATTTAAAAGCAGCAAGTTGTCTTTCCTATGCTTAGGCATATAAACAGATATATGTTTTAATGATTAAACCAGTTGGTTTTTTTTTTAACTACTGAACTTCACTCAGACTAAAGGTAGATGTAATACTTGGTAACTATTATAATTAGAAAAGGATAATTTGTATATAAATACACAAGCTTACCTATGCAGTCAAGTTTGGGTGTCCATTCCCCATATTTACAAGTTGATTGTATAAAGTTTGTGCCATCTGTTTTACATTTGTAACTTATAGGTGCTTTGTGCTTATAGATCCTTTTCTTGATGGGAGTTTGTAAAATGGCTATATTCTCAAAATTCTCTGGAAGTCCACATGTAGCAGATTGATCTAAATAAAATCCAACACAAAAATTAAAATATGCTATAAATCATAGGATGTGTCCAGTAAATATCCATTTAAAGGCAGACATTCAATATGCAAATACATGTCCATGTGAGAATGTTGTGTCTACTATTGTTATAAGTAATCTCTAAAGTTACCAGAAGAGAAAGAGATCAAAGAAAAAAAATCAAAAATGTTTTTAGTTTGTGTACATTGTAAAGTTTTCAAAGATGCTGAGCTGCCTTTACACTGAAAGGTGGGGTCAAGAAAACCCTGTTGAAAGCCACTGATGCTTTTATGCACATGCTTAACTTTGCACACACTATGCATATACTAGAGTATGTAAAGAATGGTGCTAAATATCTATATAAACTGTATCTGCCTGAATATTGATGAATAATCTCTATTCAACCTTAAATGAAGTTGTTACTTTAATGCTTAAAATATTATCTAAATAGTTTACCAGCACACGAAGGCAAAGATATCCATTTTCCGCTAAGACACTTCACTGTCTTTGGCCCAACCATTACATAGTTTTTTTCACATTCATAATCCACTGTTTCTCCATGACCGTACTGGTGATTGTCTATATTGACAGCTTTCCCTTTGGCAATAGGGGGTGGTAGTCCACAGGTTTTTTCCTCTTCTGTGGAAAAGAGCATAAATATTCCACATTATATTCTTGGCACATATAAAACACATGATCAAAGAGCCTTACTTAAAATAATTATTTAGGGCCTGACCTTGCTCTCATTAAAGTTAGAAGTGAAACTCTGATTGACTTAAATGGGTGCAGAACTAGGCCCTTAATTTGTAATAACATTTGCCATTCTTCCAAACTCCTCTCCCTCACTTCTCTATGACTAGGACAACTCCTCAATCCAGTTATCTTCCAGGACTGTATTCAGCTTTTCTCTCCTCACAGTTTTGTAAGGATTGTCCCTTATTTCTCTCTATTTCCACATAGAAAATATCATTAACTTAGCAATGCTCAATTTATATTCCCTCACAAGAATGAAAACACTAAAATGCAAGGAAATCTTAAATCAAATCAGTACTCACATTCAACACAATACCACGCTCCAAATTGCTAGTAGTTCACTACTATCATGACACTAAACTACACCCCCCCCAATACTCACTTTATATTTAAAGAAAATAAAATCCTGCCACCTTCAGTGCACACATCCAAGAAATGAAAATCACACAGCTGCCATGTTGACAACTGCAAGCTCCCTGACCCCCACATTCTGCACTTTCCCCTTTCTAATTTGCAGCCTCTGCTCTCCTGCTGCTGCGACCGTGTCACCCCACTGTACCTGTTTAAAGCCTTTCCTTTATTGCTCTTTTTCTGCATTATATTGAAACTCCCTATAAATTATAAGACTGAGAATAACTTCTTCCCTGGCTATGACATTTCCTTATACTGCTCCATCCCAAATCTCTTTGCTAACCACTCTATTTTATATTCCACTCTTGGCTTTGTACTTCATTTCACGTTGCCCCTACAAATAGAATTGCTTCCCACTGATTGGGCAGCATGCAGCTTTTCCTCCCTTCATTAAACGTCCTTTTCTATACTTCCTTGTCTTTCACTTGCTATCGAAATATTTTACTTGTGTTTTAGTTCTCTCATAACTGCTTGGGGCAGGGACCTTGTTATGTGCACTTATGGTGCTCCATAAATAATAATAAACAACATTCAGCAGCATGTTAGGATGATAGTGAAATAGTCAACTGACCTGTTATCCAATGGTATTCATCAAAAGTTCTCCTTACATGTAGTTAAGGCAAGGCAAAGAAAATAGTATCTAGGAAACAAATTCAGCTTACACTGTGCTAAAATGAGGCCAGCAGCTACACCCCTTTCCTTACATTTTTCATAGATCAGTATGGAAACCTAACCAATGATGATTTCAGCAGGACAAAGCTCAGATCACTAGACTTGCCAAGACAATCATAGAACCTCTAGTAGATCTGTTAACACTTTGGATTTTGTTTATCTATTATTTTTTAGGTCATACCATCCTTTTATTCCACAAAACATCTGTAATTATTTCCTATAAATGCACATTTTCATTTCAGATAAAACCAAAAAATTCGGATTGATTTCTAAATATGCTGCAACTACAAGCAAATATTATACTTGTGTGCATTTATTTTTTTTTTTTTAAACTATGTTAGTTAATATGCATACTAATGCTCTCCAGCATTAGATAAATTATCAGTGTGGACTCTCAAAATTGAAATTTCAGTGCTTTTGATCAGCCAGGATTCCAGACTCTGCAAATTACAGTTAGCCGTTGGAAGTATTTTAGATGTCAATCAATAAAAACACTATCACCCATCTGATTCCATCTCAGGGAGGACTGTGGTACAGAAACTATGTACACTGGCCTGTATGTTACATTTAAGTAGGTATAGTTTGGATTTGAAAAATCTCTAAAAGTGTAAAATAGAAAAATATTAATCTATATTAATCCTAAGAGTGTGAAAAACACATAGTTTACCTGTGCAAGAAGGTAAAGATGTCCATTCCCCATCAATACATTCTATTTTTCTTGATCCAATAATTTTAAAACGGAGGTCACAGTCATATTCCACTGAGTCGCCATGTTCATATTCCTCATGAAGTTCACTGATAATATTCCCATTGGTAATGCTGGGTGGTGGCCCACAAGCTTTTGTTTCCTCTAATACAAAGAGATTATATCTAGACAGTTGTTCCAATTAAAAATAGACTACAATAAAAAATGAAAAAACCCAAATTCACTGCTTCAAGTGGAGAAAGATGGCACAGCTGACTATGAATTAATCTTATCTCTGGAGATTTGGATTCAAATCCTACTTTAGGTCACAAGTGGAAATGAGTGCCCTGAGTTCAACCTACTACCACTTCACACAACTGGCAGTTTCACTATAATCAAAATGGACGGAAACAAATTCACAGTTTCAAATGGGAAATTAAGGCACAGTGGGTTAGTAAGTGAATTGGCATGAGGATAGATGGGGTAGTTCACCTTGGGATAGACACTAGGATCCAGAAAGAGCCCACAGAAGAGTTGCTGAGTATTGAAGAGCCAGATTTACTAAGAGGTATCCTACTTAAATAAGCCTAAGGGAAATATTTACCTTTGCATGTCGGAGATGCTGGGAACCATCCAAAGTAATAGCACTGAGAGGAGTCAGGTCCCACTCGTTTGTGACTTTTTGCACAGGAAAAAGTTACCACATCTCCATTATCGTATTTAGCTTTCGGGGGGGAAACCTGGCCATGGGCCAATCTCAACATTTCACATTCTATGGCTAAAGATGATGGTGAGGAAAGGAAAGGAAATATATTATAGCAAATACTTCTAGGGGAAAGTATTTAAAATACAAAAGATTTGAACAAAATGGGTTGATCAAAAACCAGTTTTAAACCATGGAAAGGCACCCATTGATTTGGATCAGGGCTTTGGTTAGCACCAAGAACAAGAATCTTGCTGAAAAAACTGGGAATTTGTAAAAGAGTTAGAATTCCATCTAGGGCAGGGAAAGAAAAGAAGGCAAGCAGGAAAAAAACAAGCACAATAGGATATAATTGGGAGGAAAAACAAAGATGACATTTAATCAAATGAAGGGGTGACTTTCCATAATCTTTCCCCCACATTCTATTAATTTAAATATAAACATTTTTGCAAGTAATTTAGAAACTGGTAGTTTCATGGACACAGATCCTTACTCAGAAAAATCACACTTGGAGTACTCCAAATAATCAGTTAACGATGCTGGCCTTTCAACCTGGATTGTTATTTGTCATGACTTAAAATACAACTATTACTTGTTCAAAGTTTTCGTAAGATTTGTTTGTCTTTCATAGTACAATAATAATTCTGCAGTTTCCAGTGCTCTGATTACCTCTTATTTCCCAATGGTTCCATTACTTTTGAATTTAATCTGTACCCCGTTTGAATCAGAGCTGCTCCATCCAGAGTCTGGAACAGACAGATGCAGCTAATGCCGAGCAGACCACGAAGCTCTCAATCCCAGTGGATCTGGATCTGTGCAGAGCAGAGATACCCCAGCCCCTCCAACCCTCCTCAGACTTCCCTCAGAGCCTGACCCAGTGGGGACAGTATTTATTGTCCGTATTGCAGTAGTGTCTGGGGTGCCCAGTCCAGACTGAGAACCCCACGGCACCAGACGCTGCACAAACAGCCAGTCCCTCCCTGTAGAGCTGACATATAAGTACAATATTTATATTCCAATGGATTTATTTTATTATTATATGGTAAAAATTAGAAAGTAAGCCATTTTTCAGTAATAGTGGACTTTTTATGTCTGATTTTGTAAGCAGGTGAAACTTGGAGGCTCGCAAGACAAATCCGACTCCTGAAAGATGTGCAGTAATTTGGAAAGGTTAAGATTACGAAGAACACACTTTTCTGGGGATTGCTGACTGAATGCATTGAATGATTCTTGACTGTCCCAGCAGACATGAACACTTCCCACCCAGTCATTATCCACAATGTAACCTGCTCCTAAATCAGAGCTATTTAAATTAGTAATCAATATAGCAACTATGACAGTCAAAGGAATTCGTTCTGCAGAGTAGTAATTTAATTAAAACAAAACAAAAACACCTTACCAGGACACTGGGGCTCAGGAGTCCATCCATTTATGCCACACACTGTATAACCTGTTGTGATTTTATTTACAGTTTGGTGTCCATCCGCACATTCATATTCCAGTATTTCTTCAGGCAGAAACACCATTTGATTTGTGTGGAAATTAATATGCTCGTATCGAGGCTTTTCACATGTTTCTGTAGAATTAGAGAAATGTAGTTATTTTTCTTAATTAGAAACTCTGGCATTCTAAAGCATCCTCATTATATCTACCTTTGTGAATTTGGGCCTCAGTATAGTAAAAAAATGAAAATTCTACACACAGTACCACACATTATATCTCTTTAAATTTTCTTTAGGACTACATGGTGGTGAAAGGAAAGTGTTCATAGATTTAGAAGGCAAGACCAGAAGAAAACATTTAGGCAATAAATATATACTTGCATTTTGCATGCTTGCTTCTTACATCATTCCCACTAATGTTTACCAGACATGTTTGTCTTTGAAAATCTACAGTGATAATAGTGACTCAAACCTTTCCCTTGAGAGTCAACACTAATGCTCTTATAATTCAGAATATCTTCCTAATGTCTAGCATAAAAGTTTTCCTTCCTTGGATTCAGGCCATTGCCTTTTTCCTACCATTTGAGACTGTGAGTATAATTCCCTTCTTTCAGTTGCTGCACTACATACTGTTACTGTGATTGTTACAGTTAGGTTGCAGTCATGATCCCTTGAATCATCTGTAAGGGCTAGATTCTGCTCCAGTGTAGGGAAGCCAGGGAACAGATTCTCTGGTCTTGTCCAGCTATGCTGAGCAAGGAACAGGGCCGGCTCCAGGCACCAGCCTACCAGGCATGTGCTTGGGGCGGCACCTGGAGGGGGGCGGCGCTCAGGCCCGAGAGCGGGGCCGTGACTGGGCTCGCCGCCCTCCCCGCAGTGCTCCGGCCAGCCGGGGAGAGCGGGGCCACGGCCAGGCTCTCCGCCCTCCTCCCAGTGCTCCGGCCGGTCGGGGAGAGCAGGGCCCGCGGCGGGCTCACTGCCCTCCTCCCTCCCCGGCGCTCCTGCTGCCGGGGAGAGCGGAGCCGCGGCGGGCTCGCCGCCCTCCCCCAGGCACTCCTGCTGCCGGGGAGAGCGGGCCCGTGGCCGGGCTCTTCACCCTCCTCCCGGCGCTCCGGCCGGTCGGGGACAGCGGGGCCCCGGCCGGGCTCGCCGCCTTCCCCTGCCGGGCTCCCTGCCGCGGGGGTGGGGGGCGGCGGGAGGCTTTTTTGCCTGGGGCAGCAAAAAAGCCAGAGCCGGCCCTGGCAAGGAACCTGATCAAGGGATAGAACAAACATGACTTCAAGCCAACCTTCTGCCTTCCAGGTTGCTCCTCCTCCTTCAAGCTATTTTATGCTGGTTACCTATGGCCCCAAAAGGTCATTTCAGCAGCCAGAAGAGCCAGGACATCCCAGTTATGATGCCTTTTTCCTAGTCACACCTTTATGCTTGGGGGGAATTCCAACCAGCCAACTATTTTTTTGGTTGTTTTCTCCAGTCAGAGCTACGCAAAGCAGATGGAACAGGAGGAGAATTGGGCCTTATACGTATAAAAAGGCAAAGGTGGGAAGCAACACAACAGTAAATAAGGAGTTCTCACTGCATTCAATTATGTGTCCCTAATACTTAGCTCTGTTTTATCCCATTTGAGGGTCTGGTCCTTGTTTACCAACCAAACTAATCCATGCGTTGGCACGGTCATGTTCACTGCCTTTATTTTCAAATCATAACATTCATGAACACCACAAAAGTCAGATATTTCCCTACTGATTTCCAAATGAGTCACAAATTGCAGGGAATCTCCTCCCTGTAGAAACATGAGAATTATTCTTGACTGGAAATATGGGAGGCTACTTAATAAAGAGCCATGCATCCAAAGGAAGGTTTATTCATTTATTGAGACAATTTTGTAGACTATTTTGTGTGAAACACTCCAGTGTGCAAGAGCTATTGCAGGTGCTATCGTACGGGACACCACTTTGCAGAGCCAGAATTGCGAACAGCTTAAAGTTCATGTATTTCACAGACAGATAATCTAGATGGGATTTCCTAGGTCTTGGTAGCTATGCTGTTTATTTAATACTCTTCTCTGTGCGATGGAATGGACTTCATTTGAAGACAAATTATAAGCAAATTCTTTTATGCACAAAGGTGTTCTGTGTATGTGGATACTAATAGGGTAAAAAGAGGAATAGCCAGGAAATAAGGCAGCCTGGAATAAAAGGAAGAGATGACCCCCAGTTGGATTGGGTTAATGTTGGAGTTATTATCCCACAAAAGTGGGAGATTTAATTGTCCACTTTAATCACCATATTTCCTCTCATCTGGAGAGAAGGAACTCCAGAAACCAGGAAGATAACTAAGATACCTAAAGTGACAACAATTGGAAGAAAGTTTTTAAAATTTTGTGCTCTGATGCTTTTACATAAAATGTATGTCTTTATGATTTAAATACTGATCAGTCAATGGTAAGTTATTTTATTTATGATGGTAATACTTCCCCCAAATAATAGATTAATTTTGTCCAGTCATAGTAAGACATAACCCAAGGAGCCTCAGCCTTGTAAGTTTCCCCACACAGGGCCGGCTCCAGGCACCAGCTTAACAAGCAGGTGCTTGGGGCCGCCAAGGGAGAGGGGCAGCACCTGCGGCAATTCGGGGCGGCAGGTCCCTCACTCCCTCTAGGAGCGAAGGACCTGCCACTGAACTGCTGCCGCCGATCGCGGCTTTTTTTTTTTTGCTTGGGGCAGCAGAAATGCTGGAGCCGGCCCTGTCCCCACATGAAGCTGAAGCTTCTCCCCATACCTGAACATGGTGCTCATCTCTAGTGAGGAAAAAAGGAGCAATGTGACAAAGTAGAGAGTTCTTCAATCATTAAATTACTCACTAATGCACTTTGGTAAAGGAGTCCATCCTCCTCGAAGGCACTGTGTCTTCCCCATCTCATTTCCTTCTGGAGTCGTGTAAGCAATCCGACACCTATATGTTGCTTCCTCATTTAAAGTAAATCTGTTCTTACTTTCGAAGAAATAACCATTCTGTATCTCAACTTTTCCACATATTTCTAAAATAGAGAGCGTATGACATTATCTCAAGATAAATACTGTTAATTAACATGCTTTTCATAGGTATAGAGTGACCATGAGAAGAGATACACCTGAAATGAAATGGAGGAATGCTATTTAAAAAATTTTTGAACAATAAGTTCCTTCATACTTTTGGACAGTGGGAGGGGAAGGTAAGAAATCAGAGTGTATATCAGTGTTTTTTATCTCTCACAATCATTCCTGATACTGATTTCTCAAAGCCAATCTAAAAGATGGTTGGACTGAAAATGGTCATTTTGATTCTGACACTGCCAGCTCTTATTTTGTGGGAAAAGTTCTCTCTTTTTGTTGTATGTGCTGTATGTACAAGTAATTTGGTGAAGCAGCTTCATGGTTTAATGCACCTGACAATCATAAGGGGCTCATCCGTGAGAAAGACAGTGCTAAACATCACAGAGACATTATCACTTAACCTACCTTCTTCAGAGACAGCCTCTCCCACTGCAATATTTCCACAGCTGTGATCAATAGAGCATTCATGCTACACCCCCTCAGTTTAAAGGAGAGGGTGCTGGTAGCGGGGCATTATCCTGGAGGGGCATTCAATTTTGGAATTCACTCTCTCCCTGAATTTGCTGACTTCCAGGATACACTGCACAGCCCATCCACTTTCTTGGGCATTTGGGGAGAGTAGAGATAGGGAGGGAATGAGGCTTTGAGGTAGGATGTGTTTGTCTGAATTTTGTTATGGAGGTTGATGACTTGATTTTACACATAATATCTTAATTGATGTTCAAGCCCCCAGAGCTACCAGACAAACTGTGCAAGCCACTCCATGGAGGAAGAGGAGGCAGAGGGGCAAGGTGGAGCCATGGCTTTAACCCACTTTGCAACATCCAGAAGTGCTGACCAGGTATAGACAGAGGAACATGCTGCATTATCCCAAAAGATGGTATAATGCACACACAACTCATGCCTGGTAGAGAACTGGAGGAAAGATAGGATTTCCTGGAGCACAACTGCTCCCTGGATTACTTTGTCTCCACAAAAACGAGAAGTACCTGTGGCACCTTATAGACCAACAAATTTATTTGGGCATAAGCTTTTGTGGGCTAAAAGCCACTTCATCAAATGCATGGAGTGGAAAATACAGTAGGAAAATATATATAGCAGTACATGAAAAGATGGGAGCTGCCTTACATCTGATGAAGTGGGTTTTAGCCCACGAAAGCTTATGCCCAAATAAATTTGTTAGTCTATAAGGTGCCACAAGTACTCCTCGTCATTTTTGCTGATACAGACTAACATGGCTAACACTCTGAAATTTGCCTCCACACTTTCCCCAAACACAGACCAGACCAGTGGCTAAATGTCACAATTTATAAATATTAGGTGGAGCTAATAGTAACATCTTTTATTAAATTTGCCCGATTCTCTGTATGATAAAATCCCATTTATAATTGCTTGTAACTTTGTTAGACTTTAACCATTTGGATTGAAATTTTCCATGTCTGGTGTCTGCCTCAGCATCATTTTTTGTTTTGTTTTGAAAAGTTGAATCTGAAACAGTTTCACTGTTTCGGAGACTGATGTTTGAGTAAAATATTCTGTTTTGTCAATGTTAAGTTATTGTTAGAGCTGTTTTGTTGAGAACCTCTAGCACTTCCATGGTTTGGAGCAGGGACTCAGCATTTCGCTGTGGTGTCCACTTGTTGTCAAAGATTTACCTTTTGCTGTCCTCAGAAAAATGCACCCAAATTTGGCCATGTTATAAATCTATGAAAGTCACAGTTTGTACAGGTTTGGAGCTTGATTATTCTCTAAAGATTCCATCTGTACTGAACATGCTCTCGCCCAAGGTGGCAGGGGCTGAGAAGAACTTTCCTTGCAAATGTGTCTCTTGGCTCCTAGGGGCCACACTCATGCCAGGCACTGAGACTGTGGGTATGTCTACATAAGAGTTGGAAACTTGTAAATTCTAGCATGAAGAGACATACTTTAGCTTTAGCTCCAATCAAACTAGCACAGTAAAAATAGGAGTACTGCTGTGGTGATGCAAGTGGCTAGCCATCTCAGTACATACCTATGATCTTTGACAGGATCAAATGTGGGGAGGCTAGCCCCTCCCACAGCTCAAGTGGCCACAGCTACATTTTTATTTTTAGTGCTGAGAGGTGGGAATAAGGATGGCTATGGGGTTGAGTTAAGGAAGAACAGGGTTGGGCAGAGGGGTTGGGGATTATTATTATTTTATTACAAAAAGATATGCTTAGCTCTATACAGAAGACAAAGAAATACCTGGTACCTGTCCCAACCCCAATCTAACTTTTAGAAATGAAACAATTAGGGTTGCCAATTTTCCACTGGCACAACACCAAAAAGCCTTGCCCCGCCCTCTGCCCCACCCCTCCTCCAAGCCTCCCCCTCACTCCGCCCCCCCCCATTGCTCGCTCTCCCCACCCTCACTCAATCATTTTCACTAGGCTGGCTCAGGGGGGTTGGGGTGCGGGAAGGGGTGTGGGAGGGAGTGCAGGCTCTGGGGTGGGGCCAGGGATGGGAGGTTTGGGGTGCAGGAGTGTGTTCCAGGCTGGGACCAAGGGGTTCAGAGGGCAGTCGGGTGGTCAGGACTGGGGCAGGGGTTTGGGGCCCAGGAGGGGTTCAGGGGTGCAAGCTCCAGGCAGCACTTACCTTAATCAGCAGCATGTCCCCCCTCAGGCTCCTATGCGGAGGTGTGGCCAGGCAGCTCTGCGCCCTGCCCCATCTGGAGGCACTGCCCCCGCAGCTCCCATTGGCCATGGTTCCCGGCCAGTCGGAGCGGCACTTGGGGCTGGGACAGCATGCAGAGCCCTCTGGATGTCCCTACAGGTAGGAGCCTGAGGGGGGACATGCCGTCTGCTTCCCGGAAGCGGCACTGAGGCTAGCAGGGAGCCTGCCAGTCCCACTGCACAGCACTGCCAACTGGACAGTCAACAGCCCAGTCAGTGGTGCTGACCGAAGCCACCAGGATCCCCTTTTGACCAGATGTTCTGGTCAAAAACCGGACACCTGGTCACCATACATAGAACAAGCAGGGGTGATAAACAGCAGTCAGGGGCTGGGTGAAGAACTTTGAAGGTCAATGCAATATGATTGCACAGTTACTCAGGTCAGAAATGTGCATTGTCATGACAAGTCACCTGCTAGGACTGGCATTTTTGTCTTCATTTCAGGCAGATGATAATAGTAATACGTCTACAAGTTTTTTAACGAGCTGATCAATAGAACATGAATGTTCCTTACTGTGAGAAGTACAACTTGGAGTAGGTGACCAGCCATTCTTTGTGCATGTAACTTTGGTTCGCAGATTATCAGAACATTCATATGAAATTTCATCACCTTCTTTGTAGGTGTTCCTATAGCCAGGCAGAAATCTACCATTTTCCAAATGACCAGTAGAACACTTTTCTAAAGGAAAAAAAAAAAGATTACATTCGGTTAGCAAATGGAAGTCAGACATTTAACAAAGAAAAAGCAAAACAAAACAAACCACCCTCTTCAAAACTAGCTATTTATTTGGAAAAAAAATATTTCAAATAAGACCTTCTTGCTGCATAGTACTGTAGTACTTTATACTGAAAAGACCTTTATTTTCAAATATGAATCAAAGAGCTTGATTTTTGCACCAGCCTGAAATTTGTTATATCAACTGTGCACAGTTGTAAATAATTACACAAGATGCAAGACAGTGAAGAATTGGGTCACACGGGCCAGATTCTCAATTGGTGCAAAACAGCAAGCTCCATCAACCTCAATGGAACGACACTGATTTTACACCAGCCAAAAAAATCTTGCCCAATATGTTTCTTAAGTAGTGGTGTCTGCACAGATTCATTTACAGCATTAGCCTCCAGAAGACGTTATCAATCATATTATTCCCTCAAGGTATTTTATTTATAGGTATCACTATGATGCTCATTGAATCAGATTATTAAAACAAAAAGCATCTTTACAGAATCCAAATGATACAGGTACTGAAACGCCAACATGTAGGAACATAGATACCATTGCTGTTGATTGGGTTTATGTTCAGGCTCAGGCACTAGCTGAAAAGTTCCATTAATCCAAAATAAAAACCAAAGTGAGGTGTAATGGGATTGTTTAAATCATGCCATTATAATGGAAATCACATCATCAGCCCAGGATAAACAAGGTGACAGGAGAGGGCCAACAGCCAAAGGAAGCATCTCTTACTTTCCTTCTCCCCATGCTCAGTCACTGGACTAGTGTGATGAAGTGTAAAGGTCCCTGACAGCCTAGGAGCAAAGAACAAGGTTTGGTACCAAAATTCTGATTCCCTGAATATTTTTTAACCTTTTTTTCCCACCCACTTCCATGAGCTGTGAATGCCAGGAAAGTGCGACTGGCAATTACAGTGTGATTGAAGTTGTGGAGTACTTGTGACTTTGCATTTTCTGTCAGGACACTGCCTATACTCAGAAAGCCTCCCACTGTGTGTACCCAATGTCCTTCTGCTTCAGATCCCTCATTAAAAGTAACTTGCCACAAGAGTCTGAGTCTTTTGACCTTGTACTAGAGTTGTCATCCTGTTTAATATATTGGTCAGAATTCAACTGCAAGGTGTTTGGAAAAGTAACTGTTCTTTTTTGTGCTTTGTGGACGTCCTATGCACATTCACAGCACTATTTTATTTACAACTCCACACTTAAGGTTGTGATGAAAATATTTCCACTACAAACATTGTTTTGATCAACTCCTCTCTTTTAACTTTGTAGCTTTTTCAAGGAGCAATTTTATAACTAATATAAGGCGGGTTCCCTGTCCTCCCCCCACTCTCCAAGTGTAGAATAAAAATGTTCAAACACCTAGACCTAAAAAGTGAGCCCTTTATGAAAAGTAAAAATATATAAAGAAATAAAACAGACCAAAACTACACAAAACCCATTCATAATATCCCTGCCATTTCTAACTTGAAAATAGAATAAGCTACAAACTGAAAAATTCATTCATAGGCAGATATTTATACATCCTCATGCCTACTCATTAGAATTTCAGTTTTTCAACAAAAATGTTAATTGATTGTGTTCACACCAACCAAACCACCCTGTAAAAGTATGATCACAGGGGGCATATAATTGTACTTTCTAGTTTCTTAGCACTTATAGTTTTAACTACTACTGAACTGCATTGTAAACTACTAGGAATGTGGGGAGAAGGAGGTGAGTCATATGGGTGCATTGAACTAGTGGGGTCTGGAGCAGGTCAGGGAGAGGCTTTGGTCATAGGATGTCTATTCAGTGCAGCTCCCAGCTCCAGCTTAAAAACACATTTGGTGGCTAGTGAGCCTGCTAAGTTGGAGGGAAGCAGTCCTCTCCTCCAGCAAACTTTAGCATCTTCATAGGAGGTGGAAGGGGAAGAGTAGATTGGCATGGAAGTAGCCAAGCAGAAGGGCTGGCCCATGCTTGGAGTCAGGTTTAGAATTAGGCCATATGGTGGGTTTTGTAGCTGAGCTGAAGAGGAGCAAGAATACACATCAGGCTGTGACAACTGGTAGGGGCAACAGAACCGGAGACTTTCTGTGTATATCTACACAATGAGTGGAAGCCCACAGCAGCAAGTCTCCAAGCCTCGGTTGACAGACTCAGGCTCATGGTGCTCGCGCTACCATGCTAAAAATAGCTGTGTAGATAGTGTGACTTGAGCTGGAACTTGGGCTCTGATGCCTTGACGGGGATGGAGGTGGGGGTGGGCTTCAGAGCCCAAGCTCCAGACTCAGCTGTAATCTCTATACTGATATTTTTACTGTAGCAGTGCAACCTCTGTAAGCCCAAATCTCTTGTTACAAACTTGGAGGTCCTCTGCCATGGACTGGGTAGACCAGGGATCGGCCGATCAGGGCTCCCACTGGCCGTGGTTTGCTGTTCCAGGCCAATGGGGGCTGCGGGAAGCGGCGCCCAGCACATCCCTCGGCCCATGCCGCTTCCTGCAGCTCCCATTGGCCTGGAGTGGCGAACCACGGCCAGTGGGAGCCCCGATCGGCCGAACCTGCAGACGCAGCAGGTAAATAAACTGGCCCAGCCCGCCAGGGTGCTTACCCTGGTGGGCCGTGTGCCAAAGGTTGCCAATCCCTGGTGTAGACGGACCTTTTGAGGGGCCATGAAAACAGCTGGTCAGACAAGAAGACATTTACAGGTGCTCCATGAAAAAATCTGCATAATAGATGGATAAGACCCGTAGATTAGTTTTCTTCAACTGGCATTCAAAATTTTCCACTTAAAGTAGAAAGAATCTAGCTTTGTAAAATGTTTTGTGCACGAATCTGAGAAAGCCTGGCATTAGCTAAAGACTTCTGGAGAGGCAGAGAATCCTAAGAGTCCACGCTTTGCTCCCCAACCTCTCATTACCCCAATTAGTTACCCCTCCAGCCAGAACTGGTCTCCAGCTATCCAGACTATATACATTATTTGTGTGTGTGTTTCAAAAGGTTGATAGAAACTATTTGACCTGGTAGAGTAAGGGTGTGCAGGGAGTGGGGGAACAAGATTTCTTTTGTTTCAGATTATAATAGCATATTCAACACTTCCCAATGCCCCTAATGGCCTTTCCCAACCCTTCTGGGGGGGTCATGACCCTCTGGTTGAGAAATCCTGGCCCAGTAATTTGGGCACAGAAGCTGGACTGGAGAGTAGGGAGTAAGGGGAATGCAGCCCCAAGCCTCTGCTTTCCTGCAGGGCTGCCAATCCTTGAAATATACATTATAAAAGGGAGATTTTGATCATACTTGTGCTAATACTACAAAGAAAAGAACAAAAAAACTAATTTATGCACCCTGCTGATATTGATTTTGTCCCAATTCCTTAAGCTTTCACAGTTAAAGTTTAACTAATGTTTTTAGACTTTGAATTGTTGGTCATGAGGGTGTGAATTGGTGGTGTTAATTGCCAATGCTGGGTGCTAATGACAGAACTGCAGTATTGTTTTAACCTTGCTTAAACAAGATGTCCAGTTGACAATTTCAAAACAGAACAGCAAAAAGGAAAGCTAAGCTAGAAAGAGAATATTGTAAGCAAGTTACCCAAACTTGCTAACTATTTCTCTGTTAGTACTGCTTCAGAATCATCTTCCATGATTGTGGACCATCTTTCTTAGAAAATGATAATCAAAGCAAAGATATGAGTATGAACTTGTTCCCTCAGGAGACTTCAGAAAAAAAGGCAAGCATTCCTGAAATCAAGGACAAAACTAATGATGAAAGAGATGAACCACTTTTTCTAACACCTGTCCATACAGAAGGTAGAATGAATAATAGTGATAAAGAGGATGATGTTGCTGTTAGTGTTGAACAAAATCTGGCTAAATGGCCTTCTTTGATAATGGAAGAGTTTTGTACTACATGTATTGAGAAAGATCTGCTCTATTTTCAGAATCGCAGTGACAAAGTTATAGTTTCTGAGTATCAGAAATGGTATTTTTCACCTCTTCTTTTTAAATGAAAACTACCAAATGGAGAGCATCATCAGAGGCATTGGTCAAAGCATTCTAAATCCACAGGAGCAGTATTCTGTTTTATGTGAAAACTCTTTTCATTGCCTAATAATCTTAGCATCTTCATAATCCCAGGCTTTTCCAACTGGAAAAAAGCAGAGGAAAAGACTTGTTCTCATGAAAACAGCGTGGAACATTGTAACGCCATAGTTGCATGGCTAGCAAGTTCACAAGGCAAGAATCACATTGACAGGTAGATGGTACAGCTGCATCTAACACAAACTGCTTACTGGGAAGACATTTTAAGGCATATTGTGACACTTATTAAGCTTCTTGATGAACGTGGTTTAGCATTTAGAGGAAGGGAGGAAGTTATTGGCTTTCCTCAGAACCGAAATTATCTAGATATTCTTGAAGCCATCATCAAATTTGACCAGTTTGTAAGAGAGCATATTAAACACTATGGAAACAAAGGGAAAGGTCACCCATCCTACTTGTCAAAAACAAACTGTGATGAGTTCATTGAGCTCATAAGGTTTTGGAATTCATTGTAACCAGGGCCGGCTTTAAGCCGATTCAGCCGATTCCCCGGAATGGGGCCCCGCGCCTAAGAGGGATCTGCAACGTCCGGGGCTGCCGGCGGAGAGGGGAAAAAAAAAAAAAAGCCGCGTCCTGCTTCTCCCCCCTCCCTCCAGCGCTTGTGCCGCCATAGAGCTGATCAGTGCAAGCCTGGGAAGGAGGGGGAGGAGGAGGAATGAGGCGTGCTTGGGGAAGAGGCGGGGCCAGGGCAGGGATTTGGGGAGGGATCCAATGGGGCAGTGAGGGGGCGGGGCGGGGGGCGGGGCCAGGGTGGGGATTTGGGGAGGGATCCAATGGCGCAGGGAGGGGGCGGAGTCGGGACGGGGCCGGGACGGAGTTGGGGCGCGAGACAATTCGTGTCCCGGCGTGGGGCCCCGCACCTGCTAAAGCTGGCCCTAATTGTAACTGAAGTCAAACAGGGAAAATACTACTCTTTGATAGTAGATTCAACTCCTGATATCGCCCATGAAAGTCAGTTATCTGTCATTTTATGCTACTGCTTACATGGTGCCATAAGAGAGCTCTTAATTGGGTTTATACCAACTGAAAGCCAGATGGGCAAGTCATTCTTCTAGACCATGAACAGTTTATTGGATGCAAATGACAATGCTATTGAAAACTGCAGAGATCAGTCATACAATAACAAAAGTAACATGTCTGAAAAGTATGAAGATCTTCAAGCTTATATCAAAAAAGAGTAAACCCACTAGCTGTGTATGTGCCATGCACAGCTCTTCTCTGAACTTAGCTGGGACTTGCAGTATTGATTGTTGCATGGAAGACATAAATGTTTCAGTTTTGTTCAGAAACTGTATCTTTTTTGTGGTGTTGCCCAGGCATGGAAGCTTCTACAAAACAATCTTATCAAAAGGAAACAAGAACCTCTCCTTGTCCTAAAAACCCTGTGTGACAGGGTCAGGCCAAATGGATACAGGAGAGTGATCCTGTTGGTAGCCAGGAAGTGGGAGGGCAGAGCCCACTGCTAAAAGACCTCCCCCACAGCCTAAGGGGAGGATCCACAGGTCCGTGATACCAAATAACTGCGGGGAACAACTAATGAGATAACAGGAATGGAGTGAGATCACAGGGCTAAACAAGAGTGATAGAAGGTAGAAATATTAGCCCCAGATTAAGCAAGTCCCTTTTCCCTGAGAAAGATAATGGGCTCTTCCAGAACAACCAGAAAGTTGTTGGAACCAATAGAGGCTGGGTCTACACTACAGCGGGGGTCCGACCTAAGATACGCAACTTCAGCTACGTGAATACCGTAGCTGAAGTTGCGTATTTTAGGTTGGCTTACCTGGCGGTGAGGACGCGGGAAAGTCGACCGCTGCCGCGCTGCCGCCGACTCCGCTGCCGCCTCTTGCCGAGGTGGATTTCCGGAGTCGACGGCAGAGCGATCAGGGATCGATTTTACCGCGTCTTCACTAGACGCGTTAAGTCAATCCCCGATAGACTGATTGCTACCCGCCGGATCGGCGGGTAGTGAAGACATGCCCTAAGGCAGGAAGGCTAATTAGGATACCTGGAGCCAATTAAGAAGCTACTAGAATCAATTAGGACAGGCAGGCTAATTAGGGCACCTGGTTTTAAAAAGGACTCCACTTCAGTTAGTGAGGTGCATGCGAGGAGCTGGGAGCAAGAGGCGCGCAAGGAGCTGAGAGTGAGAAGGTGTACTGCTGGAGGACTGAGGAATACAAGAATACAGGAGGAAGGTCCTGTGGTGAGGATAAAGAAGGTGTTGGGAGGAGGCCACGGGGAAGTAGCCCAGGGAATTGTAGCTGTCACACAGCTGTTACAGGAGACACTGTAGACAGCTGCAATCCACAGGGCCCTGGGCTGGAACCCATAGTAGAGGGCTGGGCCGGGTTCCCCCCATCCCCCCAACTCCCTATTTAATACTGTGGGTCCCACCAGAGGGGAAGGTCTCTGGCCTGTCCCTCGACCCACTAGGTGGGTCAGCAGAGACTGCGGGGAGTGTTCTCCTCCTTTTCCCCATGCTGGCCAGTGATGAGGTTAGCTGAGTGAATGGCAGTTTTGAGCCACTGGCAAAAGTGGCCAAACTGAGGGCTGCCGTAAATCTCTGAGGTGAGCAAATCCGCAAATAAGCAAAGGACCCACCCAGGCAGAGGAGGAACTTTGTCACACCTGTCAGATATGAGATGGTCCTGTCATGCTGAATGTTGTAAAACAATTGTAGTGAAATATGAGGGCATTCAAAGTTGTCTGAAAGAAATGATGGACAATGCTGAGGAAAGTGTTGAAACTCAGAGGAAAGCACAATTGTACAAGAAAGCGTGCAGCCTGGAAACTGCTTGTATTAGTATCTTATGGAACGTTAGACAAGAAAGGTTTGACAAAACTAGTGTAAGCTTCAAAAGCCAGGTCTGAATCTTGTCGTTGCTGTTAATTTTCTGACTTCTTTGCAAGCATTTGTCACAAGCTTACAGTGTCATTTTGATGATTTTGAGGAGCAAGCAAAACAATTGGGAGGTTATGCTGATGAGTCCAACAATGAAGTACACAAACATACTGTAAAGCAAAAATTTCCTGATGGCAGAAGTGACACTGCTTTGAGGGAAAGGGAAATTTGAGGTTGACTGCTTTTATGTTATCCTCCATAAGCTAAGTTCAGAACTAAAAAGAAGAAGTTAATGGTACACTAATTATCCACAAGGTTCAGTTTGCTTACATTTCTTGATCAAATAAGCGAAGTGAAGGGGAGATGAAAACATGCACTCACACATTGCTCAATGCTTACTTGAATGATCTAGAACCTCAGCTTTTCGCCAAAATGTATCGATTTTCAGAATTTATAAGATGCTGTGACATGCGGGATAAAAGTGTTACTGGAATCACCACATTTTTGCATGACAAATATCTGAGCAATGTTTTCCTGAATATTTATATTGCGTGGAGACTGCATTTGACTGTATCCATTGTCAATTGTGAAGCAAAGTGATCATTGTCTCAGCTTGCCTTAAAAAAAGTTGTCTTCTGTCAAGTATGGCAGAAACAAAGTTTAATGCTCTGGCTATTATGTCAATTGAATGGGATTTATTTCAAACACTGTCATTTCAAGATACAATAAGTGAATTTGCAGCACTTAAAATTTGCAAGATGCCAGTTTAAATATGAAGCATTTCATTTGACTCTTAATGTTCTATATTTTTATGTTTATCCAGGCAGTTTATTCTGTTCATTGTCTTTGATTTTCTTTTCATGATTATTCAGTAATATACATGATTTGTTGATTGTCATAAGCAGGGTACTTTTTTGCTTTGATTAATACTGTGTTGATGAAAAGGGGGCCTCCACTCATTAATCTGGCCAATAGGAGAGCTGGGTTTTATTCTTGGCTCTGACACTAACTTGTGTGAATTTTGCCAAGCCATTACACCTTTCTTTGTCTTTCTCTTCCACTTTTTTCCTATTTTGTTTATTTAGATTGCAAGCTCTTTGAGGGAGACACTGTTTCTTACTGTGTCAGTACAAAGTGATGGGGATTCAATCTTGATTATGCCTCTTCTCACAAATATTATGATGATGATTATTATTATTAATTTCCAGGAAAAGTATCTGTGTATATGAAGTACTACATGCAATTGTTCATTATGATATTAACAGTTGATGTTTTTATTTGAAGAACATAATTTTATGATTTTGTGTAAGACTGAGAATTAGGCTATGTTTATACCCTAGCTATGTATCTAATATTAGGGGCATAGAGATATATCTAGTTAGGGGTATAGAGATTATTATTTGTATGATATTGATGTATCATACAATTTTCAAAAGAGTCTACATGACTTGTTAAAGTTTCTTTCATTTGTAGTTTTGTATGATTTTGAAAACAACCAGAATTTGGCTAGTCTTTGTACAAATAAGAGGGAAAGTTTTATAGAAAGTTATTAGATTAAGTTATTTGATGGATGGCCTGAGACTCCAAAGTGGAATGATATAGAGGAGTCTTCAGTTGGCTACTTAGGTCAGCTTTAAATCTGCTTTGTATGGCTAGAGTGTTGCAAAGCAGACTTAGCATGTGTCAGGATCACCAGCTGTAGGCCTCCATATTCAGAGCATCTGGCAGTGGCACTCCACCCTCTTTGCCACCAAAGAGCAGCCTTGAAAAAAGGATAACATATGCAGCCTAAAATAGTAATCTCCAGGGCAAGCTGTAAAAGTCTTCTAAGAAACAATATATTCCCACAGAGCAGGAGAGAGTGTGCGTGTACGCACGTGCACACATGGGCAATGGCAAAAAAGAGAAAAGAATTCCTATAGTTTTGTCACTCTCACAGGCAGCTTTCTTACAATTGAACATCCCAAAGACAAAAGAACCACCTACGCCTCTCCTCATGAAGAAAAGTTCACAACACAAAATACCCCTCCTCATAGGTCTCTCTCCACACAGGTTATTGATCTTTCCCTCCCTTTCTAAATCCACAAGATCCCAGTACCTTCCACTAGCACTCTCACTCTCAGAGGGATACCAATTCATATCCTATTCCCTTGTGAGAGAAACAGAAATGCTGGTTGAGGGATCAGCAATAAGGAGAAAGCAAAAAGGAGGGAAAAAAACAACAAAATACAAACAACCCCTCTGCAAATACTACAACCGGTTTATTGAAGGCCTGTTCCAAGTACGTGCTCCTTTTAACGCTGATGCTCCAGCCTGATGTGAGGAAGTATCCTTTTAAAGAGACACTCATGTCCTTGGATGACAGTCTTTGCTGGGGGAGCCAAGGGGCCAGAATGGAGCAGCGTTGTAGTAACACCCACCCTCCCTCACAGTCCTGGTTCTGTCCATTGCTGTATATAATTATTAGTTATACTACAATAGAATTTTGAACAAAATAATACAAACACAATTTTACTTACTAAGGCATTTTGGTGCAGGAGACCAGCCCGTTCTAGTACATGTGATCATAGGCCACGTCGTCTCGCTTTCAGATACGTAACCATCAAGACATCCGTAGTAAATTGACACACCTAACTGTGCTGGAAAGGCTCGTTCTTTGTGATTTTCATAATATCCACTTAATGCTCCATTTTCTATATGTGGGTAGTCACAGGGTCTCACTTTAAAAAAAGTTTAAAATGTACAATATTACAAGGTACATGCAAGAAAAAATGCCCACTTCTGTGGACACTCATTCGAAGAGGTGGAAGGAGAGAAGAGCTCTGCAAGGTTACAATCACAGTTTACCCGAATTGTTCCATTGGAGCACGAGATAGAGCTTTCACCTGGTAGGCAGGGTTTCAAGCCCCCAGAACCCACATGTTGTGTGGGATCTCCTCATGATACAGGGCCATCCACCAGTGGGCAAGATAGTGTCATGGAGGTGACAGAATTTCCTCCACACAAGACAGGACATGATCCGCATACTAAAGGTTCCCTTTGTGTGCAGATCCATGGGGAATTAACTCCATGTTTTCCAAGACATCTGGAGTCACATTATCAGAGAATTAATTTATAATACCATTGCTGGGCTCCAAATCCACTTACACCTCTTCCTGTTTTAGACAGCTTTCATTTGTTTGTAATTATCAAAGCCAAATTCTGAAGTCTTTGATAAGTTTTTACTCAGTCCCTACTCAACAAAACTCTCATTGCAGCCACTGGGATTTTACCTGAAGAAAGACTGAGTAAACATTTGAGAAAGAACTTCTTGATTTTGCACAGGGAAAAGAACTGCCTGGGAGAATCTGTTGTATGCATTGTTGGTGTAGCCATGTCAGTCCCAGGATATTAGAGAGACAAAGTGGGTGAGGTAATATCTTTTATTGGACCAGTTTCTGTTTGTGAGAGAGACAAGCTTTCGAGCTTACATAGAGCTCTTCTTCAGGAAGAGACTGACAGTTCAGAATAAATGAGGAAACAAAAATGGATGGTACAAAACTAGGGCTGTGGTATATGTAAGTGACTCAGAATCCAATTATGGCAATAGTTTTTTTTTCTTTTATACCATTCATACAGTAATGGTATTGTGCTTGGCATGCTATCATTTGGATAGATAAAACACACAGCTACAAATCTTCCCTGTAGAAGGGTGGAGTTTAGCACATTTTGTCAAATAAATCATGGTGTATATGTTAGTTGTATAGTTATTTACAGCTCCATTAACTTATACCATATCATCTTATTTTCACAGGTGCTTTAATCAAGTCCAGCAAAGTAAATAAGAAAAGTAAATAAGTGTTATTTACTCCTTCTCATAACACAAGAATTGGGGTCACCAAATGAAATTAAAAGGCAGCAGGCTTAAAATGAACAAAAGGAAGTATTTCTTCACACACCACACAGTCAACCTGTGGAACTCTTTGCCAGAGGATGTAGTGAAGGCCAAGGTCGTAACAGGGTTCAAAAAGGAACTAGATAAGTTCAGGAGGATAGGTCCATCAATGGCTATTAGCCAGGATGGGCAGGGATGGTGTCCCTAGCCTCTGTTTGCCAGAAGCTGGGAATAGGCAACAGGGCATGGATCACTTGATGATTACCTGTTCTGTTGATGCCCTCTGGGCAGGGCCGCCCAAAAGGGGGGGCAAGTGGGGCAATTTGCCCCGGGCCCCGCAGGGGCCCCCTGAGAATATAGTGTTCTATAGTATTGCAACTTTTTTTTATGGAAGGGGCCCCTGAAATTGCTTTGCCCCACACCCCCTGAATCCTCTGGGCAGCCCTGCCTTTGGGGCACCTGGCATTGGCCACTGTCGGAAGACAGGATACTGTGTTAGATGGACCTTTGGTCTGACCCAGTATGGCCATTCTTATGTTCTTAAACTCTGTAAAAGGAAAAACCCTGCAAGTATACCTGTTTCATTTCTGTTTACATTCTCAACTGCAGAAATTATATAATCATTGTATAATTGTTCGGGCTTTGATATTTTAAAAACATGTTAAAATAAAAGTAACTTACAGATACATCTTGGAACAGGTAACCAGCCATTCTTTGTGCATTCTGCTCTCCTGTCCATATTGCCCATTTCAAAGTGAAATCCTTGATTACAGTCTACTCTGATTACTTCCAATTCTCTGAACACTTTCTTTTTAGGGTGGTAGGTTCCATTAGTCACTGTTGGAGGATCACATCTAATTTCTAAACAAAAACAGATGAACAAGTTTAGCAACTGTAAAAAGGACTTTAGGCTGTAAGTCCCCCCTTCAATTAAAATTATTTGTATCTCTCTCTCTTTTTTTTTTTTTTTACTAGCTTTACTAGCATTGTCATATTTGAACATCATCTACATAAAATTGGCATGGTGAGATTCCTATGAACTTGATGAAGTCTACAGCTCTTTACCCATCGTTAGAGATCAGAGTATTTTCTTGGGGTAGTTTATTTTATTTTGGGGGTGAGAAGGGGTCAGTTGTTGTTATAAGTGTCATTCTGACTATTGTGGAAAAACTTTACCAAAAAATGAAGCCTTGCAGTGAGACCTAAAGGTGATCACACTGGATTTGTCTAATCCCTTCTGGGAGTTCATTCCACACTGCACCCCTGTTGTGTTTGGTTGGATGGAATAAGTAGGCCCAGAGAGTCCAAGGTGTTAACATGACACCGTCATGGTACAACACAAACATGGTTCAGTGGTTTGAGTACAGTGCCCTGGGCCTGCTTAGTCCCATGGCAAACACACCATTAAAATCATGTTAACCTTTTAAAGACATAGGAAAAGAAGGAAAAAGTTAAAGAATTTGAAACATAAAGTTGCAAGTAAGGCTTTATTTTAACAATATCCCTTATTCCCTTTCCCCTTAGGTAGAGGGAGATTTTAGAAGGATACCCCTCTCTTTGACCGTCTTTTAGACAGTATTAACGATGATAATAACTGGTCTTTATGGGGAAAAGAAAAATTAGTTGAGATGGGCTTGAGCTTACTGCTGTTGTTGTTAAAGTCTGATCCTGCTTCCTTTAAGATGAAACGAGACAAACACACGCCAAAAAGGAGAGAAAGGAATAGCAAAAATAGACAATGCAGCTTCTGGTCTCTAGTGCTGACTCCTACTTGCAGCTTCACTGCTGGAGAAACACAAGCACAGCAAACCCCCTTATCGGGCACTTAGAGACCTGGCAAACTTGAACCAGCATCGGGCTATTTAGGACATTGCTTTCAGCTGCCTTTCTGACACAAGCTCACAGTAGTGTTGCAAAATAAACAGTCCCGTACAGGTAGGCCAGACTTTTACTAAACGGAAGGCAAAAAGAGAGAGAGAAAAGAGAATAAGGCGGGGGTAGAAGCAGAAAAAAGGGAGGAAAGGACAACAGGAACCAAAGTTGCACATCCCACGTGGTATTCAGGATTTAGCTGGAGATGGTGAAGGTGGCGATGTCTTCTGTGTCCATCTCTCTTTCCCAGTCTCATCAGGACATCTTTCAGGATCAAGATGAAGGCCCAACGGTGTCTTAGTATCCCAGGAGATGGTGAGGGTTGCAACCCTAATGGTGAAATATCACTCCTTACAGTCCACCCATCTCCCACCCAGCCTGCTAACTCTTTCTGAAGATATATTTTTAAGGCCCCTGTCAAAGGGTGTTTGTTCAGCTACCTGATGTGCTGCATTGTCTGGCCCATTTGCGTGTTCTCTTATTCACAACATGCACACAGTCTGTCTCTTTTCCCCATGTGTACTTTTAATCTTTAGATTCCAAGCACTGCAGAACATAGCACAGACATGTGTCAGAAAGCTCCTTCCAATTATATAGCTTCCCCTTACTGAGCTAATTACCTAATTATTCCAACCATTGCCTCCGTGTCAACAATCCCCACCAAGCCTATAATCTTCTCATTGATTAATTATTAACAAATCCAGAGATCCTCATATCATCCTCTTAAATGATCCCATTGGCTAAACCAAACAAGGTGTTGACAAGCTGCAATGGAAAATGTGTCCAGCTTTCATTGGCTGGTAGGACGTTAGAGTCTATAACAGTTGCTACTGAAATCAGGAGATATTGACCCCTGTCATGTGACACTATATTCATTTTTGAACCCAAGAGCAATCAGGAATCTCATGTGGTTTCAGTGGCTTTTTTTTCATTTTTCTTTCTGTACGGAGTGTTTCTGTAGCACTGTGTTGTTGGGGAGGGGACCCTTTAGACTGGAGCTGGTCAGGTCAGATGTACGTGTCCCCTCTGTTTGCAGCAGGCTACATTGGTTGGCAGGCAGGCACTTAATTGTTTTACAATGGAGTAAGAATGCTCAACAGATTGAGGGCAAGATACCATGCTCTAAAAATAAACTAAGCAGAATAAACTCCTTCAGTTCTCACTGTAAGGCATTTTTTCAAGATCTCAAAATAATTTTTTGTGTCACCTTTCTACTTCCTTTCCATTTTTTCAACATCCTTTCTACAATGTGGACACCAGAACTGGATGCAGTAATCCCAGTAGTGGTCTCACCAATGCCTTTTGCAGAGGCAAAAAACACCTCCCTACTTCTATTCACTACTCCTCTGTTTATACATTACACAAGGATTGCATTGACCCTTTTTACAATAGCATCACAGTTCAGTTGTTTTTCCACTATGACCCCTAAATTCTTTACAGAGTCACTGCTTTCCAGGATACAGGATATATAATAATTATGTATTTGTATTACTGTAGTACCTGGGAGCATTAGTTGTGGACCAGGACCATAGCTGGCTAGCTAGATAAAAGTAACAGAACACACAGTATAAAATGGACAAAAGCAGACCTTTACAAAATGGTTTTGGACGCCATCCATATTCTGTACAATCTGCATCAGATCTTTCACCGAATGTATATCCAGGATTACAAGTAAACTGCAATCGTTCATTCTCCCTGTAAACTCTCTTTGGAGTCATTAAATTTCCATTATTAATTCTTGGTGATTCGCAGGTTACCTCTAAGGACAAAAGAAACAAAAAACAAAACAAAACAAAAACAGTTGTGATGCCTGACTAAGAAAACACCCCCTAGAAAATAAATACAAAATTTCATTTTGACATGGCTGTTTTAAAATTATGTTAATCAGGAAATAGTAAATCTGTGTTTCAACATAGAATTTAAGTCTCTGTATAAAATATAAAAGCCCATCTAGACCCTGGGATAGATTTCATGAATTGTTCTTTGGATTTTGAAGACATATTTGCAATTTGGGGTAAATATACAGAAGACAAAGTCAGCTCAATGGCATAGAAGCAGCAGCACTCTAGCAGCAGCTTTAAACAACTAACATATGTAATACCAGTCTTCCACATTTGAATTATAAGAAGTAGGGGGATGCCAGAGCTGCAAAAGTTAGCCCAACAGTGTGAATAAGCCATTAATGTGCTTGTCACCTGTCATACATTTCCTAAATAAACACTTCATAATCAGTTAATATATAAACAATTTCCTGACTCTGAAAACTCACTGGGTTCAATATTAAATGGAAATATTATGTTAAGAAATCTTTTCAGAAGCATGGTAAATCAATCCCATACTATGATCTCTATTTACAAAACAAATTAAGAATCAAATAAGTGATATATCTGGCCATGCCAGTTTGAATAAAGCACAATCCACCATGATTGTTTCAGTATTAAATACTTTAAGAATACCAATAAAGTGGAAGCATACTTGGTTTTGATATTAAATATCAAATGCCATATAGACTCAAACTCTGTTTGCAGGTTAGTCTGTTAATTTTTTAGAATAGGTAACAATAATATGTGCATGTGACAAGTTAGCAGTTAAAAAAAATATTACATATGGAGTTATCCTGTATGTGTCACACTCAGCACAGGGGAAAGATTAATGCACTTCATTAGTAAAACCATATCATTAACAAAAAACACTCTGGCTGATTAATTTTACTTCAGAACCTGGCTGTTTTCTCCTAGTTCAGTTGCAGGTTGAATGGGTAAAAATTAAAAGCAACTGATATAGCCTACAATCAGGTGTGCTCACAGAGATCAGCTCTTCTCAATGCATGGGAAGGACCTAGAAATAAGATATGACAGGAGTGCTCTGTGTTAAGCAATATTATTTCAGGAGAAGTGAAAAACAAGTATTTTAGATACTGAAGAATGCCATTCCCTCCATGTTTGTGGCCGGACATTGAGCCACCCAATTAAGAAATGAGGGAATGGAACATCCCCTGATATCTCAGCACCCAAGGAGGTGGAAAGATGTAAAGTGGTGCTTTCCAAGTCCATGGTACAAGGAAAAGAAATAGGCACATCCCTGATACATTTCATGTAGAATGTGATGATGTTATTTCTAAGTTCTAAAATGTGCTATATGCCTTAAAGAACAAACAAAGCCACAGTTTCTGCCCTGAAGAACATGCAATCTCAATGCAACACAACAGTGTAACAAGTCAGGTGGATTTGAGTGGAAATTAGGCTATAATTCTGTTTGATATACAGGAAGGAATATAATTAATCTCATTCTTTCCTACCAGTTTTGGCTTCAAAAAGCCAACTATCTAGTTGATCTACTGTCAACAGGATAGATAGTATTAGAATATGCAAAGAATTAATGAATATTCTCAGCTGTAGGTACTTTCTTGTTACATTTATTCACTCATGTATAATGTCTTATGTATCATCAGTGTTAACTTTTCAGTGAAGATTGGGGAATGTCTAGAAGACTCTATTATGACTAAATTTTCTAGATTATTTGACTTCCTTTACACATATCATGCAATGGAGATGAATACATCAGTTAAGTACTGTAATTATTATCACTGGAAATATTTTGCTCGTTCCATAACTCTCCTATAGAATAATCAGTTTCTAAGAATCTGTAAGTGCCATGATAAGAGCTTCAACAGTACCTTCAAAATCACTTTGGCTAAAGAGAAATTTCACTAAACTAAAAGATAATTTTCTTCTCACCTATGCATGTAGGTACATCAGCATTCTAATTTCCATCAGCTGAGCAATGTATTTCTTTAGATCCAGAAAGTTTATAGTCTTTATTACATTCAAACTGTACAACTTGGCCAAAGAAAAATTCTTGGTCTGCCTCATACATACCAGCTGCAAGGATTTTTCCATTTTCTGGTGCTTTTACTGGTAAATACTTGCTCATTGTAAAAATAAAGCTATAATTTAAGGCCTACTCTGTAACTATATTGTAAAACAAAATCAGCATTAAAAAAAGTGGTGATGGGGGACTTCAAATATCCAGATATATGTTGGGAAAATAACACAGCGGGGCACAGACTATCCAACAAATTCTTGGACTGCATTGCAGACAACTTTTTATTTCAGAAGGTTGAAAAAGCTACGAGGGGGGAAGCTGTTCTGGACTTGATTTTAACAAATAGGGAGGAACTCATTGAGAATTTGAAAGTAGAAGGCAGCTTGGGTGAAAGTGATCATGAAATCATAGAGTTTGCAATTCTAAGGAAGGGTAGAAGGGAGAACAGCAAAATAGAGACAATGGATTTCAGGAAGGCGGATTTTGGTAAGCTCAGAGAGCTGATAGGTAAGGTCCCATGGGAATCAAGACTGAGGGGAAAAACAACTGAGGAGAGTTGGCAGTTTTTCAAAGGGACACTATTAAGGGCCCAAAAGCAAGCTATTCCGCTGGTTAGGAAAGATAGAAAATGTGGCAAAAGACCACCTTGGCTTAACCACGAGATCTTGCATGATCTAAAAAATAAAAAGGAGTCAT
The DNA here is from genome assembly GCF_002925995.2 of Terrapene triunguis. Classification (NCBI taxonomy): domain Eukaryota; kingdom Metazoa; phylum Chordata; order Testudines; family Emydidae; genus Terrapene; species Terrapene triunguis. The sequence goes on from NW_020665106.1 coordinate 47,950, forward strand.
ATAAAAAATGGAAACTAGGACAGATTACAAAGGATGAATTTAGGCAAACAACACAGGAATGCAGGGGCAAGATGAGAAAGGCAAAGGCACAAAATGAGCTCAAACTAGCTACGGGAATAAAGGGCAACAAGAAGACATTTTATCAATACATTAGAAGCAAGAGGAAGACCAAAGATAGGGTAGGCCCACTGCTCAGTGAAGAGGGAGAAACAGTAACAGGAAACTTGGAAATGGCAGAGATGCTTAATGACTTCTTTGTTTCGGTCTTCACCGAGAAGTCTGAAGGAATGCCTAACATAGTAAATGCTAATGGGAAGGGGGTAGGTTTAGCAGATAAAATAAAAAAAGAACAAGTTAAAAATCACTTAGAAAAGTTAGATGCCTGCAAGTCACCAGGGCCTGATGAAATGCATCCTAGAATACTCAAGGAGCTAATAGAGGAGGTATCTGAGCCTCTAGCTATTAACTTTGGAAAATCATGGGAGATGGGAGAGATTCCAGAAGACTGGAAAAGGGCAAATATAGTGCCCATCTATAAAAAGGGAAATAAAAACAACCCAGGAAACTACAGACCAATTAGTTTAACTTCTGTTTCAGGGAAGATAATGGAGCAAGTAATTAAGGAAATCATCTGCAAACACTTGGAAGGTGATAAAGTGATAGGGAATAGCCAGCATGGATTTGTAAAGAACAAATCATGTCAAACCAATCTGATAGCTTTATTTGATATGATAACAAGTCTTGTGGATAAGGGAGAAGCTGTGGATGTGGTATACCTAGACTATAGTAAGGCATTTGATACGGTCTCGCATGATATTCTTATCGATAAACTAGGCAAATACAATTTAGTTGGGGCTACTATAAGGTGGGTGCATAACTGGCTGGATAACCGTACTCAGAGAGTTGTTATTAATGGTTCCCAATCCTGCTGGAAAGGCATAACAAGTGGGGTTCCGCAGGGGTCTGTTTTGGGACCGGCTCTGTTCAATATCATTAACGACGTAGATATTGGCATAGAAAGTACGCTTATTAAGTTTGCAGATGATACCAAACTGGGAGGGATTGCAACTGCTTTGGAGGACAGGGTCATAATTCAAAATGATCTGGACAAATTGGAGAAATGGTCTGAG
>NW_020665107.1:0-6255 GCF_002925995.2 Terrapene triunguis
AATTAATTTTACAGGTATCCTCATTCAGATGTGGCATTACTGACCCAAAGTTCCTAATGGTATTAAACAGAATTAGTTCACGTGTCCAAATACATGCCCAATTTATAGTCTGATTTTCCTGGGTACATTTAGGACAATACCACTTGCGCATATATTTGTCTTTAATTAATTTAGGGATTCTGTATTCCTTAAGATCCTTTAGTACCTCGTCCACAGCTTGTAATATATACCTGCTATAAGCAGTAGAGAATATTTCCTTACCCCTGTATTTATCTTTCCACTTTGCACTATTAACATTAATTATTTCCTGGGCTAGCCCATCTGTTCCATCGGTATTGAGTTAAGTACTATATCAGCCTCTTTATAACTGAAATAGCTGATCTGTCTTTTGATATTCTCTTAGGGTGCCCTGTTCTAAATTGACTTACATGATTTGAAAAGGCCCAAAATAGATCTTATAATTTTGTTTAGGCTTTGTAACCCCCATGTTCTGAATGCCAGAGGAGCTTCCTGACCCCCTATAGTACCTCATATTTTACTATGATATGCAGCTAATCTCTGAAATCAAACCAATATGTACAACCTGGACACACTAGTATCATTACAAAGACATGTTCTCTGCCATGTTCTAATGTAACAAATTTTAAACCCCAGAAATATGCATAACCTATACATTATTAATCAAAGGCCCAGGTATCGGAGTAGCAGTGAGTCCATCTTTGGTCCTACTTCAGATTCTGTACAGGAAATGGATTCTGCAGTTGTCACTGTGGTGATCACTGTGAGTGGATCTACAACCCATAGAGTAATTTTTTCTTTGTTTCTGGTACGTGGTTCCCTTTGGGTCTCTCTTTCTTTGGGGAGGAGATCAATACTTATTTATAAAACACCTGATCTTCCTTTATTAAGTTCTAAATTAACAAGGAAATGCTGTTGGCAAAACCATACACCTGATTGTTATTTGTACTTTCAATTGCATTGTGTATCACATTATTAGTTGTTCCATTACTATCAAGTTTCCATACAAAAAAATATACAGAAGATTTTGTTCAGATAAAATATATCACAAAGAAGTTGTGGATTCTGGTGAGGTCACATGTTACTGGTTGCAACGCATTGTTTCAGAAGGTCCCCACTACTGCAGTTTTATGGATGTTGAGATGTGACCCTCCTTCACTACCTACTGGGAAGCAGATCCATAGGAGTGGCCCTGGTAACATGTTGCCTTCTGTGACTTCTCCTTCTGCCGGGAGGAAAATTCTCTTTTGAACAGCTTGAAGTTGTTAGCATAATGAATTTTATCAATATAACTCTTATTTCCAGTAACCCACTTTTATGCATAGGTGATCATTATGCAAAAAAGTTTACTTTCCCCCTTTGACTTTCTGTCTTGTGAGAGGGATAGTTACAGGACTTTACCCAAGTTTTTGAATTAATTTGCTTGTTATAACAATTAAACTTCCATTACAGGTTATTAACAGTTTTGTACAAAACATCAGTTGCAATAAACAATACAGTTAAAAAAATAATTTAGCAGAATAATTTAATTGACGTTATGATAATTTGCGAAACTGATGATTAAAAATAGTATGGTACCACTAGTGAAAAGCAACATTGTTTTTTTTCTTTTGTATAATTATGCACACAAAATAAATTTTTGCTCTTACAACAAAACCAAATAAGACAAAAATAGTCACGTGACACACAAACATATAGCGTATATATAAGACATCTTACAATTAAATAAATAAATAAATTAATGGAGATATCCTATCTCCTAGAACTGGAAGGGACCTTGAAAGGTCATCAAGTCCAGCCCCCTGCCTTCACTAGCAGGACCAAGTACTGATTTTGCCCCAGATCCCTAAGTGGCCCCCTCAAGGATTGAACTCACAACCCTAGGTTTAGCAGGCCAATGCTCAAACCACTGAGCTATCCCTCCCCCCTATCCCTAAGATGAATGTGGCACCACAATTGTTATATTTGGCCATAACAGATAAGACATTGAAACTTAAATCCATTAGGACAATACTTGCCAGGAAACAAAAGTTAAACAAAAAGGATTAAATGATTGATTAGGCAGGTTGTCTGTTACCTTTCCATTTAAATACTCCCCAAAAAATAATTAGAATTCATAGTAATTTATTTGCCCCCCTTAATTGTATTAATTTAATTAACTTAAGGCAATATACTTCACTTTCCCCTAATGATTACTGCTATATATAGAAGGGCAAGAGTCGAGGATTAAAAAAAAGTTAACATTTTGTTGTGTTAAAAAAATCATATTACAAATTTGACATTTGGATTCCTAAAGGGTTAAATTATTAATTTCACTGAACTTATTCAATGATTTGGTTTGTGAGGGTTTAAAAGGAAAGTTTTGTAACCATATTTTTCCTCTTTGTCTACACCTGCTTTTATAAGTTAAGTATTTTGTTTTTCTGTTTTGTTTTGTTTTTTTTCAGTGTTGACTTCCAAACAGCAGATCTTACCATTTATGCTAAAGGGTTCACTCGCTCTCCCCACCCCTCACCTCCATCTTCCACATCTGGATTTGCAAAGAGTTAAATTTATTTTAAAAAAAAGAAAAAAAAAAGAGGATGGGTGGAGAAAAGTGTAACTTTTAGCTACAAGGAAATGCACTTGTATCTTTTGTCTTTTCAAATGTCCAGTAGGAGCTAAGGCCAGGGACTGTCCTGCTCGCTAAAGATGTTGTTTGAGGCACAATCTATTCCCAGGCCTTGCCACACCATTACGCTTCTGCATGGTGTGCAAGGGATATAACATAAGCCCAGGGATTCAGGTACTGATAGAAACCAAAGCAATCAGACCGAGTGGGAAATCCCCTAGGAAACCCTCATAAGGGTCACAGATCTGTGATTATCCCCAGTGGCCATTACCAGAGGAGTGAGTGGAAAACAGCTCAACAGCATGGGCCAAATATATCCTGGGTACAAATCTGATTTCTATGGAAAGGCACTAGAATGGTCTTGGCCCTATGGAGGGACCTGTACCTGACTCGGCAGCATCCTGTGCAATTAGAGCAGGAACAAGGGTCAGTTTGTACTGCAGAATCTGCAACAATACAGGGGACTCTTGCTCCAGACTGTGAGCTAGGACAGGGATTTTCAGAATGACTTAAGAGAATTAGGTGTCCAACTCCCATTGACTGTACAAGGGGAGATAGGCACCTAACTCCTTAGACCCCTTTGATTATAGCAGCCTTAATGTACAGAAATTTGTCTTGTCCCCTTATCTCCTATTTTTTTTTTGTGTCACCCTAACCCTAAATGGTCAGATCATTAGCACAACGGTCTGAAGTCTGACATTGTTCAACAGAACACATAGAAGTCCAGTTAGCATCTGTGCAATCTTCCCCCACTCAGCATTCCCTGGACATGTGCCTCTACCCTGTGCAGGAGCGACCCCTTCTGTAGATGTCAGAATATCCTCTTCTCCATGCCCCTGGACCTTGCTAGAGTAATAGAGCACAAGGGTGCAAATATATTGCCAGTAATATTGATGTTTGTGTGATGGAGACACATATCCTGGGTACAAATCCGTCAAGGAGACTGGAAGCCCTGGCAAGGAAGGCTGCCCCGGAGCCATGTACCATGGGAGGCAGGGCTTCATTCCAGTCTGCCTTTCCTTCATTGAAAGTTCATGGAACCTGAGATGTTTCTGTGAATCTCTGGGTTCTATGAATCAGCAATATTGGACCAAACTTTGTTTCCTCAGAAAATTTCTAACCAGCTCTACTTGTGAGCTACCCTGTTATTTATCTCTGCCATAAGCTGGAGTGAGCTCCGCCTTGTATCATTGGAACTGAGTGAATATAGCAAAATCATCCCTCTATGAATAGTAATGTTACTTTTGCAGGGAATTTGATTCAGCTGAGGTCTTGGCCCCTGTGTGAATATTCCAGCACTGAAGACAGGAATGTGCATGGAAATTTAAGCAACAGGGATGGGATTTTCAAAGGTGCCAAAGGGAGTTAGGTGCTGAATTCCCAGTGAACATCAATAGAAGTCAGGTGTCTCAATACCTTAGGCCCCATTGAAAATCACAGTGTCTCAGGGTGGACTGGCCCTTTAAGGGAAGATGGGCTCATTCATACCTGTGTCCTGTTATCTGATCCCAGGTGATGGGTTTGGGCTTGGGGGTGGGTTGGGTCAGTGACCAGGCATGGGAGGGGGCAAAGGGTAGAAGAATTTTAGGGATCAGGAGCCTCCTGCAGGGGAACCAGAGAGGACCCAGGGTCAGAGTGGACTTGGGAAGCAGCTCTCCACAGCAGCCAGAGGGGAGGCCTGGCTTGAGCGACCTGCACTGCTGGACAGGAACAGAACCTGCCAGAGGGAATTAGGAGCCCACAAGGGACATAATGGCCTGGTGAGTCTGGAGAAGGCAGCCTGGAGATTCTGGCTTTCAACTGTTCTTCTCTGTTAATAAACCAAATCTTAGAGGGAACAGTAATTCCAACACACCAATTGCAGTGGGACTTTGGATGGGGAAGGAGAGGAACTGACGCAGTGGCTGGATGTGACAGCAGTTTGGGTAAGACCCTTTTATATGTAGCCTTTGACTTTACTGCTAACCCTAACCCAGACCCTAATCCAGAAAAGTGCCTAAGCATGAGTTTAACTTTAAGCTTTTAAGAGACTACTCATGTGATTAAAGTTAAGCATATACCAAAGTGGTTTCCTGAACCAGGGCCTTTGTAGAGAATATTCAAGGGTAGTGGGGTTTGAAATCATAATCATGAGTGTTCACAGTGGATCCTCTCATGATATGAATTCTCATAGTGCTATTGACTTCAATGGAGCTATAACAATTTACACCAGCTGAGGATTGGCCCCTTCATTTTTACAGTAATACTTCAATTTATCCAATCAAAGAAAACAGAGTGTTGAAAATATATCTACTTGAAAGAGTTTTAAGTTCATACACCGAGTAAATATGATGAGCTGATTGTAATGGAGTTATGGGATAAGAAATATTCATAGACATGCTTTGGAAAATAATGTTTAACAATGAATACTTATAAGAAAATTATGATCTGGACATAGTCATGGCAGGAAAAGAGGATCAATAATTTGCGTAATCTATCTATCTATCTATTACTGTAATTCACAATCAAACAGAAATCTATCATTATGACACAATTAGGTTGTGTGTTAGGACAAGGCATGGTCTACCTAATCTCATACCCAGCTTTTATCGACCCTATATGCAGCAGTGTACACAACGATGCACAGAGAAGGAATAATAAATAAAAAAAAGAATCAACCAAATTCTGAAATCCTTTTTCAGCCTTGATGTGAGTAGATTGACACGGGATGCCGCATGGAATGCCAGATCAGTGCAAGTGATGGCACTTTTCCATTTACACCAAGGTCAGAACAAAATGACCCCAGACAAGTAACTTACACCAGTGTTTATGTTACCACTGAATTGAGCCCAGAGGCATTGGGCCAGAACCTCATCAGTATTAAACCCTTGATGTCAATGGAGCTACTCTGCATTGGCACAGGTGTAGCTGAGATGGGAATGGGAGGAGCAGGGGGAAGGGGAGGAGCAGGGGGTAGGGCCCTGTGGCAAGGGGTGGGCTGGGGGCCCTTAATGGTCTTTGTGCCCAGGGCCCCAATAAATCTTAATTTGCCTGTGGCATGAGCGGGCAGCAATAGAAGGAACTCTGCAAAGTGACTCTCATGCCGCGATTTCCTTGGCCACATGGACACAAAGAGGATAAGTGCCTACAACTGCTACCACCTGAGGAATCTGTTTGGTTGAGCTCAAGTGGCAGAACCGTGTGCTTGGATATTGTTTCTGAGACTTCAGTTTCCTGCAGTGACCAATTACGTTTGCAGACACATCCTGAAATTATAGAAGGATATTTTAAAGTTTAGTTTGAATGTAAAGAGGCATGTTTTATTCACTTCATCACACAGGAAAAAAAGCCTTTTTATTAATTTCATATGTATTGCTAATGATCTAAGCTGTTGTGCTGTGGAAGAAGGAGGCAGGTCATGGTCCATTGGCATGTGAATGTTCTGCAAAAATGAGCCCCTTCCCCTCCCCATGGGGCTGAGACTCAGAGACCTGGGGGAGTATGGGGCTCAGGGCCGGCTCTAAGTTTTTTGCCGCCCCAAGCAAAAAAAATGTCCCGCGCCCCCCGCCCCTCCCCAACTCCGCCCCTTCCCCGCCCTATTCCAACCCCTTCCCCAAATCCCAGGCCCTGCCTCCTCCCCTGGGCGC
>NW_020665107.1:6265-9244 GCF_002925995.2 Terrapene triunguis
TGGTGCCTAGAGCCGGCCCTGATGGGGCTCCCTGATTTTAGAGCTGTAGAAGGACTTTTGCTGCTCTCAGGATTCTGTCCATGTCCTTTGGGTTATGTCCCCTAATTGTCTCACTAAATCAGAGGTTGCGGTGATAGGTGGTCAGTCACGGCTGACCTGTCTCCTTCCTGACATGCTGATCATCATTCAGGGATTCAGAATCCCTGCCCATGTCTGCATTTCCCTGCGGTGAAGAGAGGGTTCAGGACAATTCCCTCCCTCTCTCCAATAATCTGTGCCCGTGGGAGAGAAGGGTCGATTCCCCAAGGGCCCTCCTTTATCTCTGGGTCTCCCTAGGGAGGAGCCAGTGGCCCTTCTCAGGGCCATCTCCTGGGTCTCACAGGGGTTAGAGGTTCTCGCTCCCCAAGGCAGTCTGGTGCCCTGTGGTTGGTGCTTAACAGAACCTGAGGGGCCTGGGTTGGAGCCTCACTAATGGCCATGGCTTGTGTGTGTTACAGGGATCCATCGCTACATGGCACAAAGGGGATCCCCTGGGTGGGTGAGTCAATGCAGGATTGTGCCTCAAGGGAACCGGCCACTGTTTCCCTGGCTGATCTCCGAGTGTCTGAGAAGGGAGCTGCTGGGTCAGTGAGGGGGGAAGGACATTCCCAGCTATTGCCTGACCAGATACCAGCTGGAGTCCCAGCCCCCAGTGGGAGCACAGAGAGGGTGTGGGGGTTTCCCAGCACCATCGGGAGTCAGGAAGCAGAACTGCCCTGTCTTGGGCATTGGATCGGGGACACGGTGAGATCCTACCCTGGGGTGCATTACTGCACCCTGCAAAAGGCTGGGGGCAACATCAATGGGGTGGAGAGTGGGACCTGAGACCTCCACCGGAGCCACTATAGGGAGATACCATCCCATCCCCAGGATTTGGAGTCTGGCTCTGTGCAATCTGCCAAAGGCTCGTGCCTTGTTGCTTTTAGGTCTTTGGAGAGATAGTCTCTGAGGAGCAGAGAAGATCCTTCCTGCAGGTGGTGCTGCTGGCAATCTACAGCCCCCTGCTGTCCGTCAGCCAGGCTGGGCTGGTCCCAGCCTTCTCCATCCTGGGGGAAGCTGCCTAGCTGATGGGGACAAGGTGAGAGGCCGGATTAGGTTCAGGAGATTGGGGGTGGGACCCAGGGCCTGTCACCTCTAGGCCCCGGAAAATCATTCCCGTACCATCGCCATTCGGTGTCCAGGAAGCTGCAAGGCGAATGAGTCAGAGCAGATGCCATGGCTAGAAGTGAATTCAACTCCATGAGCAGGATGGACTAAGGGCCTGAATTGCAGAGATGCCACAGCCACCAAAACTCCAGTTCCAGTCAGTGCTGTCTGCTCCCTCAACACCTCTGTAAACCTGGCCTTCAGTGAGGAGCCAAAACCTCAACCTGCTAAGAAAAGGAAGGGGAACAGCCATAGTCAGGTATATCACCATCCGACTGCTCAGTGCCTCTGGCCAGCTCCCTTGGCTTGAACGAGCTGCAGAGATCAGGGTGCAGTGAGAAGAGATGAGAACAAGCTGGGGACATAGTAGAATGGCAGGAAGGGTCCCTTCCTCCCAGAGGACAGTCCATGGCCCCTCCATGGGGGAGCCCTTCCTTCCCTCCATACTGTGTGCTTTGGTGCTTGGACACTGCCCAGCCATCAATCTCAATGAGGTCTGTGATTCATCCACTCCTTAGAACCTCTCCCTTTCTTAAGGATAAGGAAGCAACAGGAAACTGTTTTGGGGGCTGTAACTCAGAAAACCCTTTGCCCAATGACTCCAGATTTGGATCACTATCACTACCCCGTGCCCCCTGGAGGCACACCAAACTTCAAAGCAATCTGAGTGACCGGATTTTAGAGCACTTACAAGGTTTAAGCTTCAAAGCATATAAAATGGCTGGAATGGGAAGTCTCCGGCTGTTTCTCTGTACTGGTGCATGCAGACTGTAAAAAGTGAACAATGTGTTAAATACAGTTTGGGTCCCCCAAAGATAGAGTGAATAAACTTGACAAACTGAGACATTTTTGACATTCATCAATTGAATAGTTTGAGCTCTAGCACTGCACAAAAAAACCCACCTAGAAAACCCCTTTTTATCTCCACAACCCCTAGCTCAAATGACTTTTTGAAAAGAAAATTCTATTATTTCCTGCCTTATATCTCCATAACCCTTAGCTCAAATGACTCCTAATTCAGATTACTAATCCTACCCTGCACCCTCTGGAAGCACACCAATTTTCAAAGGAATCTGACTAAGCATGTCAATGTTAGAGGCCTTAGAAAGCCGACTTTTAAATGGTAGTCACAACGCAACTTTATATTATAATATTTCTTAGTTCGTTTACTGGCTGAGTACCCATCTCTCAGATTTCTGTCTATTAACCATGATCTCGGAATATTCCATGCGCATTAAAATGGGATTGTGCTGTTAAACAATGAGAACACTGATAGAGGAATAAGCATCAAACTAGGCACCACAGTATAGACATTCAACTCACGTAAACTGGCACAGCTCCATAGCACTATGCCAATTTACACCAGCTGAGGATCTGGCCCTTCATATTTGTTCAATCTCCCTGACATACCACAACCACTGGGAATTAAACATTATCAAAATGTCATGCAGCATTTCACCTACAGCCTAATGAGCCTTCTATTATAGTCTTGCCTGCAGTAAGAAAAAAAATGTAATTGCTAAGAAAGAAAGAAAGAAGGTTGGGCCATTCATCCCAATAGAAATGAAAGCTCAGACATAGAAAATCTTAGCACCAGTGAATTCCTCCGAAGTTCTGTCCGTAGTGGGAATGAATCGCTCCTTACCATTAAAAGTTACACACTTGCAATTAATCCCATGGAACAAAGAACTAAGGAAGTGCAGAGGGGTTCAGAATTTTTATCTCATCTTTGGTTTAAACTCACAGGCAAAGAATATGGATTCGAAACTATGTAACAGGCTAGATCCCCAGCTG
>NW_020665108.1:0-14953 GCF_002925995.2 Terrapene triunguis
AGACAGACAGACGGACAGAGATTGTGTGTGCTGTGTGCTGGGGAAGTCTCTGAGAGACCGTGCACTGTCTCTTTAAGGTAAAGACACTCACTGCCCGGAACAGCATTCAGGACTTCAGACCCTCTCCTGAGTGAGGCTGTCCCATCTCCCCTGCTGGGGTACAGGGGCGGGGGGGACACTCTGACATCAGCACCCCACTTTCCCCCCCCCCCTGCTCTGCACAGCCAGCAGGAGGGTCCCAGGAGCAGCAGGGGCTCCAAGGCAAAGCAGCAGGGGGAGGGGCACCTGAATACACGCTGCTGGCTGGATGTGAGCAGCTCTGCTAATCAACTGCGAGGCACTTCGATCCCTCCTGGGCGGCCGCTCCAGCGCGCAGCTTACAGGGAACACAGGTCCTGCGTACATTCCTGTGTCTTTTCAGATAGTTGGTCTTGAGCTGCATCTTGTAATAAAGAAACCCGAAAGTTGTCCCGTCATAGGGTTCTCTGCTTTTTCATGATAATAGGTGATGCAGCCGCGGAAAAAACACCCCTTAAACTCAAAGGCCACGGGTACCTCGTCATCGATGGCGTAACTGTCCAGAAAGTAGGGGCTTACCTGTAATTCCCCACCCCGTAACGCATGTCATATCTGTATATTTTCTTTGTGAGCCATACACTGAATGGCCGAGGTCGAATAGCTCTTTTTCTGCCTGTGATAGTTGTCTGGAAGGAGAAGAGCTACTGTGTGAGACTGTAAAAACATAAACCTGTACATAGCCATGCAGAAGATGCCAGCGTTATGCAGCGGAAAGGATCTATACACAATTTTACCTCCATGAATTTATCAGGGCGTCTCTACAATATCTCCCGTCTCTGACATTTTCATGATCTCTTCTCTGTACAGGATACAGGCCGGTCTCAAAATTTTGACATCCTTCTGACAATAATATGTGAGCTCTTTCTGCAAGTCAAACGTCTCATATCTGTTGTCCTGATACCAGTCAAGAAATTCTGTTTTCTCCCCGGGCATCATGCTGTCGACGCCATAATGCTCCACACTAGCATAGGCCCCAAGTAATTTTGGTTTTCTAAAGTGTTAAAAAAATGTGGGAAATACCTTTTGCAACCTTCAAACCCCATCACCTGTGGGCACTTGCTAAGCTTCATGGGCAAGAAATTTAAAGAATCTATCAAATGAATGCCCAGGACTTAACTTCCACACATTTGTTTCCTACCCTGAGTTATCAGTTCTATGCACATTTTTTCCTTCAGTAACTGTCTAACGATGAAGTAGGCATCGTAACCTTTGGAATTGTGTGCTATGAACATGTAGTCCTGGAACTTTTTGCCGATAAAAGCCTTAACAAAGATAGAAAGACACTGACCGCCCTTAAATTCCCAGGATTTTTCTGGCTTTAGGGACAGAGCAAAAATGTAATTGGGCACATGCAACCCCATCTCCCTCCTGCGTGCATTCAAAATGGTAAAAAAGAGTTTTCTGATGATTCAGGCATTCAAGCAGAGGCAGCAATGATACCTGCAAGAGCAGTCATGACTGTTAAAACTCTCATTAATTTTTTGTGCCAAACAACTTTTTCCTATCCAGAACCCCACAGTAATGCTCATGATGCAGGTGCAGCAGGATGAAAAAAGTCTGGGGGTACACTGCACCCCCTGTTTTATGAAAAACACCCACCTTTTTTTGCTGAATATAATCTTTTTTTGATCTGACCACCCCAGTTTCTCAGGCAGTTTCTCGTCCCAGTTAACAGTTCTGTGTCTCTAGGTTTACAGTCAGACATGACAGCCAAGAGCCCACCCGCAAAACACAGATTGATACCAGTGTAAGCCAGGCCTACTAAGTACAGTAACTCCTCACTTAACGTCATCCCGGTTAACGTTTTTTCATTGTTATGTTGCTGATCAATTAGGGAACATTCTCGTTTAAAGTTGCGCAGTGCTCCCTTATAATGTCATTTGGCAGCTGCCTGCTTTGTCCACTGCTTGCAGGAAGAACAGCACATTGGAGCTAGCTGGTGGGGGCTTGGAACCAGGGTGGGCTAGCAGCCTCCCTATCAGCTCCCCTAAGTTCCCTGTGCAGCAGCTGCCCAGCAGGCTATCAATTGCTGGGCAATTCAGCTGTCCCTCCCCCCACTGCCGTGTGCTGCTCCTGCCCTCTGCCATGTGCTGCTCCCGGAAACCTCCTGCTTGCTGTGCGAGTGGGGAGAGGGGGAAGAGGGGTGCTAATGTCAGGGTTTCCCCATCCCCCCCCACTCCTGCCCCCCCGCTCCTGTACCTCATCTCCACAGAGCGGGGTGGAAAAGGACAGAGATCAGGATGGAGGGAGCTTGCTGGCAGCAGCTGCTGTTTCAACTTGCTGATCTACTTAAAAAGGCAATGTACTAAGGGCTGGTCCACACTATCCCCCCAGTTCGAACTAAGATACGCAACTTCAGCTACGTGAATAACGTAGCTGAAGTTGAAGTACCTTAGTTCGAACTTAAAGGTACTTACCAAAGGTCCACACGCGGCAGGCAGGCTCCCCCATCGACTCCGCCTACTCCTCTCGCGGAGCAGGAGTACCGGCGTCGACGGTGAGCACTTCCGGGATCGATCCGGGATCGATTTATCGCGTCTCGACAAGATGCGATAAATCAATCCCAGAAGATCGATTGCTTACCGCCGAACCCGGAGGTAAGTATAGACGTACCCTTAGAGTGTGGTCAGTGTACTTAAAGGGGCAATGCGCATCTCTCTCTCTCTCTCACACACACACTCTGTCTCTCTCAGCCCTGCTGTCTCCCCTCCCTCCATTTGTGCTGCCTTGTAAAGTGTGAGAGGCTACATGAACAACAATGTGTTAACCCTTGAGGGCTCAGCCGAGTGCTAGTTCATCATTTAGCAGTAAGGCATTCCCTGGGAAATATCCCTCCCTCTTCCACCTTCTGACTTCACCACCTCAACCAAGCTGTGCAATTATCATTGCTGTGTACAGCGTTAAATTGTTTGTTTAAAACTTATACTGTGTATATGTGTGTGTGTGTGTGTATATGTAATATAGTCTTTTGTCTGGCAAAAAAAATTTCCCTGGAACCCAACCCCCCCATTTACATTAATTCTTATGGGGAAATTGGATTCGCTTAGCATCGTTTCACTTAAAGTATCATTTTTCAGGAACATAACTACAATGATAAGAGAGGAGTTACTGTACTGTCTCTTTTAATGGACAATTTGACTATTGAGGATACAATTTAAAACTCTATGGCCACCCCTGCCCATGTTTTTTACAACTGTCACAATGAGGCATGACGTCCCATCGATATGCATCTCTCTATTGCTCTGTAACAGTGTAGAGGCCTGATTTAAGAAATCTTCAGCAAATAGGTCATCCCTAGTTCTTCTTACAGAAAACAGGATTGGTTAAATTACAACTCTCCAAACATAACTGAATGTAATAGTCCAGGGCTAGCCTACCGTTAACGTCATCAGGAACTCGCTGTATTCTCCTGTGTGCGGCTTCAACCACCTGCCAAGCTGAACTTATTCGCTCAAGATTGATAAAAGGAAATTCCTCACAATACATCAAACCCCTAAATCTAGGTCATTCCTGTTGCCAGCTTCTCACTTGCTCCATGTACACATCTGGGTGGGGCTCTGCATCTGCATTTTCAGGGTTATTTGGGATTCCTCTACAGAACCATCAGGTGCGTCTTCTATGACACTATTTGAGAGTCAACATCCAAGGGGCCACCGTGAGCAGGGCCGGCTTTAAGCCGATTCGGCCGATTCCCCGGAATGGGGCCCCGCGCCTAAGAGGGCCCCGCAATGTCCAGGGCTGCCGGCAGAGCGGGGGGAAAAAAAAAAAAAAAAGGCCGCATCCTGCTTCTCCCCCCTCCCTCCAGCACTTGCGCCGCCATACAGGTGATCAGTGCAAGCCTGGGAGGGAGGGGTGAGGAGGAGGAATGCGGCGTCCTTGGGGAAGACACAGGGCCAGGGCGGGGATTTGGGGAGGGATCCAATGGGGCGGGGAGGGGACGGAGTTGGGGCAGGGCCGGGGCCGAGTTGGGGCAGGGGGGGCGCGAGACAATTCGCGGCCCGGCGTGGGGCCCCGCACCTGCTAAAACTGGCCCTGACCGTGAGGATCATCAGGAGTAGATGGGGACCCATCAAGAGAGCCTTCTGGGGAATTTTCCTAATCAGACTCTATGTGAGAATCACCACCGCCACGTAGGAGCCCCTTGTGCTAAATTTTCTTGAGTTAGGCACAGACTTTGCATAGCATAACCTATGGCAATAACAGCGTTTAATAAGTTTTCTAAACACAGGTTAGTGCACACGTCCTGGAGCTCGCAGTTTATATCCTCAGAAGTCCAAGTCACACAGTGATGGTGCTGTTGGCCTGGTGCGCCTTTGACACAGCCCTCACTATCTTTGAAAATCTTCTCCCTAAGGCAGCGATGAAGGACAGCATAAACAGCAACATGTCCAATAGACCGCATGATGTTTTTATGCTCATGACGTAGTTCTTCTTAAATCCATAGAGCTGCCATCCTTGTCGTCCTCGTCAACAATTTGTACCGGCATTGAGCAAAACCAAGTTGGGCCCAATTCATCTTCGCTGTCTGATGTAACGCTGACCAGCACCTCCGGGTCCTCCAGAAAGGTGTCATTGATCTGTCGAGAGATTTTTAGAAAAGAAACAACTGTAAGCCTACGTCTGTTTGGGTTTTTTTAGATTTACGCAACCCCGGTTCAGTTCCTACCCCATTACACCCCATCCTCTACCATCATTTCTTAATCGTTCATTTATCTGTGCAATGTCTTCTCCGTTCACCTTGTCTGCCAGGGACTCCCACGAGCTGCGGTCGCCTTCCTCCTCCAGGGGGGCAGACGATGAGACACCCTCGCACTCATCAGTCTTCCTCATGAGCGGTCGGGTTTTGGGGTCGGGTTCCGGTGTATCCATCAATGTCTGTGCCAAAGGGCTCCCTTCGGCTGCTCCCTCCTCCTCAGAACTGTCGCTGATGTAGCGGTTTCTCCACAGGTGATCAAAGGCCCTTGGAGCTAAAAGAAATTCCAAAGTTCTCATGGGGATGGCGAAGGAGTCCATGTTTCTTCTCAATGTTTCCATGATTTCTGAAACACACATTCCTGAAACAAGATGACTTCTTCTGTGCAGCGCTGGGACTTCCGGGGACAGTGCTGCTGGCTGGCTAACCATTAAGCTCCAGAGATCAGGGGGTTCTGGCCTAGATCCCTGAGCTACACCTATTCTTAGAGGGGTCATACAACCCACCTCTTTACAGGTTACCCCACACTGGAATTTCTCTCGGTTGGTCAAATCCACTCTTGAGGATGGTCCTACAGGAATGAAACCCACCCAGATTGGAAGAGCAGTGGGAAGAGTTCTTAGACGGGTCACATGCCACCCCCTTGCTTCCGGTCATGTGTCCATCTTGACCCTGGAAGTAATACCCCACGGGGGACTCTTATGGTGACAGGTGGGTGGGGCCTGAGGGGCCAAGGTGTGGAGTCAATGTGACAGTTCGTTGGGGTCAACCTGACAGGTGGGTGGGGCATGAGAGGCGGGACCAACTTGATCAGTGGGTGGGGCCCGAGGGATCAGGGTGCGGGGACAACATTTAATTGATAGTAGGCCCCTTATACCATTTGTGTACATTCCTCTCTGTCTCCCATTCCCCTTGATATCACGCACTGTAAGTGCCAATCCCAGGCAGGGTCACATTAATTATTAGCACACTAAACGGGATTGCCTTCATCGCTCCTGGGACACACATCTCCTAAGACAACTGGCCATCATTCCCATTGTGAGTGCAGCTTCCCAAGCAGGGAGAACTGCACAGCCCATGGAGAGACCTGAAATGTGACAAACTCAGACCTCCCATATCCCTGACTCTCTCCCATCTCAGGGTGTTACTAGGAACATTCTCCTAGCACCAGTTTTCAAAGCTGCTTCTTAACACGTCCTCAAGCATCAAGTCTGTTTAATATTAGCCTGCGTACTCACGGGGCACATGGCTGCTGCAGCCAGTCAGGAGTGCCGTGTCCACGTACAGGTTTGTAGCTGGGCTGCATTGTCAATGCTAAGGGAAAACAAAAATGTTTAATAGCTAGAGCTTGGCAAAGTTTTCATGTCTAAATATTTTTGGACAAAATACAGCTTTTGGACCAAATGTTAATCTCTCTCTCTCTCTCTCTCTCACACACACACACACCACTATCATTTGGGTCAAACCTGAAACATTTTCAGTCAAAATTATTGGGTTTTGGTTTTCAAAAACATTTTATTTAAGGAATCAAAAACTATTTAGCTTTTTTATAAAATAAAATTCAGGTTTCAGCTCAGTCTCCCGTTAGGAAAATGACAGTGGCACTGAAACTAGAATCCTGGGTTGGAGAAACAATCCATGTAATTTCCAAGAACCGCCCTCCCCTCCTCTCCCCCCCACTAAGGAAAGGGCCAGAAAAACAACAAACTATTGGAGTCTCTACTACTAATCCTGTGATCTTGGTAAATGCTGTGCAAAGTGTCGAGACCCTGACAGTGTTTTAAAGGAAATGACCAAACCGGAGGATGCCTGCTTAGTGCCTTATATTGACCGTCTGGTCCACACAAAAAGTTACAGAACCCTGCTTAGGAAAAAGACTATTTGTAAGAGATCTAAAAGGATTAAGTTAGAGAATGGGGAGGGGACAAATATGCAATATATTAATCTTGGCAGCTGTAAAGAGAAATATCAATTGTATTTCTGTTAGAAGGTCTGTGTGCAGGGGCGGCTCCAGGCACCAGCGCAGCAAGTGCGTGCCTGGGGCGGCAAGTCGCAGGGGGCGGCATGCCAGTTGCCACGAGGACGGCAGTCAGGCAGCCTTTGGCGTGTGGGAGGTCTGCAAGTCCCGCGGTTTCAGTGGCAATTCGGCGGCAGGTACGCCGAAGGCGTGGGACCGGCGGACTTCCCGCAGGCATGCCGCTGAAGGCTGCCTGACTGCCGTGCTTGGGGCGGCAAAATACATAGAGCCGCCCCTGTCTGTGTGACCCTTAAATAAGATAAGCGTTTTGCTGGAGCATCTTGGTTTGCTTTCAAGGGGCTGTATGTCTTTTACACAAAAATAGTTTGTGAGAACCCAGCTATTGTGTCTTTGTATAAAGACTGAAATGGCAGGGGTGACTATTGCCTTCAATGAGTCTGCAGGTCTAGATCTAGATGTGATTATCCACCCTTGTTCCATCAGGATTAAAGGTATTAGTGATCAGTACTTAGGGCTGCTGGGCGTTCACCCACAGTAAGGGAGGCGGGTGGGTGGGGATGGTTAGCTCTGATGAATATTAAATGAACTAAAACCTCAGCTGTTTGTAGACTACTATTGGATAGTTTAAATAAAACCTCAGGAGTTGGTAGAATGCTCTGTGTCAGTCTTGTGGGCAACTCAAAGTCATTAAACATTTAAAATAATGTATTTACAAAACTAAACAAGGGTCTAACCCAAAACTGAAATGGTTGACGGGTTCACAAACCTCCACCAGACTTTTACAAACTAAGTATTTGCTGTAAGAACAACCAAACCCGTAAAAGCTCTGGGTATTTGCAGGATGTTTACTATAGTTGTGGTACATCCGTTTTATTTCAAAACAAACCAAAACTTCAAACACGGAAGAAACAGGTTTAAAATAAAATAAGAAAAATCCTGTGTCATTCATTGATATCTGCAAGGTTCCTCAGTCAGGAGAGGATTCAGTAACATTAAGGATTGTGGTGTTTGGTGATTTACTGTTGAATACTGTAAGAAAGCCCTACAGTGTTTTTTCATTGAAAAAGGAGAAAGGTATTTTTACTTAAAATTAGCCAAAAGCATCCCAGTTGTGCAGACAATTTCATTTTCATCCCAAATCACAAAAGGAAACGTTTGGGGAGGGGTGCCCTAATTTCTTATTTATCTCTTAATTAAGAGTTGGAGCGATCAAATCAACCTGCTAACTACAGACTTTGAAGTTTGAAACAAAGTGTTAGGAACGATGGTATAAAAAAACCTCAGTTTTTTGGAGACTATCCTCTTATAACAGAAACTACCTTGAACAGAATAGCTGCTGGACTGCAAGACGAGGTCTGTGGCGTGCTTTTAACTCTGAAAATATATATTATATAATGTCACTCTTTGTCCATGCTGTCCTTCCTAATAATGGTACCTGTCTTTATTGCAGTGTGATCTGTTTAGCATGGAAACAGCAACTTCAAGCTGCATTTCACCAGGGCCAGGTAAAACCCCATTTTTATCTACAGTTGTGCTTAATAGTGTTCAATAAAAACAAACAACTGGTATTAAACAGGTTGTATAGGGGTTTGATGCATTTGGGGAATAATACTAACTAAAATTTTGCTTGTTTTTTAACCCAAAGGCCCAAACACACATGGGGAAAAGAATAACCATGTGCCAGCCTCCCTTTATCCTGCCGTGGAAGGTAAATGCCTGCAAGTGGCTTTTAAATGCGTATGTTTTTAAATGGTTTAAAAAGTTGGTTTTAATGTTTAAATTGTGAGTTAGGGGCCTGTGCAAGACATAGCTGTGGTGGGATGTTAAAAAGTATTTTGCTGGAGCATTTAAAATATTGGGGGGTTTACTCTGCAAAATGTGCTTTCTGTGCGTTTTAAAATGGTTAAAGTTGTTGGTGATTTGGGGCCTTATGCTAGAGGTACGTGTGGGTTTCCTGAGAAGTACTTTGTTGCAAAACTATTTGTTTGGTTTTGAGTGGTTTAAACTGCTGGGGTTTATAGTCTGCAAAATGTGGTGTGTTTTTTAAAATGAGTTGTTTGTTTTAAAATTAGTTTTAATGTTTAAATTGTTGGTGAGTTAAGGGACTATCCAAGACATAGTTACAGAGGGGCTTTAAACGTATTTTATTGCAGACTTTGTTTTTGGGTGCCTGGTGGAAACTTGTGCTTGTATTAAAAATGTCTAGGTTTTGGAGAAACACTGATGGTAGAAATAAACCAAACCCTGTGTTTGTTGTTCAGCCTGAAATGGATTATTTTATTTAAACCTATGACTTTTTAAATAGAAAAAATCACCCTAATGAGTATTTTATTTTTAAAAGTTTACAAGACTGTTTTATGTACTTTGTAATAATGTTGTCTGCTCCACAGTAAGCTAGGCACAGAACTTATGTATTGTAAATAGATTTGGGAAAAATATGACACTTCGTTCAGAAGGCTGATGGGTGCTATATCCTCAGGGTTTCTAAAAGAAAGGATGACTGGAAACTACATCAAAAATGCTAACGCTCTTTTGGGTAACTTGGAAAAATACTTCAGTTTTCTAGAGGGTGGGTCTGAGCAGGCACGACTAGCTGTGGAAAGGGGCTCGGGTAAAAGGAACATCCTCAAGGGTACACATCAGCTGAGGCATAAACTCCGGTATCAAGCAGAGTGCCCCAGAGGTCGGTCCTGGGGCCGGTTTTGTTCAACATCTTTATTAATGATCTGGATGATGGATGGATTGCACCCTCAGCAAGTTCGCAGATGACACTAAGCTGGGGGGAGAGGTAGATACGCTGGAGGGTAGGGATAGGGTCCAGAGTGACCTAGAGAGATTGGACCTCTCCATGGATCACCACCTTGTAGCGATGGAGAGGCTTGCGTGTCTCAATGACCCCGAGAGCGATGCTGCCTGGAGTCATGTACTCCCTTAGGGTCACCCATGGCAGAACGGTCAAGGGCGAGGTTCCAGACAAAGTGTGATCCAAGAAGTCCCTAACAGCAGAGCAGACAGAGGATAACTGCACAATGGAGGTGAAACTGTTGTGTAAACGGCTGTGAAGGTGGATGAAGGCTGCAGCAAATAGAGGATTTCCAATCGTCATGGTGTCCATGCCATTGGTTTCAAGTCCTCTATCTGTCCAGGGTAGTGTGGTGACTGTTGTGCACCAGTCTCCCCATTTTAAAAGAAGTCCTGCACAGGCATCTTCCAGTTTTTGGGAAAATAACATTTGCACAAGTCAAAAGTCCGGTGGCAATCGGTGAGTGGTGACGGGAACAGGACAGTGAAATCCGAAGTTCCTAGTCACAGACCGACACACAGGCAGTGGGTGTGCGATACAGTCGTCTTGCTCGAGGATTGAGGCAGGTCGAGCATCTTGGCAGCTGCACCCACGACTGAGCAGTCCTTTTTAGGATCCATTCTCCTCACCCCACATGGAGAGGGGATTAGAAAAGGTACCCTGGAAATAGTCTTGCCTCTGTTTCTCCTGGCTGGATAACCGCATCCAGCAGGATCACCACCTCAGCAGTCAAAAATAAGAAACTTTTCAACTTTGGAACTTGGAATGTACGTACCCTGATGAACAACCCAAACAGTGACCGACCAGAGAGACGTACAGCCATTATTGCTCATGAATTGAGTCGGTTTAACATCGATATTGCTGCTTTGTCCGAAACTAGAAGAGCTGATGAAGGACAGGTGAGGGAGGAGAAAGGAGGATGGATACACCTACTTCCGGAAGAGAAAATCTATAGATGAACCCCGATTGCATGGAGTGGGCGTTGCAATAAAGAACAAGCTCATAAGGTGCCTCTCTGAGGTACCAGTTGGCATCAATGAGCGGTTTATGACACTCTGACTAAGGCTCATCAAAAATCAACAGGCAACTATTGTGAGCGCCTATGCAACAACACAGGATGCCGATGAGAATGTAAAGGAAGATTTTTATTCTCAGTTGGAAACCATTTTATCGGAGACCCCTACAGAAGACAAAATCATCCTTCTGGGGTATTTCAATGCACGTGTGGGACGAGACTCAGACCTGTGGAAAGGAACAATCGGGAAAGAAGAAGTTGGCAAAAGCAATTCAAATGGAATTCTGCTCCTGACCAAGTGTGCTGAACATGAAATTATTACTACGAACACCCTTTTCTGACAAAAGGAAAAGTTCAAAACATCTTGGAGACACCCACGGTCAGAGCACTGGCATCTCCTCAACTACGTCATAGTTTGTATCTGAGATCGTAGTGACGTACTTCTCACAAGAGCAATGACAAGTGCTGATGACTGTTGGACTGATCATCACCTTATTCGATCCACAATGAAAATTACGATCGCTCCCAAATGGAGGCTGCAAAAGAAGCAGGTCAGGTGCAAGCTGAAGGTTCAAGATTTGAAGGACCCTATTAAGCATGACCACTTCCAAGCCGTCTTAGAAGAATAGCTCCCATCAGAGTTTCCAGAAGAAATTGAGGAACATTGGAGCCAGATGAAAGCAGTAATCATCAATGCCTGTGAGGAAACCATAGGCTACCACATCAGAAAACATCAGGACTGGTTTGACAAGAATGATGCTGAAATTGAGCAACTCATCAATGAGAAGAGAATGGCATTTCGTGCTTGGCAGAATGACATAAATTGTAATATAAAGAGAGAAGCCCATGCCAAGGCAAGGGCGGAAGTACAACGTAAAACCAGAGAACTTAAGAACAAATGGTGGACTGAGGAAGTGCAAGAACTCCAACATGTCGGACATCCACAATACATGTGGTTTCTTTAGTGCCACCAAGGCTATTTATGGGCCAATCTGTCATGGTATGAATCCTCTTCGCTCTAAGGACGGGACCACACTTCTGAAGGACAACGAAGCCATCAATTCTCTCTGGAAAGAACATTTTGAAGATCTCCTTAACCGTAATTCTATGGTTGTAGATGAAGTCCTTGAGCAAATCCCTCAACGACCATTTAGGGATGAGCTCGGAGACCCTCCCAATTTGTATGAGGTACACAATGCCACCATGCAGATGAAGAACAACAAGGCAGCAGGTCTAGATGGGATACCTGCTGAAATCTTCAAAAACGGTGGACCCAGGGCCGTCCTTAGCCATAGGCAGAACAGGCAGCTGCCTAGGGCACCACGCTACCTGGGGGCACTGCTCTACCCGGAGCCCGGACAGACGAGACGCAGTGGAGCATGTAAGAGCAGGGCTGCTGGGTCCTAGAGAAAGCCGAATGCAGCACAGTCTGAGGGAGGGGATTGGCTGCTGGGGTCTCTGGGAAGGGTAGGGGTACGGGTGGGGGAAGGAACTCACCTGTGAGTGTGACTTTCCCCCAGCGTGAGGTGAGGCAGGCTCGGCGGCTCTGGCACCAGTATCCTTTGTTGTCCCCCATAACGTCCATTCTTCTCCCCCCCTCCCAAGGAGCACCCCTCTCTCTCTCTTCCCCCTCCCCTCCGGCAGGGCTGGGTTGGGTGAGGTGCTGGGGGGCGGGGGAAGGAATGAAAGTGAAAGTAACTCACTTCCTCAGCAGCCAGCCAGGATTGGAATGGTCACACACGGCTGGGCTGGGGATAGGGTGACCAGATAGCATGTGCGAAAAATCAGGACGGGGGTTGGGGTAGGGTGAGCAGATGTCCCACTTTTATAGGGACAGTCCCAATTTTTGGATCTTTTTCTTATATAGGCTCCTATTACCCCACCACCCCCTGTCCTGATTTTTCACACTTGCTGTTTGGTCACCCTAGGTGGGAGTAATTGGTGCCTATATAAGACAAAGCCCCAAATATTGGGACTGGCCCTATAAAATCTGGACATCTGGTCACCCTAGCTGGGGAGCGTGTCTCTCCCCTGGGCTGGCAGCGATCCATCTCATCCGGGGGGAGCTGCACAGGGCAGGATGAACTGCTGTGGCTCCATGGGTGCCCCGTCCCTGAGATCAGATGCTGTACTAACTTCACCATGGTCCATTGGGCTGGCAGTGGTGCCCATTGGTGTGTGATCGGACCTGAGGGTTTTCTGCTGCTGTTGCTACTATGCACCCCTAGAGGTGGATTTTGGGGTCCTGCAGTTTTCCACCTATCTCCTCCTCTACTGCAGCTGTTGGACCAGCAGGCTGGGGGGTGAGCCAAGCATGAAAGCAGTATTGTGTTGCCATTTAGGTTGTCATTTAACAACTTTGTTTGCCAAAAATGCTTGCTAACAATCCTGAATTCAATTTCAATATTTTTTTTAAAAAAAATCAATATCTTAGCCAAAAACAGAAAATTAAGT
This sequence comes from Terrapene triunguis, assembly GCF_002925995.2. Lineage (NCBI taxonomy): Eukaryota > Metazoa > Chordata > Testudines > Emydidae > Terrapene > Terrapene triunguis. The sequence goes on from NW_020665108.1 coordinate 13,022, forward strand.
TGTTGACAATTATTTGTGACAAGTTTGGTATGGGGCAGGGAGTGGGCCAGTTTTCATCAGAGAAACAAAAAATGTTGACTGACTTTCCTATAGCCCTGTTACTGCTAAATAGAGCCCTCCAACAACTGTAATATGCTCATCTCCTTACTAGTGTATAGAGCAGGGGTCGGCAACCTACGGCATACGTGCCAAAGGTGGCACGTGAGCTGATTTTTGATGGCACGCAGAGGTGGGCTGAGTGGCTCAGCCCACCTCTGCTCTGGGGTTCCGGCTGCTGCCCCATAGCTCAAGGTCACAGTGCAAGAACCTAGAGAGCCTCCTGAAGCATGGTGATAGTTTTGATTTAAATGGACTTGAACTGAACGAAGATTTGAGTACACTGTCACCAATGTTGCCACATGCAAAATCGGTGATGGACATTGTACAGTTTATTCATACCACCAAACTTGTTGACATGTATCCTAATGTATACATTGCCACTCGTATTCTACTGACAATTCCTGTAACAGTAGCATCAGGAGAACGGAGTTTCTCAAAACTAAAGCTCATTAAAAACTATCTCCGCTCTACAATGAGTCAGGAACACTTGACTGGTCTTGCTATTCTTGCAATCGAACAAGACATCACTTTGTCTTTGTCATACAATGACATTATTACTGATTTTGCAGCCAAAAAAGCCAGAAAGATTGCTTTTAATTAAAACCAAATCCTTGTTTCAATACCTCTTCATATAAATTTCCAATAAAATGTTGACAAATTTAAAAAATTATATTATTTGCATCATTCTGTCAAATCAGAATTTTTTCTATAGCACTACTTCTTTAGTGCTAGTCCATCAGCATTACAGTGTGCTTAATTAAGTTAAACTGGGTTTAATAACGTGCATGTGGCAAGTTTTCCAATACTGTAAGCTTATGTTTGTGTTGTTAAGAGCAAGTCAGGCACAGGGGCACCAGTTTAATAATCCCGCCTAGGGCACCATAAATCCTAAGGACGGCCCTGGGTGGACCAGCGCTAATTTGGCAGCTTTACCTGCTTATCCTTAAAATCTGGATAAAGGAGGAGATACCCAGTGAAATGAGGGATGCCTTGATTGTCACCCTCTTCAAGAAAGGGGATAAAGTGGATTGTGGAAATTATCATGGTATTTCCCTCCTTAGTCACTGTAGGCAAAGTTCTGGCGCGGATCCTTGCAACCCGCCTTCCGCCCCTGTCAGAAGAAATTTTACCAGAGTCACAGAGTGGTTTCCAACCATGTCGTGGAACTATGGATATGATCTTCACAGCATGGCAGCTGCAAGAAAAGTGTCGGGAGCAAAACCGACCACTGTACATGGCTTTTATTGATCTAACTAAAGCCTTTGATTCAGCGAATTGTCGTGCCCTCTTGACTGTACTTTCTAAGAGCGGATGTCCTGATAAATACATCAATGTCCTAAAATTGCTTCATGATAACATGAAAGCGACTGTTCTGAGCAGCCCTGGCTCCCAGAGTGAACCTTTCAAGGTACAAACAGGAGTCAAACTGGGCTGTATCATCACTCCAACAATGTTTGGGGTTTTTATTGCTGTCATTCTTTACCTAATTGCTGGGAAGTTTACAGCTGGCATTGAAATCACTCACAGAATGGATGGAAAGCTTTTCAGGCTTAGCAGGCTGAAAGCCAAGAGTAAGATTTCCACAACATCTATTGTGGAACTTCAGTATGCTGATGACAACGCAATCTTTGCCCACTGTGAGAAAGATCTTCAAACTATCTTGAATGTGTTTGCCAATGCTTACGCATGTCTTGGTCTCACTCTTAATATCAAGTATCAGGGGGTAGCCGTGTTAGTCTGTATCTACAAAAACAACAAGGAGTCTGGTGGCACCTTAAAGACTAACAGATTTATTTGGGCATAAGCTTTCGTGGGTAAAAACCTCACTTCTTC
>NW_020665109.1:0-3569 GCF_002925995.2 Terrapene triunguis
CAGTAGATTAGCATTCGGGCTACAAGATGTACTTAAAATATATGGATGTGCTATGTACAATTAATATCACTTCACAAAATAACATGGAACCGGTTAAGATTTTGTGCAATCTGATTTACCTAATATTCACATAAAGATCGTTGTAAGTGGTCACTCACTGATTCACGTAATCAGTGTCCATGTTTCCATTGAATCTTGAGCCCATTGGGTTTTGTGAGTGTAAATTCTAACATTTCCATGCACTCACAGGTGTTAGAATAGTGAAGTGACTCCAAAATGTGCTGCTTTTGTGGATATCTATCACTTTGTCTGGGCCTGGTGCAGGCTGTTTTCAAAATGTTAAAGGTTGTGAACGTGATACGTACAAGGAAGATTATGTCCACAAATCGTTCTCAACCAATTTAGTTTATTCTGTGAATTCTACTTCTATGAGACACTATGCACTTTATCCGTCTGGATTTATTTATTGTTGGAATACCTAGATAGCACAATAAAGTAGATTAGATAGATAGATATGTATGGGGACACAGAAAGAGATAATTTTTGTTAACTGTGATCTCCATACAGTTGATACACCTTCATTTTCCCTGATACTGGAATAAAATTTTACTGGTAACTTTGGTTTCTCTTGGCAAATATGGATGTTTTAAATGGAATTTCTAGATTGTGCTTCACTGGACCATTAGAGTACCTGAAACAATTCAGGATATATCATTTGATAGTTCACAAGGATAAAAGAATGATTCAAGTTACTGATTTCACAAGGTACTACACTCAATGTACAGTGATAGCAAGACATAGAAACACAACAATGAATGTGGATGAGGGACCTGATCGCCTCATAGGATATGATTTTTGTCTAATTTTGTGGCTTTTTGTCTAATGTGCAGTATAAATCCCATGTTCTTGGTTTGAGGATCTGATTGTTTAAATTAAAGACTTATTTGTCCTTCCTATGGAGTGATTATCAAGTTGGGATACAAGCTTGCGTACTGATGTTACATAGGAACATTGGACCAAATTCACATCTGGCGTAACTCCCTTGACTTCGGAGAATTTGCCCTAGTGTCTCGTAGGAACAGAGCAGGTGTACAAAAATCTACTTCAACATGAGCCCTATATAAATACAAAACAGGGATATACATTACACTTTAAATTAAGAGTACTGCAGTTACAGTGTAGTTACAGTGCAATGGTCCTGTAATTACAGTGTGCTTATGTTTTTCTCAATATCTGTGAGTAACACTGAACCATATAATCAGGAAGTTTGCTGCATAACTGAGAACAATCGCAGAGGCTGGGATTTTCAGGGCAGCCTGCAGGAGTTTGGCACCCAGATTCCATTAACAATTTTAGCCAGCATCAATTTGGTTAGGACACTTGAGCTGGATCCTCAGCTGGTGTAAATCCAATGGAGCTATGCTAGCTCACACCAGCTGAAGATATGCCCTTGAAAATATCATGAAGAACAGCCAAGTGCATTAATAATTAAATCTGTTATATAGTTATCCTTCAGTGTATATGATTTTCGGAAAATACATATTGAAAACATAAGCATGTGGTAATTACAATGTAACTAAACTGTTATTACAGTACCCTTATTATAAAGCATGACTGGACATGAACATTATTTACTGCTGAACACATTTTTTTTTTCATTTGACACTTTGGCTGATCTTATAAAAGCCACCTAGAAGATTTGGAACCCAAAAGACCAGATTTTTAAAGGCATTTGGGTGCCTAGTGGGATTTTCAAAAGTATCTGGTTGCCTACACCCATGAGTGTTAGGTGACTAGATGGTTTTGAAAATCCCTCTAGGAACCTAAATACCTTTTAAAAATCTGGCCCAAAGTCTCTTAGGTAGCTTTAAATATCTCATATTTGTACTTCTTGGCACATTGTTTCTTAATTTCCCTTGTTATTCTTCCAAGTCTATTTTGATTCTCCTTTTCTACTTCTGTATATTTCTATATGGCCCATTCTTACTCTTAAATGGTTAAATAAAGTTTATATTTTTGTTTGTTTTTCCCTTGTGTTGTGGAGAGTGCATTATTTAAAAGTACGCTAGTAACACACTACACAAAATGATGGAATAAAGCCTAAGGATCAACCGTTATAACATGTTCTCTATGTTATCAGTGAGACCCAGGTAAATAACTCTTTGGGGATGACGACTGGGGAATCTGTCTATTTACAATTTATGAATTCTTGTTGATCCTGTGAAATTGCTGTATCATTGAATGCATCAGTGTATGTGGAGTTAGCAATCTACTGTTAGGGTTGTGTCACATATTTACCAGAACAGGGAAAATGGAGGGTCATTAACTTTAATAGCGCCCATTGATGTGGAAGCATCTCAGAAAAATGAAGGGTAGAGAAACTGGTCTGACCAAGATTATCTGCAAGGATGAGGTTCATTGGAGCAGGGACTGAACCTGAAGCTCCCAGGTGAGTATGCAAATCACTAGGCTATAGAGTCATTCTCTCTCTCTCTCTCTCTCTCTCTCTCTCTGGCCCACTGAAATTTAAATATTTTATAAAAAGTAGAACAGCTGCAACAGGAGAGAGGCCCTAAATCCCAGTGGTTAGGGCACTCACATGGGAGTGGGGTTCAGGTCCTTGCTCTGGACAGGTGGAGTAGGGATTTAAACTAGGGTCTTCCATATGCATACGAGTGCTGTAACCACTGAGCTATTAAATATTGGAGGGCAGCGTGCTACCTCCTCCTACCTGGTGTAAGCACCTGTCTCCACTAGAGGCTTTCCAGCTGAGAATATCAAGCAGAGATAGGTGCCTCCCTCTGACCTGGATTTAGGCACCTAATCCCCTTTGAAGGGCAGAATCTAGGCTGCACTCATTTCCTTGTCATTGTCTTTTGGTTAGCTGAGGCATCTCTTCGTGCCACATTCTAGCTTCTATGAATCCCATTCTTAGGTGCCTAACTCTCCCCATGCATTATATATGGTTACCCTGGGTGCCTAATTCCAAAGTGCAGCAGTGCACCTAAAGTTAGGTGCTGCAATGCTGAGCCTAAGCTCCCTTTGTGGATATAGCCCTGCATTGCTTACACTCAGGTCACATTTTCCAGCTTTCTCTTACAACCACAAGAGTTACAACCACCTCCCATCCCCCAATGAAAGGTGAGATTTTGATGTAATAACATGAATCCAGAAGCTTGGTCCCTAGGCACAATACTGCCTGTGTCTAAATCCAGCCATGGCTTAGCACATTATCAGGAAGTCTGTAAAATTTTGCTGAGATCAAATCCATGGGGGCTGGGGAGGAATATAAAATGAGCTTCCTCCTCAAACCTTTTCACTTGCCATAAATTTGTCAGCCAAAGGCAATACCTACTGGCAGACGCTGAGCTTCTGAAGGGGATGAGGGTCTAACCAATATAGAAATAGATACAGTTTTCCAGAATCTTTTGGTTATGAAATGTTCAAATATTCAATTTATAAGACATTTTGTATGTGTGCAACTGATTGTTCCTTCCTAAGTGGAGTATGTTGCATTTGTCTTTATTGAATTTCATCCTATTTACTTCAGACCATTTTTCCAGTTTGTC
>NW_020665109.1:3669-10386 GCF_002925995.2 Terrapene triunguis
GTTTTGTTTTGTTTTGTACTTATGCTGTAAACCCTGGCATAAATATAAGGACATATGGGGCCTGATGCTCCTTCCATACCAGTCTGACAGTGGTGTAAATCCACTCACTTAAGTGAAGTAACTTCTGATTTACATCAGGCTAAGTGACAGGAGAAATTGCCCCATAGATGCCTATGGAGTTACTCTTGCTTTATACTGTGGTGTGTAAGTGGAGAATCTTCTCCCTTTTCTTCAGCAGACGTACTCCTAATTTGCACTGGTGTGAGTGAGTGGAGAATGAGCCCCATTTACTTTAGTAGAATTACTCTTGATTTACACCAAGGTGAGTGAAAAGGGACTAAATTGTACCTTTAACACGTGAAATTCACTGCAGTAGTAATTCATTGAGGCAAGTAAATAAGGTCACACAGATTTATCTTAGGTAAGTGTAGTAACCCTCACCCTGACACAAGCAGCTGCAGAAAATGCTGTCCTGGGGAGAGAGATGGCCAGTGAGAGGGCAGCTCGAGCTGGGAAGGGGCTCAGAATCCGCCCGAAGGGGCAGATTGAAACAAGCTGTGAGAGGAGAAGAATCTAGATTCTGAGTTAGCGGCTGAAGTGGAATTTGGGGTAGGAGGTGAGTTGATAAAATAAAATTAACAGGAGAATAAAAGTCAGAGACTGGGAAGTGGGAAGGAGGAAAGAAGGAAAATAGGAAAGGTTTCAGGTCAGGAGAAGCCGAAAAAACTAGACCTGGGTATGTGAGCTGACACTATTAGAGAAGGGAAGTAGAGGGAAATAAAATCTACAGGTGCACCAGAAAGAGAGTATCAAGGGACAAAAACTGAAAGGAGATATAATTGGTGTAAAAGGGGAATTGATCAAAAAGTTGTGTTAGATGAAAACCGATCCTGAAAACGGTAAATCAGAAGCTCACCCACAAAGGACCGAAGGTATGTGAATAGAGAGAATGACTGTTTGAACATCTATTGACAGAATACAGTTCAAAGATGCCTAAGGGACAAGTGTGGGCCCGTTAGGTGAAGAAACCTGCCTCTCCTCACAGTTAGCATAGCCTAGTCTGGTCACCACACAAAGAGGCGGTGATCGGTATTAGGTATCCTGACAGACTGCGATGGTGAACTCAAACCTTCAAGGGTCAGCAATATCTAATATATTTAACTGCCTGTATAACAATCTCTTGCTTTGTAACAGATGGAACATGTGCCTTGAACACAGATGGCAAACCAAACCAGAGCGCACGAGTTCATCCTCTTGGGCTTCCCCAGTAGTCAATATTTGCAGACCTTCCTCTTTGTGCTGTTTTCCATGATGTACATCCTGACAGTCATGGGAAACATGGCCATCATAATCCTAGTGAGAACATGCTGCCACCTGCAAACTCCCATGTATTTCTTCCTCTGCAACCTCTCTTTCCTGGAGATATGGTACACCACAGCCTGCATTCCCAAGACACTTGCAGTCATCCTGGGGACAAGCAGAACAATTTCCTTTACTGGCTGCATCACACAGATGTACTTCATTCTATCCTTTGGCTGCACGGAATGTTTCCTCTTATCCGTCATGGCCTATGACCGCTATCTGGCCATTTGCTACCCATTGCGCTATAGTTTCATCATGGACAGGACCTTGTCTGCTTGGCTGGCCCTCTGCTCTTGGGTATGTGGTTTCCTAGCTATTTGTGTGCCGGCGTATCTCATAACCAGGTTGTCCTTTTGTGGCCCTAATGTCATCAATCATTTCTATTGTGACCTAGATTCTCGGATAGTTCTCTCCTGCACAGACACACATCTCCTTCAGCTGGTGGCTTTCCTCACCGCCTTCATTGTCCTCCTGGGCACCTGTATAGTAACTCTGATCTCCGACATTTATATCATTTCCACAATACTGAGAATTCCATCAGCACAAGGACGGCAAAAGGCCTTTTCCACTTGCTCTGCTCATTTGGCTGTTGTGATTATCCGGTATGGCTCCACCATTTTCCTGTACGTCAAGCCTTCTGTACAGAACACCCTGGATCTAAACAAAATAGTCAACACCTTAAACACAATTGTAACACCACTGTTAAACCCTTTCATTTACACTGTAAGAAACGAAGAGGTGAAGAAAGCCTTGGAAAAGGCACTCGCTGGTATGTAAAGTGTGTAGATGTCTTTGATTTGGTATAAAATAAGATATCATTAGAGCTGTTAAAATTATTTCATTTGCATTGTTTTTTAAGAAAAAAAAATCTGTTCTCAAAACCAGAAACCTTTTTCTTTTTTTTTCTTTTTGTTGAAACTGAATATTTTGAATTTCTGGTATTTTGAATTTTTGTGTTCAGCTTTCTTTCTTCACTCTGTGACTCCTCAGCTTTTGAAAAAATACATAGTGGCACAAGGAAAAAAATAATGAGAAATGAAAATTAAAAAAAAAAAAAAAAAAAAAACCCTGTATACCATTCACTGTATTGCATTTAGAAGTGAAAATGGGGCTGGGGGAAAAGGATAAAGAAAAAAGAAGGGAAAAGGGGGGAAATTGCAAAATATCAATATTTGGATTTTTCATATTTGTTTAAAAATGTTTTGCAGAAAAAAATACAAAGCAAAGAAAACAAAACAAAAACTAAATAAAAATAATTTATTTTTGGAATGAAAGATACTTTGATATTTTGAATTGTTTCACAAATGTGGAGTTCCCCCCCCCATTTTTTTCAACAAATTCTAAGCAAAAAGGTAAAATGTAATATGTCTTAGGGCTTTTGAATATGTCTCCAGCTAAACATAGTCTCATCTCCAAGAGCTGATCTAAAAACAGAATTCCCATCCAACGGGAAATTCCAATATTTCGAAATCTGATTTTGTTTTTGTGAGATTAAATCTTCTGAAATACTTAATTTTGATCTTATTAAAATGTTTTATTTTGACTTTATCAATTCAACTTTTATAATCTAATCTAATGTAATATTAAAACATGTCTATAATATATTAATTATTATATTATATTATGTTATATTATTGACACAAAACATTTAGATAATTTCCTATATAAATTTTTGATGAAATCAATACATTTCTGCAAAATGTTGCAATTTCATTGAATCAGTGTTATCAAATGGAAAAAAATCCAACCAGTAGCTGTATTATTTACTCCAGTGGCTGGCTACTTACACAGAACAGAGCTTAGGTGGAAAACTCCTGTATTTTTATTACTGACGTTTCCAAGTTCCTGTGTATGAACTCCATTTACAGCCAATTTTTAAAAGTATTTAGGCAGCTAAAGATATAGATAAGAACCAAGGGCTAGATTCACAAAGAGCGTTAGGTGCCAGACTGTCACTTTAGGCACCCAAGTCCCAGAATCAGACCCCACTGGGATTCACAAAACCTGCACTCAGCTGCTGCCAAACCCTTGTAGGTGCTTACACTCACTCAGAACTTCAGTTTATGCAGTAGAAGTTCCCTAGGCACCTATGTTTTTGCCACTGAGGACATGTCCTGTTGTCTCATTCTCTGCGCCCGGATGCCTCAGCCCCAAAGCAACACATAAATCGGGAGAAGATCAGCGTTCCTCCACCTAACTTGCATGCAGAGTCTGATTTGGTAGGTGTGCTCAGAGCAGGGATTTGAACAGAAGTCTCCTACCTCTCTGGTGAGAGCTTTAACCACTGGGCTAAGGGATATTCTGATGTGGGAGTCTCTTAGTCTCTCCTGGTGCAGTTGTTTCACTTTGGATGAATAAAGAGTCATTGGGCCAGAGGGCATATGCACACATGAGAATGACTATAGGCTGGTGGTTGGTAGACTCTCCCAGTATGTGGGAGATCCAGGAGCCAGTCCCCCACTCTAATGACACCTTAATTATTTATCCAAAGTGGAACAGCTTCACCAGGATAGAATACGGGAGAGCTACATCAGATTACCCCATCAACCAGTGTTTAGCGCACTCTCCTGAGTGTTTGGAGACCCCTGTTTAAATGCCTTCTCCCCCTCAAGTAGAGGAGGGACATGACCTAGTAGTTTTCCACATCACAGATGAGTACCTTAACCACTGGGCTAAGGGAGGGGGCTTAAGACACACCCCCGTCCTTGGTATCTGTGATGCTTCCCAGGGTTGTGAGGCATCTCTCTACCACTTGCCCTTAGAATGAAGAAGCCTTGTCTGTGTCTGTCGGGGGTCAGCTCCCCAGTCCCACCAGCCGTGGGCAACACAAGCACTCCCCTCTCAGCCTATGCAGGTTCCGCTGTCCCTCTGCAGGTTAGCAATTGGCACTATCCAACACCTGAGCCCTCGGAGTATCTCCTTGGAGTGTCCAGCCCCTGGTCCACTGGACACTCAGCGAATTCACAGCTCCACTGCTCCCAAAGAAGCAGGACACCCCAGCTTACCAGTTTCCCCTCGGATCACCGCTCCGCTCAAGACACAGCCCTTAGCGATGTTTATAATGAAAACAAGCACAAGTTCATTTAACACAGAGGAGAGATTCAAGTGCTAGTAAATGGATATATTGAAAACAAATGGTTACATGTAAAATAAACGTATAGTAAACATTCTAGAACCTAGACTTACTTAATTAGTTACTGTCATATCTTATAGTATTGCTCACCTGTGTTTCTCAGCCAGGTAGGCTGCAATCCCTTTTTCATGAAACAAGCCATGCTCTCCGCTTGTTTCCTCAGTGCAGGATCCTGGGTTTACCTCAGTACCCCCAGTTACACCTCCCAAATCCATTGTCTTTACTTGTAAGCAGGACACCCCCTTTGCTGGTTTTGTTTTTTTCCTGCAGCTCTTCTCTTATCTGAATTCACAACTTCTGCATTAGGCTCAGTAAAGCAAATGGACTTACATTATGAGACACACAATACACAATAACCAGCCATTGCGAGACTCGTATACTCCCCCCAGCAGAACAGAACCTGTTTATCACCTTCTGTTGACCTGTCTTAATGTACATACCTTAAGAACATAGTTTTCAGTATAGATACACAACTCCTTAAATATCATCTGTGCATACATTTTGCAATGATGATGACCAGTAAGCTACTAGCTCTTGGTAGAGACCTTACATGCCACCCTTTGGTGAACTGTTACATAGAAACCTGACCCAGAGGATCCCTGTAAACACCTTTTGCCCTCTGCCAGTTGGCACCAATGGGTCCCTGGGTCAGAGCAACTCCTATTGGCTAGTTTAGTCTAGTGTTCTGGCTTTTGTGGATCCCATTCTTAGATGTCTCCCTCTCCCCTTCCATTGTATAGGGAGCCTGGGTGCCTGACTCAGGCTGTGTGAATCCCAATGATATTCTAGGTGCCTGTACGTGAGGTGTTGTGACACTGAGTACTGCAACATCTAAGTCCCTCTGTAGTTGTGTAAGAAAGTGGGTTGTGGTAACAGAGACCAAAGATCAACCTTCCTCTTGCAAGATGGAGGTCAGTGATGCAGGTAGACCAGGGAATGTAAATTGCTACAAACAGCAAACTCAGGGTATTGTGTTCTACTATGTTTGAATATCAGAGTTTAATTGTTAGATACAAGCTCTCTGTGTCTTAATAAGAACAACAACACAGCCCTTAGAGCTAAGATCAAGGGTACGCGTAGGATAAGATTTAGAATTAGGGTTAACTTTAGAGTGATGTTTCAGGGTTCGGTTTCAAATTGAGTATTGGGTTTCAGAGGTTCATGTTAAGAGTAGATGGGGATTATCAAAGGAGACAAAGAGTTGCTAGGCATCCAGTCCTTAATTAATTTCAACAGGATTCAAGCACCTATTTCCATTCTAAACCCCCCAGTCTAAGTTGTTAATTAGCTGAGTTTGGACTAAGGGCTACATATTTCATATTTAAGGTATTTACGTCACCACCATTACCATAGTACAGGGGTTGGCAACCTTTGGCACGCGGCCCGTCAGTGAAATCCGCTGGCGGGCCGGGACGGTTTGTTTTTCTGCAGCGTCCCCAGATTTGGCCAATTGCAGCTCCCACTGGCCGCGGTTCGCCATTCCAGGCCAATGGGGGCTGTGGGATGCTGCGTGAGCTGAGGGATGTGCTGGCCGCCGCTCAGGCCGTAGGAGAGAAGATGCCCCCATCCCCATGGGCACTACCCGGCCCCTCATTGGCAGCCTCAGCACAGAGAGCGAGGTCTGGAGGGGCCTTGGAGACTGACTTGCCACCTTTCCATTACAATGAGTCCCCTCAGGCCAGAGGCCCATGGGTGTGGGGCTGTGAGTGGAGGGGGAAGCTCTTTCTGCCCCAGCTCTGGGCTCCCACAGGGGACTCAGGGCCAGGGAGGGCAGATCCAGCACCACCCAGTGGGACATTAAAAGCAGGTTCTGAAGAGACCCCAGAAGAAATGTGGTGGGTGAAAAAACTCCCCCCTCCCTTCCCCACATCCGGCCAAGCTTCCTCATTTCTCTTCAATGCCTTTTCGCTACTGAGAGGCAGGGGTGATGGTTGACTGATGGGTTCTCCCCCCTCTTCCACCACTGGCCCCTGGATGGAGAGTGTGGGGTGAATACCCTAATGGGAATGGGGTAACTTGGAATTGAAACATTTGCATCCACAATCCTCCCCCCTTTTTGCACCATAAAGGGGCAGGAAGGAGCAAGGGGCAGTTTGGACACACACACATCCCAGCCTCAGTTCAATGTGGGGACATGGAAGGATGTGTGGAGCGAAGAATTTGCAGACAGTCCCTGGCTCCCGGGCGGGCGGGAGGAGGGCGAACTGTGTAGACAGTCCCTG
>NW_020665109.1:10486-13758 GCF_002925995.2 Terrapene triunguis
CCCCCGATCCGCCCCCCCCGTCCCTTTCTTTTCGTACTTCTCCCTGCGTGGATTTCCCGGAGCCCATCCCCGTGGCGCCCGGCCGGCCCTGACCTGCTCCCCACACGCTGGGTGCCCATTGCCGGTCGGAGCTCACCATCGCCACCTCCGCACTGTGACTCAGCCTCTGGCTCCATCGCATCCCAAGAAGCAGCTACTGCAGCAGGAGCCAGGGCCTGTGAATTGTCGTAACTTTCACGCCGACTCCCTTCCTCCGGGCTGAGAATTAGGCATCAGAGTTAAATGCCGGGGACAAACAACCAGCCCCAGCTCCCCGCTGAAGCCCTGTCCCGGCCTCAGCCCTTTTCCAGCCTATGGAGCTTAGCCCAGAGAAGGTGAAGAGGCCTGGCCCCCCGGCTGTAAATACCTGCTGGGGGTGGGGGCACTGCAGCATGGCAGTGGATGGTCTGACGCCATCCCCTGGCTGGGAGTTGCAGGCAGAGGAATTCACACTAGGAGGGAGGTGCACCTGTCTGGCAGGGAGGGGAATTAGCTGCTGGCACAACTCCCTGAGGGCTGGGGTGGATTCTCCATCCTGGGCTGTGCGTGAAGCCGGACGGGAGGTTTGTTTAGAAGATCTGTCTTCTATCCCCCCGCAGTTCATTCCGGGCCCTCCCCGGCGTGCGGGTTTGCCCAGGTGATCCCAGTCTTCCCGTCCAACCTTCCAGCTGGGAATTTTCCAGGCGACTGGAGTGGTGGCGAGCTGAAACGTGGCTCGGGGAGTGGGGTTCAGAGCCCCTCTCGGTCATGGCAGCTCTGGCGTTCCTCGCCCCCATCCCACCCTCAGCTTCCCTCTCCTCCACAGAGACTCCCCGCGCGCCTCAGAGCCGGGTTTCTGCTGTGGGAGAAATCAACCGGCTGCCGTCCTCTTGCCCCCTCGTAAGGCAGCAAATCCGAGGCCCAGGCCGGACGGTTCCGGGGTGGGGAGCAGGTGCGGCCGAGGGCTGGATTTCGTCCTCGTTGGGGCGGGGTGGGTTATGGCAGCCACTCTGGCCCAGAGTGAAAGCTGAGTAAATAGCAGGGCTGCGTTCCTGCCAGGAACGGCCGGGAGCCGGAGCCTGCTCCACAAACCTCTGCTTCTCTGCAGGGCGACAGCGGGGAGATGGGTCTAGCTGGGTTAACAACCCCCCAGTGACCAACCCCGGTCCCCCGCAACTGCTCCAGGGGCCCCCCAGGGGCTCAGGATAGAACCCAGGAGTCCTGGCTCCCAGCCCCCTCGTTCTAACCCACTAGCCCCCCACCCCCCTTCATTCCGTCTGACCGCCCCCCCCCACGCCTCCTTCCTTCCATCTGTCCGTCCGTCCATCCATCCATCCCCATACACTCCCCCTACATTTCTCCATCCATCCCCCAACTCCCAGCCGTACCCCGGTCCCCGCCTGCCCCTCCCTGCTGCGGGCTGGCGCCGTGGCGGGGGGAGGCAGGGGGCCCGAGAGGAGCCATGACTCTGATCTCAGGAGCTAGGCCCCATGAGCCTGCGGGACTCCCTGCCACAGGACCTGGCTGAGCAGGGGGGTGGGGCTGGGGTCTCGGAGCCATCGCTGGGGGGGGACGGGGGGTTGGGGCACCCTGTGCCCATCAGTTTCCATGGAAACCCTGTATCTCACCCCCCACCTTCCCCCACACAGATCCCCAACCCCAGAGTCGAGATGGAGCTGGTCAGCGGGCCGCTGCTCGTCAAGAAGCCGGGTGAGTCAGGGCTGTGAGGGGCGATGCCGTGAGGGGGAGGGCGGCCCCACGGCTGACGTGGCCCCTCGCCCCGGTGTCCATGGGCGGTTTGTGGGGGGGCCCATGGCTGACATGGCCCCTCACCCCACTGCCCATGGGGGGTTTGTGCGGGGACCCATGGCTGACGTGGCCCCTCCCCCCCAGTGCCCATGGGGGGTTTGTGGGGGGGGCCGTGGCTGACGTGGCCCCTCCCCCCCAGTGCCCATGGGGGATTTGTGGGGGGGCCTTGGCTGACGTGGCCCCTCCCCCCCAGTGCCCATGGGGGGTTTGTGGGAGGGCCGCGGCTGATGTCCCCCTCACCCTGGTGCCCATGGGGGGCCCGTGGCTGACATGGCCCCGCGCCCTGGTACCCATGGGAGTCAGGGGGGGCCTGTGGCTGACGTCCCCCTCCCCCCAGTTCCCCTGCGCAGCAGCTCGGTGTCGGTGTTGATCCGAGGCTTCGTGGCTGACGTGGGCTGCGAGCTGCTCTACAGGAACGAGGAGCCGGGGCCCGTGGAGGCCGTGTTCAAGTTCCCCGTGGATGCCGAGGCAGCTGTCTACGCCTTCCAGGCCCGTCTGGGGGGGGCCTGCATCCAGGCCCAGCTCCACGAGAAGACACAGGTGCTCGGGGGCAGTGGTCCCGGGGGGGAGAGAAGAGGGGGCGGGGCTGGGGGGATCTTGGGGTGACCCCGTCTCTCCCAGCAGGCGCAGGAGCAGTACAAGGATGCACTGGGTGGGGGGCAGAGGGATGTCAGGGGACGGGGGGATCTCGGGCTGACCCCGTCTCTCCCGGCAGGCGCAGGAGGTGTACGGGGATGCGGGGGGCAAGGAGCTGTTGGGGGCAGGAGGATGTCGGGGGACAGGGGGATCTCGGGGTGATCCCGTCTCTCCCGGCAGGCGCAGGAGGTGTACAGGGAAGTACTGGCCGGGGGGCAGGGGGATCTCGGGGGGCAGGGGGATCTCGCTGTGACCCCGTCTCTCCAGCAGGCGCAGGAGGTGTACGGGGACGCGCTGGCCGGGGGGCAGGGGGATATCAGGGACAGGGGGATGTCGGGGGGCAGGGGGATCTCGGGGTGACCCCGTCTCTCCCGGCAGGCGCAGGAGCTGTATGGGGACGCGCTGGCCGGGGGGCAGAGCTCGTTCCTGCTGCAGCAGGAGGGGGCCGGGGGCGATGTGTTCAGCTGCTCCCTGGGGAATCTGCCCCCCGGGGAGGAGGCGGTGCTGACCCTGCGCTATGTCTGCGAGCTGCCGCTGGAGCCTGACGGGGCCGCCCGCTACGTGCTGCCGACCGTGCTGCGCCCCCGCTACACGCCCCGCGGTGAGACCCACAGCCCCCCCTGCACCCGTTCCGCGCCCTCCGGTGAGACCCACAGATCCCCTACCCCTGTCACGGTGAGAGCCAGAGTCCCCCCCACGTGCCCCATGGTGAGACCCACAGATCCCCCTGCCCCTCCCACGTGCCACACGGTGAGACCCGCAGCCCCCCACCTGCCCTCCGGTGAGACCCACAGATCCCCTACCCCCGT
>NW_020665110.1:0-1962 GCF_002925995.2 Terrapene triunguis
TACCTGGGGGAGCAAACAGCTGTGCATATCTCTCTATCAGTGATAAAAAGGGCGTACAATTACAGAGTAAAACAGATTTGTTTGCGGTTTGGACCCCATTGGGAGCTGGGTGTCTGGGTGCTGGAGATAGGAGCACTTGTTAAGCTGTTTTCAGTGAACTCTGCAGTTTTTGGGGTGTGGTTCAGACCCTGGGTCTGCGTTGCAGCAGGCTTGCATGTCTGGCTCAACATGGCAGGGCTCTGGATGCCCAAACTGGCAGAGAAAACGGGCTCAGAGGTGATAGCCCCAAGGGGGTCTCTGTGACCGAACCTGTCACAGTGGCGTAGTCGAACAGGATTTGTGCACAGCTGATTGCTTTGCGACACTGGTAGTGATTTTAAGTGAGTTTTAAGTGTGGTGGCTGGAGAACAGACAAAGTCATTACTGGTTTGTTATTTTCTGTTTACTTTGGTTTAATTCAGCTTGTGTAACTGGCAGGTATTCATTTCATGGGTTATATACTAACTCAGGAATCGGCACCCTTTGGCACACGGCCCACCAGGGAAAGCCCCTGGAGGGCTGAGCCGGTTTGTTTACCTGCCGCACCAGCAGGTTCAGCCGATCACAGCTCCCCCTGGCTGGAGTTCGCTGTCCCAGGCCAATGGGGGCTGCGGGAAGTGGCATGGGCCAAGGGATGTGCTGGCCACCCTTCCCTCAGCCCCCATTGGCCTGGAGCGGCCAGTGGGAGCCGTGATCAGCCGAACCTGCGGATGCGGCAGGTAAACAAACCAGCCTGGCCCATAAGGGTGCTTACCCTGGTGGGCCACGTGCCAAAGGTTGCCGACCCCTGGGTTAGTATATAGCTGATGATATGAATACCTGGCAGTTACACAAGCTGAATTAGCGTATGTTTTCCCCAGTGATCCGTTCACTCATGCTAACCTGAACCCCACACTACCAAGCAATAGTATGACTCAGCATTTAGCACAGGCAGATAGGAAATTTGTCAATGTCAAAATGATTGACTTTTAGCAATAAACCTGACTGCCAAGCAATTGACTGTACAATTTATCAACAATAGACAGCAGAGTGCAGCTGATGATGGATGACAGGAAACTATCTGTTATACTGTATCACAGCAGTGAGAAAGGAGTGACTTAGTTAACAAGGGCCACTTGCAAAGGTAAAAAATTAAAAGTGGGGACTATACTGTATAATGGGCACTAGGGGCAGCAGAGGGTACGGGTGGGGAAGTGGCAGCTGTACTGTATAATGGGCACAAGGGTCACCAGATGTTGAAGGTTGGGTAGGGTCAGGCGGTGGTCAGAAATGATGTCAAAGACTTTTATTTTTCACTTCCTGCAACTTTAGACTCTCTTGTTTGCACAGAGCAGTATATTCCCCTGTTGTCAGAGCCAATCCCCAGCCTCAGAGCAGATAAGATTAATTAATACCAAGGGAATTCATTACTCCAACAGAATATCTATTCATTAGAACTAATGCAAAATTTCCCAGTATTTTGCTGAACTTTTAACCCTATACTTGTGAATGTGGCCAGGTAGGAGATATGCCTGGACCTGCCATGGTCCTTGATAATTTTCCATTCATCACAGTTCAGAATGGGCTTGATTTGCAAAGGGGCTGAGGTCTCATTGATTTCAGTGGGAGATGGAGGTCTCAAATGTTGCTGTAAATTACACCCAAGGCTTTGATCAGTGTCTGGAGAATAAGGACACAAATAAATCACCTGCCAGAGCAGAACCTTTTCCCTCTAGGCTGTTGAATGGACATTTCATGTAGAGCAACAAGGATGATGCAACAGCCTGTAGTTGTCGCCTAACAACATTTCCCTACAGAGTTAGTGCTGTAGTTTGTGTCTGAAAAAACATGAGATAATCACTTCTGCTCTTCTGGGGCTGTTTGACAGCGAGAGATTCCATTTGTTTGTCTTTAAGATTCTCTTCTACCATATCTGTGCTTGCT
>NW_020665110.1:1972-7334 GCF_002925995.2 Terrapene triunguis
TTGCTCAATGAGTTGGCATAAGGAAGTAAAGTAACAGTGACCTTAAGTCAAAAAACATCACGAGGCTCTGGTTATTGTTTTGTCTTAATCATGATTGTTGCAAACAGCAGATAGGTAATCATAAGGTGCTAGTTTCTTCCAGGTTGGGATATTTTTAGTAAGGGACATCAGCAGATGTCTGACTACAAGAATGCCATGGTAATTAATTAAGGTATAAGCTAATAAGCTTGAGGTTAAAGGATTAATAGCCTGTGGGAGAAGGCCAGCCTGATATTACTATGGTGATGAACTACAAATAAAGAAAAGTGGTGGGAACCCCTGCTGATTATCCATTAGGCATAGTCAGGGCCAGTGCTACCATTAAGGCGAACTAGGCGGTTGCCTAGGGCGCCAAGATTTGGGGTCTCCAAAAAGCGGTGCCCCCAATTTTTTTTTGCAGAGTTCCTCCCCGAGCACGCGGTCACCACTCCACTTCTCCCGCCTCCCAGGCTTGCAGCGCCAATCAGCTGCTTGGCGCCACAAGCCTGGGAGAAGAATTAGAGCGGGGGTGGCGTGCTCGGGGAGGAGGCGGAGCAGAGGTGAGCTGGGGTGGGGAGGTGCCACACGGCTCCCTGGCGGGGGGGAGCTGCAGCAAGGGTGGCGCCTCAGGGCAGAGGGCGGGAGTTGCCATGGGGGGGTGCTTCAGGGCAGAGGGGGGGCAGGGAGCTGCCACAGGGCTGGGGGGCGGGCACAAGGTGGAAGTTTCGCCTAGGGTGCGAAACTTCCTTGCACCGGCCCTGGGCATAGTAGCACCAGTATAGCACATTATACAATTGTATTCTGGGCTGTGGGCTATAGAGATGTAAGTGTGATGACTACTGGTGATGATGATGATGGTGAGGGGGAAGAGAAGGAAGATGATAACTAATTCTTTGGAGCATAGGCTTTCGTGAGTGAATACCCACTTCGTCAGACGCATGTAATGGAAATTTCCAGAGGCAGGTATAAATATGCAGGCAAGAATCAGTCTGGAAATAACAAGGTTAGTCCAATCAGGAAGGGTGAGGTCCTCTGCTAGCAGTTGAGGTGTGAACACCAAGGGAGGAGAAACTGCTTTTGTAGTTGGATAGCCATTCACAGTCTTTGTTTAATCCTGATCTGATGGTGTCAAATTTGCAAATGAACTGAAGCTCAGTACAAAGATCCGAGGGGTAACCGTGTTAGTCTGGATCTGTAAAAAGCAACAGAGAGTCCTGTGGCACCTTTAAGACTAACAGATGTATTGCAGCATAAGCTTTTGTGGGTGAATGCCCACTTCGTCGGATGCATGTAATGGTAATTTCCAGGGGCAGGTATAAATATGCTGGCAAAAATCAGTCTGGAGATAACGAGGTTAGTTCAGTCAGGGAGGGTGAGGTCCTCTGCTAGCAGTTGAAGTGTGAACACCAAGGGAGGAGAAACTGCTTCTGTAGTTGGCTAGCCATTCACAGTATTTGTTTAATCCTGATCTGATGGTGTCAAATTTGCAAATGAACTGAAGCTCAGCAGTTTCTCTTTGGAGTCTGGTCCTGAAGTTTTTTTGCTGTAAGATGGCTACCTTTACATCTGCTATTGTGTGGCCAGGGAGGTTGAAGTGTTCTCCTACAGGTTTTTGTATATTGCCATTACATGCGTCTGACGAAGTGGGTATTCACCCATGAAAGCTTATGCTCCAATACATCTGTTAGTCTTAAATGTGCCACAGGACTCTCTGTTGCTTTTTACAGATCCAGACTAACACGGCTACCCCTCTGTACTTAACCCTTTGGGTTGTTTTGCAAGGGATAGTGTAAGTATAGGGATGCTCAGCTCCTTCTGTATCCTACCTGCCGTGCTGGGATGGAGTGTTTGTGAATTTCCTAACTGTGTTAATAAATCCATTTTCCATATAATGTAATCTCCTAAGTGTGAGTGTTGCAACCATGCACATGGGGGTTCCCAACTGAATAGTGATTCTGATAATACTGGGCCTGATCTTGGGACAAGAACCTACCAAATTTCAGAATGATGAATGGGGGGAGTAAACTGGTAATATGATCAAGATACATTCAATAGATCAGGAAACAGATTGTTGTCCACAGATGGAGAGAATGAGCCCTGCTCAGCATGTGTGTGTGTGAGAGTGTGTGTGTGAGAGAGAGAGAGAGAGAGTCTGTCACTACCTGCTTGGGGTAATGAGCCATGCTCAGTATGTATGTGCGTGCACGTGTGAGTGAGTGAGTGACTGTCCCCCCCGCTGGAGGAAATGAGCCATGCTCAATGTGTGTGTATGTGCCACTGCTGCCCCCTCCACTTGTGAACAGCCCCATGGACTCGTTCATGGCCACGGTGGTCAGGAAAGATCTTTCATTTACAGCTCATCCAAAAGATATAACATCCACCAGAAACAGTGTCCCCTTCCACTGTGATGAGTTGCTGAGGGTCAGCACCAACTCCAAGGGGAGAGCGCCCCCTGCTAATCCACCCTACCCACCCTCTGCAGCAGAGGTCCCCCGAGCGCCATGCTGGGGCACTGTGTTAAGCAGCCATTCTGATGGGAGATGGTCCGCAGCTGAGCCCCTCACCCTGCTCCTTGTGGCACAGGGCCACGTGGTGCCCTGCTGAAGCACAAGGGGTCAGCATGGACCAAGAGTCAACAGAGCCCCACCAGGTGAGACCCCACCCAGCTCTTTGCAGCATGTCATCCCTTGGAGCTGCTCTGGAGCATGGGGGTTACACTGACCCACAGAGGACAATGTCCCTTAATGAGTCCTCCACCCTATTCCCTGCTGTACAGCGCCCCTTACTGCTGAACTGGGACATTGGGATCAATCAACCTGAGAACATCCCACAGAGCCCTCCAGGCCCATCCCTATAGATCAGCATCCACTGGTGCTACACTGGGGCATTGCTACCAGCACTGACTAAGGGGAAAGTGTGCCTCAAACTGAGAATCCCACCCCACTCCCAGTAGCACAGCCTCCTACTTCCATGCTGGAGTAATGGGGTCAACACTGTCTTAGAATTGAGAGTGCTCCCAGCTGAGCCCATCACCCCACTCCCTGAAGCGCACTACCCCCAGCACCTCTCAGCTTCCACACAGAGTTTATTCTAATGCTCCTGGGAACTAGCCCTGATTCTGGTCCCACTGCAAACTTACTGGAGTAAAAGGGAATAGTCCCACTGACTTCGATGGGCTTTGGATCTGGTCCTCTAGGAGGGAAATGGGCTCTATGGTTGGGGCAGTGGAGTCTAAGACTGAGGACTCCTGGGTTCTGTTCCCAGCTCTGGGAGGGGAGTGGGGTCTAATATTTAGAGCAGTTGGGACTGGGAGTCAGAGCTCCTGGGTTCTAATCATGGCTCTGAGACAAGAATGGGGCACACAGTCTGAACATCAGGGAACCGGAGTCATGAGCCTTGGGCACTGTTCCTGAGTCAACCCCAACTCTGTGTTGTGTTGCTTTGGACAAATCATTCCTTCTTCTAGACAAAATTGTATCACACAATTTACCACAGTTAGTAAATCCCATTATGATTTTCTTCTAGAAAACATATGATGATGATGATGATGATGATACAACTTTCTATGAAATGATTTCCCTAGTGAATTTTATTTTGTTGCACTTTGAGGCAGTATTGTACTTCCTTTGAAGAATATTACAAGAAATTTCCTTCAGGGAGTAGGTCCCAGAAGCCAGTGAATGAAATAAAAACACCTGTTTCCTTCAACACATATAGTTCCTGCAGCTAGTTGAGGGAACTACTCTTCTTAAACAAGGTAGGCTATAAATGAATGACTTAAGCCCCCAACCATCTCCCACTGAATTCCATGGTGTTGTGCCCCAGTCTGCAATGAGAGCAGGATCAAGTCACTGGTTTCTTCATTTGAATTTTCCATACATTGGCAGAGAATCTTTGTGTGTATGTGAGCACCTGGGTTGTGTGCTGTATTCTTATCTATCTATCTATCTATGTGTGTGTGATGCTATACCCCATATTCTTCCTAGAAATAATTTTATAATATGGTTATAGTATATCTAAGATGTATATTATGCAAGAGGGTCTTGTGAGAGATCATTGGAAAGTTTATGATATGCTGAATATGATTATCCTATTTGTATGCATGTATCATTACTGTTTTTGAAGTTAGGACTATTGACTATATAATAATTACAAGTTGGTTTGCACCTGGAGACCACCCATCTCACAGAATGCAATCAGTCTGGATGGGCCACTGGGGAGAACAATAGGACTTTGAAGATGCTAATCTCCCACCTTCCTGAGAAGCTTCCTGGGATGCTAAATAATAATAATAATAATAATCAGGGCCGGCTCCAGGAACCAGCTAAAGAAGCAGGTGCTTGAGGCCGCCAATACCAAGGGGCGGCATTCCGGCCGCTATCGGGATGGCACGTCTGGGTCTGCAGCGCGGTAATTCGGCGGCGGGTCCCCTCAGTCCCTCTCGGAGTGAAGGACCTGCCACTGAATTGCCACCGAAGAGTGGAATGGTGCGATCGTGCTGCTGCGGCTTTTTTTTTCTTTTGCCGCTTGGGGCGGCAGAAAACCTGGAGCCAGCCCTGATAATAATTACCCTCATTTGAGAAATCTTATTTTGGTAAACATGGTTAGAGAATAACATTCCTAGAGGGGAAGGAAGGAAGGAAGGAAGGAAGGAAAGAAAGAAAGAAAGAAAGAAAGAAAGAAAGAAAGAAAGAAAGAAAGAAAGAAAGAAAGAAGGAGAAACGATCCCTTTCTGAAATTTCATGTAGACAGAAAAAAAATGTGTTCAAAGAGGAAGAATAGAACCCCTGATTCTGGAAACTGGTATACCTCCCTTGCTGGTATAAACGGATGTAGCTCCTTTAGAGTCAATTTTCAGACCCCCGTCTGTTGTAAATCAGCTGTAGTTCCACTGGTGTCAAACTGGTCGGATCTCCAGCTGATCTATATTGGCACAGCTTGATTGACATCAATGTGGCTACACCAGCTTATGCCTGATGATGATTGGGCCCAGTTACAAATTTCTATACAGAATTGCAGCAGGTTTTAGTCTGAACCGTTCCAACAGAAAGGAAACCAGTATGAATTGTTTGATTCACATCCACATGTTTGGCATTTCTCAGATTCAGTCTCTTCCTTTGCCACCCCTACAGATGACCTATTCTGCAAGTGACCCTGGAGAGAACCAGACCATCTCTGATGTATTCATCCTGGTGGGGTTTTCGTACCTTAACAAGCTGCAAATCGTTCTGTTTCTGGTGCTTCTGGTCACGTACTTGGTCGCCCTGATGGGGAACCTGCTTGTTATACTCCTTATAAAGCTAAACCCCTCACTCCACACCCCCATGTATTTCTTCCTGGTGAA
>NW_020665111.1:0-8959 GCF_002925995.2 Terrapene triunguis
CCCAGTTTCTCTGTTATTGGGGCAGGAGGAATAAAGTGTTGTTACCCTGATTATGTGAATCAAGGACAATGAAACTGTTTTATGACAGAGGGTCTCACCATCACCTAAGTAGCTCTCGCTAGACAAGGGACATGGGTTCCACAACCCAGTAAATTGAGAGAGGATGGGGATAGGTATTTCTACCTGATGGTATGGGCCCCCCTTTGAGGGCCTGAAACACCCATTGCAATACCTCCTCTCTCCACTGTTGAATGTCAGAGCTAACTTTGATTCCATTAGGAGTCTAGTTACAGGCTGCTGAGCTGAATTCACTTTGGGCCAATGGTGCACCAGCACTGGGGCTCCCCTACTACGAGCTGAAAACACAAAAGAGCTAAAGTTACTAAGAGCTGAGATCACTGAGTGCTGTGTTAACTAGTGGGGGAGCCTGAAGCTATATTGCTAAGCGGCTAGCGGAGCAGTTTGCGGGGACGGCTGGAGGAGCAGCAAGCAGCGTGGAGCCTTGCGGGGATGGTTGGAGCAGCCCAAGGAATGGCGAGCAGAGCAGTTTCCGGGGATGGCTGGAGCGGCTCACAGGTCGGTGAGCGGAGTGGAGCAGCTCGTAGAGCAGAGCAGTTCGTGGGACGTCAGGAAGTGGACTGGGTCATGGTGAAGGGTGCGGCAGAACCCCACGGAGAGACGGCCGGTCGGCCTCAGATCACGTAAGGTGCCCCTTAACACCCTGTGTGCCCCCCTTTTACTCTGGGGCTGCACTGACCAAGGACAGAGACATTGGGGATTGTTGGACTTTTGGGACTTTGGGTGGTTGCTGGACTCAAGAGACTTTGGGGACTCTGGGTGATTTTTGGGTTGCTGGATTCAAGAACCAAAGGGAAAAGAAACGGCCCAATTTGCTGGGATGGGTCTTTTGCTCATGGTTTGTGTTATGAATCCTGTTTGTGCTCTTTTTTCCAATTTAATGCTGATGTAGTTTACTTCATGTTATTAAACATTTTCTGCTACACTAAGACTCTGTGCTTGCGAGAGGGGAAGTATTGCCTATTAGAGGCACCCAGGGGGTGGTATGTAATTGTCCCAGGTCACTGGGTGGGGGCTCGAGCCGGTTTTGCATTGCATTATTGAAACGGAACCCCTAGATACAGAACCCAGCCCTTGTTGCTGCCAACTAAGATGGGCAGAAGGGTTACATCACTAATTGGGCTACCAGAGAAATGGGCTGTTTTTATCATAGTTATTGTTCTGGTATGGCAGAGAGTGAGTCTGTAGGGATACCAAAGATCTGTTCTCAGACTGAGACCTCTGGCACTTTGCTCTGAAATCTATATTTAGCCTTAACATTTCAGCAGGTAACCAGAAGAGGGAGAGGAGTTTTTGAAAATTTATGGAATGAATTCCTGACACTTGATTAACTTTCAGCTCTATGTTCTACTGATTTGATTGCACAGCTTGTTTTCTTGTTCCTAGATTCAAGCCGTGGCAGACAGAGACTGGGGAAACCAAACAGCTATCACAGAATTCATCCTCCTGGGATTCGGGGATCTCCCTGACCTTCAAATTCTTCTCTTCCTGCAACCGTGTCTGGGAACAGCCTCGTCATGGTGCTAGTTGTGGCTGATCAGCACCTGCACATGCCCATCTACCTCTTCCCTGGGGAATTTGTCCTGCTTGGAGACTTGCTACAGCTCCACCATCCTGCCAAGGATACTGGCCAGTCTCCTGATTGGGGGCAGAACCATCTCTGTCAGTGGCTGCATGACACAAATGTAGTTCTTTGGTGTTCTGGCAGCTACAGAATGCTCTCGCCTGGCAGCGATGTCTTATGATTGGTATTTAGTGATATATAAACCCCTGCACTCTTCAGCTCTTATTAATACCATATTTTGCTGCCAACTGGCTTCTGGAACATAGATAAATGGTTGTTTGGCTGTTACTATCTTTATATTCTTCATGTCACAGTCAGTATTCTGTGGCCTGAATGAAATTGACCATTTCTATTGTGATCCCATCCCATTGATAAAACTCTCCTGTGGGGGCACACGCCTGTTGGATTTTATGTTCTCCTTTATATTCACTCTGCCTCCATTTCTCCTAACCCTGACCTCCTATGTTTGTACCATCATCACTGTAGTGGGGCGGCTGCCCCACTCCCTGAGAGTATGGGCTGCGGCAGGCCAGTGGGCCTGCGCAGACGCACACCCAATGAGAGAAGGGCTTAGTGGGAGCCAATTAGGGCCCAGGTTGGAGACGGCCAATCAAGGCCAGTCTCAGCTCTATAAAAGGCTGCACAGGGAGTGAGCAGTCAGTCTGTCCCAGGCCTTCGAGAGGGGAAGGTCTATCTCCAAACTGGGAGACTAGCACCGTGGACAGCGCAGTGCTGGCCAGGCTCAGGGAGCAGAGGGGAGCTCTAGCCTGAGGCCTGCCAGGCTGCAGGCCCTGAGTGGAAGGGCCTAGCGGGTGCAAGGGGCCGTAGGGGAAGCGGCCCAGGGAAGCGGACAGACGAGGGGAGAGTAGGAGGACAGCGAGGCTGCCGCCAGAGGGTCCCTGGGTCGGGACCCAGAGTAGAGGGCGGGCCTGGGTCCCCCCCTACCCCTTTGCAGTACATCTAGCCATTGGCCGTAGGGAGCGGCCAGTACAGACCATGCCAGATCCCTGACGGGAGGGATTAGACTTTGGGGTGTGTGGTTGACTACGGTGGCTGGACAAGGAGACTGCTGATTGAAGCCCCCCCCGGAAGGGGGTGTGGAAAGACAGAGGGGCACTGCCGGAGGGCAGTGGTCCCGAAGAGGACAGCGCGAGTTGGTGAGCGACGAGGGCTCAGACACGCCAACCGAGGGCGAGACGACAGATGGGACACCACCAGGAGGGGCGCTCCACTTGACTGAGCTAATTCCCGGAACAACCAGTAGGAGGCACTGCGGTGGTGAGTCCCAACCCCGTTACAATCACCATCCTGAGAATCCCTTCCACCACATATAGGAACGTGAATCCTTTTTAATATGTTTTCTCTGCAAAGCTTTCCTCTTAGGAATAAATGTGCTCCTTCAAACAGAAAGCAAAGCACAGACGCTGGCCAGCTTCTTCATATCATTTTAGCTCCTAGAAGCTCGATTCATGGACCAGTATCTCATTGTCCTAGGCACTGTACAAAATGAAGAGACTCTCTTTGCTCAAAAGAGTCACAGTCTGGGGCTGTTGTAGTCAAGGTCCCATGTTCAATCACTACTAAACAGCCTTTTATTTTAGGGGGTTCAATAGCAAGCCAATAAAGAACACAAGTAAAGACTCTAGGAGAGTGAGTGTGTTTGCTCTGTAACATGCTACATCTCCTGACCATACACTGAGAGCTTGACTCTACAGCTAAAAAGAATGTTTGATTCCCAAGTATGATATGGGTTTTGATCCCCAATACATCCCACAGGTGCCTGGGATTATTCTGCACAGTTTGGGTTTAAACAAACTAAATCCCCCAACCTCTGCTAAGATGCTGGGAATCCTCCTGTTTTCCATGTGGAATGTTTCATAGTTCAAGTGAGACCAACCCCTCCTCCCCCACCCCAACTGTTGCTTCCTTCCTCTTTTGCTGCACCAGTAACAATCCCTCCTTTCCCGGCTTCCCAGTCGCACACCCAAATTTCAGCTCTCCCAGTTCCTGGACTGTCTTCTTTCTCTCCTCAGATAACAAGACATCTGCCCAACTTCCCCCGAGTGCCACCAATTGTTACATCCAGTGTAGGGCTGGACGGCGAAACCATTCCATTAACCCCTGGGTACTATGCATGCACTGACTTCTGGAAATGGGCCTCAGCCCTCACACAGGATCTCTCCGGGGATGCAAATGGGGCCTCAGGAGGCAGGACTGTACAGAAGCCTGTGAAAGAATTCTCCACTGCATTAGAGTGGAAAGGTTGAAGTCCAGACATTCTCCCTGGCATCACTTTACGTCTGGGGGGACGGAGGCCAGAGCCCACCAGCCCTGCAGTTTAGCTGACCAGATGGGGGCTGCAGAGAAGGAAAAAAGCACAAAACATAGCTGGGATGTGCAATGAGAAGGGAGTGGACTGGAAAGCTCAGCAGAGAGAGCTTTCCCCTCCTAGGCAGTGCTGACCCCCACGTGACACTAGGGGGCACTGAGCTGCAGGAGTGGGAGACCCAACAGGGGGCGCAGTGCTCGCCCGGTGTGTGTTGACCATGCTACCTCAGCTATGCTGCGGGGAGCAGCCTGGGGATTCAGTAGGGGGCGCTCTCCCCTCGCAATCAGTGCTGGCCTCTAAACTCTTCGATGTGAGATAAAGCTTCCCATAAAGGCTGAGATTTCCAAAGCAACTTTTGTCATTTCCCATTCCCATGAATGGGAACTGAGCATTCCAATCCCTGATGTGGCTCATGAAACTCTCAGCCAAAGGTAGCTGTTGCCACATGGAAACACAGGATTGATCCGGGCCATAGAAGGGAAAGAGAAGGAAGCATGTTCCCACTGCCAAAATTCTCACTGCTTCGTAAGACCCGGAAGCCCAAACCCATACCATATTTTCTTGCATGGCAAACTGCCCACTAACCAGATACCTGTTCATCCACCTTCTCCCTGTCCAAGATGTTCAGATGCTCTAGTGAATACCTGGCTAGATATTCTATAATGGAATTGTGCATTGTCAACACATGAGTCTCCTGTATGTTAAAACCTGAAAATCTGGGGGTTAGAACTCAATAAATTGTATTTAATATCCAAGGAAATCACATTTGGGATACTGTGCTGATTTCATTGTTCATTTTCCATTGTTAATTCAAGAACACCGCTTCACTTTCAAACCTCCAGCCTGATGCACCTGAGTGCCAGAGAACCAAAGGTGCTGTGGGAGAATTTATGTCCTACAGAACAGCTAGGGTGTCATCATTATAGGGCTAGCTGTACCTCTGTCCCATTTCTGATCTCTCTGGGTGCACTGCTTTGGGACTTTCACCCTTACCTGTCTCAAGGTGGAATCTTGTGATTTTTTCCACTCAATGCTAAAGTCAGTCTAACTTAGCTTGTAGTGAAAGGTAAGATCAGATTAAATCAAATCTGTGTTTAGGCCACGATACGACTGGCCCCAGGTTCCTGAAGGCAGCAAACATAGAAGCCTGACTCTCCAGCTGTGCCTGCAGGGTGATAAGCAACTGGAATTCATGAGGCAATGTACCTGAGACTCGGTGTAAGACTGGCACCTGTACTTCAACTCCCATGAGGCACTGTGGTGTTACCTGGGGTTCCCCTTGAATCCAAAGCTCTTGGTAACCTTTGTTACCCGAGGTTCCACCAAACCCCAAGCTCGTGGTAACTTTACTCTTTGAAAGTCGGTATCATGACAAACCAAGGGAGACGCAGCACTTCTGTCTGCTATATGGCTGGCACAAAAAAATTAAAACCACGTGCTTTCACTTAAAGCCAGTACTTTATTTAATTCCTTGTACTCCCAACAGAATGGCTCTACTTAGTCACTGCTTTATCTAATCTCAAGCACACACAAATACAACAGGTTATAGAGCACCCCAAACTGCAAAATACCCCTTAGTATTACTCCTCAGGAGTTTGGAGCAGTTTAGCCCTTTAGCACCCATCAACCTTTAACCAGGGGGCGAGGCTACTCAGGAAGTCCACAGCTTTAAAAAGGCCACTCCTAAGCGACCAGAGGAGCTAGCGAACAGGAGTGGCTAACAGGGGAGTTTTGCGAGTGAATTTAGAGGATGAGTCTGAGGGGGGCTAGATACACTTAGCATAATTTAAACTGAAAGCCCAAAACACCCCCTGATCATCAAAACATCAACAAAGGAATGAGCTGCAGAAGTAAAAAGAGAATGCTGGCAGAAGACCAGCAACAGAGTGCGGGCTACCCTGTTTATTGCACCCAATGCAGCATGTTTGATTACCTGCCCTATGGGCAGGTGGTGAATATGTGCATTCGGTGCAAGGGGCTCCTGTCCCTCAGAGACCATGTATGGGCTTTGGAGACCAGAGTGGCTGAACTGGAGGAGCTGAGGGAGACAGAGAGGTACATAGATGAGACTTTCTGGGACACAGTAGAATGGTCTCACCCCCGGGTCTGACAGCCTCTGTACAGTTGAGGAGGATGAAAGAACATCCAACTGGAGCAGAGGAAAATGATCCCATAGTTGGGACCCTCCTTCCAGATGATGTTGTGGTATACTCTTGCACTGAGGATTCCGTTCCAGGGGAGGGAACTCCAGTTATTAGGAAGAGACAGGTATTAGTAATGGGTGACTCAATCATTAGAAATATAGATAGCTGGGTTTGCGATGACTGGGAGAACCGCATGGTGACTTGCGTGTTTGGTGCAAAGGTTATGGATTTCTTGAGACATCTAAATAGACTTATGTGTAGTGCTGGGGAGGAGCCAGTAGTCATGGAACATGTAGGTACCAATGATATAGGGAAGGATAGAAGAGATGTCCTGGAGTCCAAATTTAGGCTGCTAGGTAAGAGATTGAAGTCCAGGACCCCCATGGTATTATTCTCTGAAATGCTTCCAGTTCCACGGGCAGGGCCAGTTACACAGGCAGAACTGCAGGGTCTCAATGTGTGGATGAGACAATGGTGCAGGGAGAAAGAGTTTTTTTTATTTATTAGGAACTGGGGAAACTTCTGGGAAAGGGGGAGCCTATACAGGAAGGATGGGTAGGGATAGGATACAGAAGCACCTAGACAAATTAGAGGATTGGGCCAAAAGAAATCTGATGAGGTTCAACAAGGACAAGTGCCAAGTCCTGCACTTAGGACGGAAGAATCCCATGCACAGCTACTGACTAGGGACTGAGTGGCTGAACAGCAGTTCTGCAGAAAAGGACCTAGGGGTTACAGTGGACGAGAAGCTGGATATGAGTCAACGGTGAGCCCTTGTTGCCAAGAAGGCTAACGGCATTTTGGGCTGTATAAGTAGGGCATTGCCAGCAGATCGAGGGACGTGATCATTCCCCTCTATTCGGCATTGGTGAGGCCTCATCTGGAGTACTCTGTCCAGTTATGGGCCCCACACTACAAGAAGGATGTGGAAAAATTGGAAAGAGTCCAGCGGAGGGCAACAAAAATGATTAGGGGGCTGGAGCCATGACTTATGAGGAGAGGCTGCGGGAACTGGGATTGTTTAGTCTGCAGAAGAGCAGAATGAGGGGGATTTGATAGCTGCTTTCAACTACTTGAAAGGGGGTTGCAAAGAGGATGGATCTAGACTGTTCTCAGTGGTAGCAGATGACAGAACAAGGCGTAATGGTCTCAAGTTGCAGTGCGGGAGGTTTAGGTTGGATATTAGGAAAAACTGTTTACTAGGAGGGTGGTGAAGCACTGGAAGGGATTAACTAGGGAGGTGATGGAATCTCCTTCCTTAGAGGTTTTTAAGGTCAGGCTTGACGAAGCCCTGACTGGGATGATTTAGTTGCGGATTGGTCCTGCTTTGAGCAGGGGGTTGGGCTAGATGACCTGCTGAGGTCTCTTCCAACCCTGATATTCTATGAAAATGGAACCAGATTGCTGGCACTTAAAATAAAAAAAAGTTGTTGAGCAGTTTTTAAACTAAGGTCTGGGAGGAAGCTGACCTGTGAGCACATGGTTCAGACAGAGACATTCCTTAGTGCAAGATCTACTAATGGAGAGAGGATGGAAGACGATAAAAAACAGGTAGGATCTGATGAGAAACAGTCAAATGAAAAAAAGTCCCATTCAATTACATCATGTAATGGCAGATAGTTAACTAGTGTCAAGTTTTTAAAGAGCTTAAATACCAATGCTAGAAGTTTAAATAATAAGATGGGTGAACTAGAGTTCCTCGTGTTAAATGAGGATATTGATATAACAGAAACTTGGTGGAATGAGGCTAATCAATGGAACACAGTAATATCAGGGTATAAAATATATCAGAAGGACAGAACAGGTCGTGCTGGTGGGGGAGTGGCACTATATGTGAAAGAAATCCTAGAATCAAATGAAGTAAAAATCTTAAATGAACCAAACTGTACCATAGAATCTCTATGTATAGTAATTCCATGCTCAAATTATAAGAATATAGCAGTAGAGATGTAGTACCGACCACCTGACCGGGATGATGATAGTGACTGTGAAATGCTCAGGGAGATTAGAGAGGTTATTAAAATAAAAAACCTCAATAATAATGGGGGATTTCAACTATCCCCATATTGACTGGGTACATGTCACCTCAGGACTGCAAAGATAAAGTTGCTTGACACCTTAAATGACTGCTGCTTGGAGCAGCTACTCCTGGAACCCACAAGAGAAGAGGGAATTCTTGATTTAGTTCTAAGTGGAGCACAGGGTCTGGTTCAAGAGGTGAATATAGCTGGATTGCTTGGTAATAGTGACCATAATATAATTAAATTTAACATCCCTGTGGTGGGTAAAACACCACAGTGGCCCAATAGTGAAGCATTTAATTTCAGAAAGGGGGACTACACAAAAATGAGGACATTCGCGAAATTAAAAGGTACAGCGCCAAAAGTGAAATATCTGCAAGCTGCATGGAAACTTTTTAAAGACACCATAATAGAGGCTCAAATTAAGTGTATATCCCAAATTAAAAAAAACATAGTAAGAGAACCAAAAAAGTGCCACCGTGGCTAAACAACAAAGTAAAAGAAGCAGTGAGAGGCAAAAAGGCATCCTTTAAAAGGTGGAAGTTAAATCCTAGTGAGGAAAATAGAAAGGAGCATAAACTCTTGCAAATGACGTGTAAAAATATAATTAGGAAGGTCAAAAAATAACTTGAATAACAACTAGCCAAAGACTCAAAAAGTAATAGCAAATTTTTTTTAAGTACATCAGAAGCAGGAAGCATGCTAAACAGTCAGTGGGGCCACTGGATGATCGAGATGCTAAAGAAGCACTCAAGGATGATAAGCACATTGTGGAGTGTGAAAGTAGAATGAATTATATTGTAGAAGTAGAATGAATTAAAGA
>NW_020665112.1:0-27212 GCF_002925995.2 Terrapene triunguis
ATTGAAGCAGAACAGGTGTCCTAACTCTGTCTTACTCATCACAGGTGATCAGAGAGACAGGTAGTTGCAGGTTTTCCACAGTGGCAAGTCTGAACTTTGATTCTAGGAATTTGAGTTCAAATATCAAGGGGATCGCTATATACCTGATTAGTCCCCTGCCCCCCCTTTTTAGTATTAAGTTTTATTTTGAAGTGTTTGGCTTAACCATCATCTTCTCTTTCCCAAACTGCATTGCAATTTTGGGTTTATTTTTATTTTACTTCCCTTTTGTTCATGTCATTATAATTGTAACAGCAAAGGAATCTGCAGGAGCAAAAACGGACTCAAAATTTTATTTCCCCATCATGCAGGAACATCATACAAACATCGCACGCAGCTGGAATCATAACA
This sequence comes from Terrapene triunguis, assembly GCF_002925995.2. Taxonomy (NCBI): domain Eukaryota; kingdom Metazoa; phylum Chordata; order Testudines; family Emydidae; genus Terrapene; species Terrapene triunguis. The sequence continues at coordinate 391 of NW_020665112.1, forward strand.
CAGAAGGCCAGGGGATGGGAGATGCAGGGTTCCAAGCGTTCTGTCTTTCTCAGATGACACATTCCAGCCCCTTGTATGCCTCCATCCTGTATGACCTGCTGGGCTTTGAGACATTTATTGTCTCATTCTATTGATAATGTGATTATAACACAATGCGACTGAAATTAAACCACTTCCAGACAAAAAACTAACAAAAGAGAAAATCCATTACTGTACTGGCTGGGAATCAAATCCAGGTCAACTGCTCAGAAGGCAGCTATGCTCACCACTATACTGCCAGTGTAATCACCTTTCCTATATGCTATGGGTGCTAGCAAATGCAGTGACACATGACCATGGAGCTACGAAGCAGGGCGGATGGGCTGGAGGCCACCTGACAGCTGGGAGCAGAGTTGCCATCCCAGTGTGACTGAAAGGGGGCAAAGGTGAAAACAGATCTCATTGGGAGCTGGCCACACCCCCAACCCGCCCCTAGGAGAGGGGAACTGGAGCTCAACTTCAATCATAGAAAAATCTTCCCTGAGAAGGAAGGGAACAGCTTGTTTTAAAGACAGGGTTTGTGTTTGTTCCTGCTACATACGGAGGAGCTGGATAGTGCTGATTCCAGCCCCCAGCTCCAGGAGGATAAGGAAAAAATTTCAGGCTGCCAGGAAGGAGATGATTTTTTGACTGTGACGGACGCCTTGTGCTAAAGGCCTTTTTCTGCCCCCTTCTAGTGACTCTTTGGAACAGGAATGCAGCCCCCACTCCTGGGTCGCTCCTGAGGAAATAATGTTTCTGTGCAAAACAGCAAAGCTTTTAGCAGAAAGGAGGGAAAGGAAATGGCCACAGGATGGGAGTAGGACATGAGGAATGAAACACAGGATGCTTCTCCCATGTGCATTGACTTTTAACCTTGTTTGTTGTGGTGGCGTTGTATCCATGTTGGTCCCAGGACATCAGAGACAAGGGGAAGGGGGTCACATAATATATTTTAAAGGACCAAGGAAGGGAATGTTATTTACTCCTTCTCATAACACAAGAACTAGGAGGGGTCACCAAATGAAATGAATAGGCTGCAGGTTTGAAATGAACAAAAGGAAATATTTCTTCCCACAACACACAGTTAACCTGGGGAACTCTTTGCCAGAGGGTGTTGTGAAGGCCAAGACTATAACAGGGCTCAAAAAAGAACAAGAGAAGTCCATGGAGAATAGGTCCATCAATGGCTATTAGCCAGGATGGGCAGGAATGGTGTCTCTAGCCTCTATTTGCCAGAAGCTGGGAATGGGCGACAGGGGATGGATCACTTGATGATTCCCTGTTCTGTTCATTCCCTCTAGGGCACTGGGCATTGTCCACTTTCGGAAGACAGGATAGTGGTCTAGATGAACTGGTCTGACTCAGTATCTCTGTTCTGAAGTTTTAACTGCTGTTTATGGAAGGGACGGCCTTTCAGGCTACACAGAACTGAAGAAGTGTTCTGGGTTAGCTGCAAAGCTTCTCTCTTTCACCACGAGAGGTTGGTCCTCTACAAGCTCTTACCCTCACCCGCCCTGTCTCTCTTGGACTCTGAAAAGTGCTTTCTCTCAACTCCCTTTGGAGAGAAGTTAAGTTTTCCCTTTGGGAAACTATCAGGCTGAAGCTATTGTATTGATTGTGACACTAGAATTGAAGGATTATTTAATATTATAAATAAATGAGTCTAAACCTGACCTTCCTCTTTTCAAACTGGTTTTCCCAACTCAGTTCCCAATTCTCTTCTAGAAAGGCCTCCAGGATGGCTGCCCACCCCAGCAGAAGTGGCAAAGAGAAAGCCCCACAGTGCTGCTCTTAGTCCCATGTGGATTGTTCAATGGCAGAGGGAGTTGGTTTGCTTGGTGCTGAGAAAACTGCCAGGAAAGGTATCTGGGCACCAGATCTCCCTGCTTCTTCCAGGACACCCCTGGCTCCTTTCTTGCCCCAGTCACTGCTGGTCTTACATGCACTAAGCCACAAGCCTTTCAGGGCCTTCTCTGCCAACTGTGCTGTCTCAATCTAAATGTCCTGAGTTTGCATCTCAGAGAGAGCAGATGGTTTCTTCCCTGCTTCAGCTTTTTCTAAAGGAAATCCCAGAGAAAAGAGACTGGAGCAAACTGATTTCTGGACAACTTCCAACCCATCTAACAGACACACACAGACTTTTCTAAGACATTTACTCTTTCTTCTTTTTTATGGCCCTTTAATGCAGCTGGAATTACCAGTTCCTAGAAGCCCCTTTCCACAGAGAACAGAACCACAGAGCAATGAGAAAGCTGGGGGCTGCCAGGTTGTCGTGGGCGAGTGGTTAAGGGGATGCAGTACAAATCCAGCAAAGTCATCCCCCTCCTCTGCACCCACAAGCAGCTTTGAATCTTGATGACTGTGATGCTGAATTTCCACTGCCTCAGCATCCTTGATCCCCACTGGAGGCCAGTGTAGAGTCCTTAGATCCCTGTTCATATTTCAGACCCCAGGCAGTGCAGCATTCTTGCCCAGCAACTCACTGTCTGCCCCAGGAGAACCAGCTGATGGGCTGCATCCACAGGCAGATAGCTTATACCGCTTCCCTCAGAGCAGCAGCCACAACTGTTGGCAGCTAATCCCCACCTAAGGCTTGTGGGAAGGAGCTGGGGATCACTTATTTCTTCCATACATTGAGTCTCACTGTGTTTGAACACACCTCTCTAAAATGGATTTAAATTTAGAAACGTTCCCCTATTTCTGCTTTGTAAGTGCCTCATTCCTGTACATAAAACACAAAAAACAGCCATACTGGGTCAGACCAATGGTCCATCTAGCCCAGTGTCCTGTCTTCCAGCAGTGGTCAATGCCAAGTGCATCAGAGGGAACGAACAGAACAGGTAATCATCAAGTGATCCATCCCCGTCGCCCATTCCCAACATCTGTACAGATGTGAACACAAACATTTGAGGACCACTGCAGCTACTTAGAAGATTAGGGGCAGAAGAGAACTCAGGAGGTCATCTAGTCCAATCACCTATTCAAAGCAGGACCCACCCCAACTAAATTATCCCAGCCAGGGCTTTGTCAAGCCCAGCCTTAAAAACCTCTAATGATTGAGATTCTACCACCTCCCTAGGTATCCCATTCCAGTGCTTCACCATCCTCCTTCTGAAATAGTCTCAAGTTGCAGTGGGGGAGATAGAGGTTGGATATTAGGAAAAACTATTGCTTCTTGTTCTGTCATCTGCCACCACTGAGAACAGCCGAGCTTCATCTTCTTTAGAACCCCTTTCAGGTAGTTGAAGGCTGCTATCAAATCCCCCTTCGCTCTTCTCTTCTGCAGACTAAATAATCCCAGTTTCCTCAGCCTCTCCTCATAAATCATGTGCCTCAGTCCCCTAATCATTTTTGTTGCCCACCGCTGAACCGTCTCTAATTTGTCCACATCCTTTCTGTAGTGGGGGCCTAAAACTGGATGCAGTACTCCAGATGTAGCCTCACCAGTGCCAAATAGAGGGGAATAATCATTTCCCTCAATCTGCTGGCAATGCTCCTACTAATGCAGTCCAATATGCTGTTAGCCTTCAAGGCAACAAAGGCACACTGTTGACTCATATCCAGCTTCTCATCCACTGTAATCCCCAGGTCCTTTTCTGCAGAACTGCCCCTTAGCCAGTCAGTCCGCAGCCTGTAGCGGTGCGTGGGATTCTTCCGTCCTAAGTGCAGGACTCTGCACTTGTCCTTGTTGAACCTCTTCAGATTTCTTTTGGCCCAATCCTCCAATTTGTCTAGGTCACTCTGGACCCAATCCCTACCATCCAGCGCTTGGATTCTTTACATGCTTTCACAGAGCAAAGAGCACATGTTCCATGATTTCATAGGGCAGAGTTTTAGGGCTATTTTGATTCAGAGAGCTCTGCTATAGGGTGCTTTCCCTGTGTGGATTTGGCAGGTGGATCAACATAGATGCACCTTGTGACCCTTCTCAGGGTGCTGAGGGCTCTGAGTCTCCTTGTTGCCACCTGCCACTAGGAAGAGGGACTTTAGCATTTGGCAGCTGGATGTTAGTGACCAAACTCACTCAGCCTGTCAGGCATTCAAGCACCCTCCTCTGAGCTACAGCAGCCCTGCCAATTGACAATAGAGGCACCCTTCACCCTGAGTTCCTTCAACATGTCTCCTTTTGTGGTCCAGCGCCGATCACCAGATACTTGGAGAAATCCCAGATCCTCTCTTCCTGAAGCAATGGTATATCCCAGGTTACCAGTTTTACTGAGACCACTACTACTGCATCACACACAGCGCTTGAGTACAGTTATTGAACACATTTATTTAACAAGGGAGAGAGATTTAAACAGAAACAAACGTGAGTGATGGAAACCAACAGTTACCAACAAAACAAAATCACAAAATGCAACCTACACTTTAATAGTTACCTTTCCTATCTAAGTAGATTCTCGCCTCACACCTCAGTCTATTGCAGTGATTGCTAGTGCCTAGTAGCCACAGCCCTGCCTTTCAAGAAGCACCACTGGTCATTAGGGATCTCCTTGGTGAATAGACCCAGAATATTTTTCTCCACCCTGTTATAAACTGAATCGATCTTTTGTCTTTATTCACAGAAAGGATGATCTCCTCATTGTCATATTGTCCTTTTCACTTCCACAGGTTTTTGATATCTATAGTTTGTCTTTGATAGTTTTCCATTGGCTTTTCTAGGTTGGTGCAAAGGTTGACAATGGAGCAACACATCACATAGCTGGTTAGCAAGGGACAGGTGACAATTTCCTCCCACTTGAATGGGCCGTCCCTACCAAGACCTATGACTAGGGTGACTCACTTTCATGACAATACCATATGGGCATAATTTTCCATGTACTTACATTACTCCTTCAATAGGACTCGTACACACCTCTCACAGTGATTAGGAGTAACAATAACGTACAAACTTTCAGTAGAGATGTCACTGCTATGCTTCCTGGATAAATATTATAAAAATCAGTGTATTAGATGTGGCAAATTTGAAAGGTCTGACAGGAGTTGCTTGTGAATAGCCATGGCCCCTTTGCCAATTGGCACCAATGAGCTTTGTCATACATTCACTGAGCTATACAGTCACACCCTGAAATAGAAAGGCCAGCACAAAAAACAGAGAAAGGAACAATAAGATACTAAAATGACAACAACAGTTGGAACTCTCCATTTCTCTCAGTCTTTGGATTGATGGGTACTAAGAGCTGTAGCTACAATTGAAGAACCAGGCGATCAGACAGCTGGCTCAGCCCTCCATACTAGTACCTTTCTCACATAACAGGGAGATGGGTCAAAATTGGAATTGATGTCATGATTTCCTTCCCACCAGGGGTCAATCTGTCTAAGGCTATGTCAACACTTCAAACACTTCAAACACTGGAAGTATTCTTCTGACAACATAACACTGTCTATACTGGAGCTCAGGTCACATTAACTTCTTCTCTCAGGGCACTGTATTCACCCCTGAGAGTTGTGGCTATGTCAACATATTTTTTCAGCATAGACCAGCCTTTTGATGGTTTTTTGATGTGAAAGGCAACGGACTTCAGCCTTTTCCTTGATATTGATGGTTGAAGATTGCAGCTTTCATACCTGCTGGACACATCTTATGACAGATGTCAGGCCTTTCCTTTGCAAATTAGAGAAGTGGGGAAGTCAGTTACACTTACAGATTAAGTGGGTAAAAAGTCATACAACTTGTCTCCTTGAGTAGTTTTCCTTGTAATAGAAATGGACTTTGAAGCGAAACAAAATAAGTTCTATTTGAAATACAAAAAATTAAAATCTATCCTGGGTCTCTTACACACTCTTTCTCACACACATTCTCCCACCCGAACCTTTGGAGTGAGGTTTTCTACCAGAACTCCTTACACTACCGGGGGTAAATTAAATCAAAATTAACTTTTCAACACTAGCCATCATTTCCTCATAGACTCATAGACTCATAGACTTTAAGGTCAGAAGGGACCAATATGGTCATCTAGTCTGACCCCCTGCATGATGCAGGCCACAAAAGCTGACCCCCCCCACTTTCCCTTAGCTCTGCTGTTGAAGTCTCCAGATCGTGATCTAAAGACTTCAAGACACAGAGAATCTTCCAGCTTGCGACCCCTGCCCTATGCTGCGGAGGAAGGCGAAAAACCTCCAGGGCCACTGCCAATCTACCCTGGAGGAAAATTCCTTCCCGACCCCAAATATGGCGATCAGCAGAACCCCGAGCATACAGGCAAGATTCTCTAGCCAGACCCTCATTTTACCAGCGATGGCCGTTATTGCCTAATTGATTAGAATCATGTAATCCCATCAAACCATTCCCTCCATAAACTTATCTAGCCTAATCTTGAAGCCAGAGAGGTCTTTCGCCCCCACCGTTTCCCTCGGAAGGCTGTTCCAAAATTTCACCCCTCTGACGGTTAGAAACCTTCGTCTAATTTCAAGCCTAAATTTCCCCACGGCCAGTTTATATCCATTCGTTCTCGTGTCCACATTAGCACTGAGCTGAAATAATTCCTCCCCCTCCCTGGTATTTATCCCTTTGATATATTTAAAGAGAGCAATCATATCCCCCCTCAGCCTTCTTTTGGTTAGGCTAAACAAAACAAGCTCCTCGAGTCTCCTTTCATAGGAAAGGTTTTCCATTCCTCGGATCATCCTAGTTGCCCTTCTCTGTACCCGTTCCAGTTTCAGTTCATCCCTTTTAAACATAGGAGACCAGAACTGCACACAGTACTCCAAGTGAGGTCTCACCAGCGCCTTGTATAACGGAAGCAGCACCTCCCTGTCCCTACTAGAAATACCTCGCCTTATGCATCCCAAGATCGCATTAGCTTTTTTCACAGCCACGTCGCATTGCCGACTCATAGTCATCCTGCGATCAACCAGGACTCCGAGGTCCTTCTCCTCCTCAGTCACTTCTAACCTATGCGTCCCTAGCTTATAACTGAAATTCTTATTAGTCATCCCTAAATGCATCACCTTACACTTCTCACTATTAAATCTCATCCTATTACTAATACTCCAATTTACAAGGTCATCCAAGTCTCCCTGCAGAATATCCCGATCCTTCTCCGAGTTGGCAATGCCTCCCAACTTTGTGTCATCCGCAAACTTTATCAGCCCACTCCTACATTCGGTTCCGAGGTCAGTAACGAATAGATTAAATAAAATCGGACCCAGAACCGAACCTTGAGGAACCCCACTGGTGACCTCCCTCCAATCTGACAGTTCACCTTTCAGTACTACCCGCTGCAGTCTCCCCTTTAACCAGTTCCTTATCCACCTCTGGATTTTCCTATCGATCCCCATCTTATCCAATTTAACCAATAATTCCTCATGCGGAACCGTATCAAACGCTTTACTAAAATCGAGATATATTAGATCCACCGCATTTCCTTTATCTAGAAGGTCTGTTACTTTCTCAAAGAAGGAGATCAGGTTGGTTTGGCACGACCTGCCTTTCGTAAACCCATGTTGTAATTTGTCCCAATTGCCATTCACCTCAAGGTCCTTAACTATTTTCTCCTTCAAAATTTTTTCCAAGACCTTACATACTACAGAAGTTAAACTAACAGGCCTGTAGTTACCCGGGTCACTTTTTTTCCCCTTTTTGAAAATAGGAACCACATTAGCTATTCTCCAGTCCAACGGTACCACCCCCGAGTTTACAGATTCATTAAAAATTGTCGCCAAGGGGCTCGCAATTTCTCGCGCCAGTTCCTTCAGTATTCTAGGATGAAGATCATCCGGTCCGCCCGATTTAGTCCCGTTTAGCTGGTCAAGTTTGGCTTTCACCTCTGATACAGTAATGTCTATCCCCCCTCCTCTATTCCCCTCTGTCCTACTCCCTCTATTCCTAAACCCTTCATTAGCCTTATTAAAGACCGAAGCAAAATATTCATTTAGATATTGTGCCATGCCTAGATTATTCTTAATTTCCACTCCATCCACATTCTTCAGCGGTCCCACTTCCTCTTTCTTTGTTTTTTTCCTATTTATATGGCTATAAAACCTCTTACTATTGGATTTAATTCCCCTCGCAAGGTCCAACTCTACACGGCTTTTGGCCTTTCTCACCGCATCCCTACATGCTCTAAACTCACTAAGGTAGGTTTCCTTGCTGATCCCTCCCTTCTTCCATTCTCTGTACGCTTTCTGTTTTTTCTTAATCGCCCCTTTGAGACTCCCGCTCATCCAGCTAGGTCTAAATCTCCCGCCCACTAATTGTTTTCCCTTTCTCGGGATACAGGCCTCAGACATCTCATGCAACTTCTGCTTGAAATAATCCCAGGCGTCATCTGCCTTTAGATCCCTAAGTATGTTAGCCCAATCCACTTCCCTAAGTAGTCGCCTTAATTTATTAAAGTTGGCCTTTTTGAAATTGTAAACCTTAGTTGCAGTATCATTTCTGTTAATCCTTCCATTAAGTTTAAACCGAATTAGCTCATGGTCACTCGAGCCAAGGTTGTCCCCTACAACCATTTCTTCAACGAGGTCCTCACTACTCACCAGCACTAAATCTAAAATGGCATCCCCCCTCGTCGGTTCACTTACTACTTGATGAAGGAATTCATCTGCTAGCACGTCTAAGAACATCTGAGCCCTATTATTGTTACTAGCATTTGTTACCCAATCTATATCTGGGAAGTTAAAGTCCCCCATGATGACACAGTTCTTATCAGTTTTTACTTCCCTAAAAACATTAAGTAGTTCTTTGTCTGCCTCCAGGCTAGATCCCGGCGGTCTATAACACACCCCAAGCACTATCTCGGGGGAGGCTCTAGTAGTTCTTTTATGCAGTGTAATTATTGCCCATACAGACTCTGTCTTATCCATCCCATCACTTATTATTTCTTTACATTTTATCTCGTTATTGACATATAACGCCACTCCCCCACCTTTACCTTTTTTCCGGTCATTCCTAAACAGCACATACCCTTCCATACCTGTACTCCAGTCATGATTACCGTTCCACCACGTTTCGGTTATTCCTACGATATCAGGTTTCATTTCTTGGACCAGGAGCTCCAATTCCTCCATTTTGTTACCTAGGCTTCTCGCATTGGTGTATAAACATCTTACCGTATGCTGCCTATCCTTTCTCCCATTAGTTATGCAATTTGGAACGGACCCCATGCTGTCCATCCGCCCCCTCTTTCTTATGTCCAATTCCCTACCCCCACCTATGTCTGTGCTTATCTCCTCACACTCCTTTTCAGTGTTGGAATCTGGCGTGGAGATTAACTGAACATCTCCCAACCGTCTCCCCCAAGTTCCTAGTTTAAAGCCCTTTTGATGAGATGAGCCAGCCTCCCTCCCAGAAGTCTATTCCCTTCCCTACTCAGGTGAAGTCCATCCCGCGAGAACAGCTGTCTGTCCCCGAAAGCCTCCCAGTGGCCATACATCCCAAAGCCCTCCTTATAGCACCACTCCCTTAGCCAGCTATTTATCCTCATAATTCTGTCAGCCCTTTGCTGTCCTTCTCTTGGAACAGGCAGAATCCCACTAAAGATAATCTGAGCCTCCACTTCCTTAAGCGTCTTCCCCAGCCTGGCATAATCTCCCTTAATTCTCTCTAGCGAGAACCTAGCCGTGTCATTTGTTCCTACGTGAAGGATGATCAAAGGGTTCTTACCCGCTCCTTTTAGGATCCTTTTCAACCGCAGGTCCACATCCCTTATCTTAGCGCCCGGCAGACAGCACACCCTTCTGTTTTCAGGGTCTGCTCTGGTCACAGGCCTGTCCAACCTCCTCAGCAAGGAGTCTCCAATCACATAAACCTGCCTTTGCCTGGTGACAGTACTCTGTACAAATCTATCCCCTGTCCCCTGTAGTCGTACCTCTTGTGTCTCTCTATTTTCCCTTATAGTCCCCCTAGTGCCATCCTCTATCCTACTGGGGCCCGGTATAGGTGCTGTCTCCATCAACTCCTGCCCTCTCTCTATCGGACTAGCCGCTCTTCTCTTCTTCCTCTGCCTCCCACCATCAGTTACCACCTGCTGCCTCTCTTCCTCGTTATCCAAACACTCAAACCTGTTTCTGAGTTCTATTCCCCCCTCACTAGCCCTCCTTTTCCTTGGCCTGCTCCTCACAGTCACATGCTTCCACTGATCTTGCTCTGCCCCTGACCTTCCCCCCTCACAGACCATAGCCTGTGCCTCCACCTGCACCCCTGAGCATTCCCCTTCTGCCACACCCAGCTTCTGCTCCATTAGCTGCTCGAATCCCCTTCTGAACTCTACCATAGTATCTACTTGCATCTGGAGCCCTCTAATCTTTTCCTCTAGCAGGTCTATTAGGCGGCATTTCATGCACACATACCTTTGTTCAGGCTCCCCAGGGAGGACCATGTACATACCACAGCTGCTGCATGCAATCATCTGCATAGTGTCCCCCACTGCTTGGCTCATGGCTGCTATGGTCTCTGCCTGCTGCTCCTGGGAACACAAAGCACACGCCCCACCGACCCCTCCTGCCTCCCCTTCCACCTCCCCCTGTAAACTCCCACTTAAACTCCCCTGTTAGCAGCCCTGTTTGACTAACAAAACAAAAAACAAGACAACTGTCATTTTTCCAAAATAATTCAGATCATACAATGAGTCTCTTACTGTTTAACCAATAACTTCACCTATAATTTTATTTTCATTGGTAACAATAACATATTAAAAGATCAAAAATTCTTGTCATATTTGGTTTTTTTAATCCCCACTGCCAACAACTAAACCATGGCTCAAGTAGTGGTTTGTCCCAATGTAGGTCCCAACCACTTCTGTGAGTTCATATATCTCAGGATCTTCTGCCATGGGTATTGGTGGAAGAGGTCTCCTATGTGGGAGTATTTGCATCATAAGGAAAAATACCTCTCTTTTGACACTTTTTAATCATTCATAGTAGGAGGAGGTAGAGGAGAAGTGATGTAAATGCATAAAACAAGATAAAACTGCCTGGTCTACACTAAAGACATTTATCGGTATAACTATATTGCTAGGGGTGTGAAAAATCGACACAGCTGAGCAACATAGTTACACAGCCCTAACCCTGTGTAGATAGTGCTACGTCAGAAGGAGAGCTTCTCCTGTCAACATAGTCACCACCGCTTGTGGGGGCTGGACTAATAAAGTCTGACAGGAGCAATCTCTCCCATTGCCTTAGAGCATCTGGAATAGCAGTGCTACTGCAGCGAAGATACATTGGTGAGGCTGCACCAACATCAGCTTTATTGTGTAGCCACAGCATCAGACACAAAACCATAGAAACAGGACTCAACGTGTGTATACAGAAGTCTGACATTGGAGCCTGACACATCGATTGCCTCATTGCTTATCATTTCTACAGCCTCAAATTCCTTCTTACCCAATCAGGCAGCCAGTTTGGGATTCACAGGGAAGGAATGTCCTATGAAGCACTCTCTCTTTGGATCCAAACAGTGAAGGATGATTGTTCTCAGACTAACCCTGGTATCCTTTGGAACGGTAATCAGTGACACGGCACTAGGAAGTGGAGTTGTACAAACAATTTTCCTTGGGTCATTGGTCACCATAGCTTCCTTTACTGGGGTTGAAATCAAGAACTGAGTGTGTGCTCTTTCAAACCAAGTTCTTTCCAAATCCTTGGCCTTGGTTAGGGTAAATTTTCACTTCTCAGAAGTAGAATCCTTTACAAAACCACTCAAAATCTCAGCACCATTAGTGAGGAATGGCTTTCCAAAACATGCCCAGCTTTTCTTTAATTTGGTAGCACAGTTCTAGACAAGGGACTCGGTACAGGGCTGGATCAGAATCTCTGTTAATTACCAGAGCTGAAGTTTCTATTCAAAAATAGCTATTTTTCTGAAGCTATTACATTTGAACACCGATTTCATTTTATACACATTTTTAGCACCTACAAAGGATAAATTCAGCAAAAACCCCACTGCAATTTCCTCAACATCTGTGTCATGAAGGACAGCAACTCCCACACCATAGCATTAGTGAGGACAGATCATTTGTAGGACCTGGGTTACAAATGTTTTGGGAACCAAACGCCTGGGCATTTTGCCTTGTTCAAAGTCACTTACCATGGAATTATCTCCCCAGATCATCTGAGACAATATTGACTTCAACAATTGAACTCCTTCCTAGTCCTTGGTAGTCCATCGAATCCGATGATGACAAATCTGTGCAGATCATCAGTTGGTCGGTCTTATGGTGTGCCCTCTGGTGACTGTACAAGCCAATTCTAGAGGTGCACATTTTGCTGCAGATGGTGCATGGGAAGTTCGCGGTCAGTGGATTGTGCACTGCTGATGCTCTGTGACGTCGTTCGCGTGCCTCTTGTAGACGCCGGCAGCGGTCTTTCCTCAAAGGTGATGCAGGTATTTCTGACTGTTGCACACCACTGTGTTCTGTCGCTGGCGGCGTCCTCAAGGTCCCTAGGTTTGATACTGCTGTAGTGCAGATTGGCTTTGATGGTGTCCTTGTAACGTTTCCGTGGACGACCTATATGCCGGATGCCCTGGGAGAGCTCACCATACAGAAGCTGGCGGGGGATTCTGTTGGCATCCATGCGGCTGAAATGACAATTGAACTACACTGTGATCATATGCACTTCCTTCAGTTAGTTGGAGTTCCGCTGCTGTTCACCATTTCCCAGTGAAAATTTTAAATCACCTCTGTTTCTTTGTTAGCATGTCCAGTAAATTGGATAGTTCTCGCCTGTTGACAGAACTGCACTTGAACTTTCTTCATGTCATCATGGAGGGATGGGAAAAAAGCAAAGCTCAAGTGAGAAATGATGACTTTAGCAAATGGTCATTTGTCGTAAATTTTCCAATAAATCTGAGCTACATCTTATCAATCTGAACCAATATCCAATTGGGCGATGAAACAGCCTTCAGGAAAGATAGAAACCCACATCACAGAGAGATAGACTACATGACAATGAAAGTGTCAAGTGAAATTCCAGAACAGATTACATCTGATTATTCAGAAACAGGACAAGAGATTCTCCCATCACATTCTCCTCTGATCCATTCAAACATACTACATTCAGCTCTATCTCAATAGTCAGTTATGTTATTGACAACATTTTTAGTATCCTAGCATCCCCATAATGGGGGGGAAACAGCCACCTTGCCAGAAGTGGCTTTACCAATAGAGGGAACCTGGGATTTAAACTCCAAATGATCACACTGTGTTTGGGATCCATTTGAATTCCCGTCCCAGGTCTTTGACACTTTCATCTCCAGTCATAGCGACTCTGATATAGGATTAAAGAAGTCAAAGCATCATCTCCAAGCACAGACAATGGAGAAAGCTTCATCATATGACACTTTGAGAAGTGGATGGATAGAATGTTATGGAGATAAATTCTATATGGCTCAGACAAAAGGTAACAGTTCTGCGGTGATGGGGAAGGAGGGAATCTCTGAATCACCGCATCTCCTCCCAGTGTCACAGAGGCTGAAATGACACTTATTTCACTGCCCTGCTCCTCTTCATTTAAATGTAATTTGAAAAGTTCCCAATATAACGGCTCTTCAGCACAACCCAAAGCAACGTGAGAACTACTGTGAATTATACAATCTGTATCATTGGTGACTAACAATAACTTTGCAATAGGAGGAATGGTATAAATGTGATGCTCCCTGGTTCCCAATAGGAAGGGAACACTTGAATTATTCATGGGACAATGGAGTTGATAGAAAGAACAAATGGGTCCACCTCAAAACAGAGCAAAAAGCAAAACGCAAAAATGGGCCACTCATCTGGACAAGCTGAGGGATAACGGTGCTGCAAACAGTTCAAACAACTTTAAAAGTTACTATGTGGGAATCAGGAAGAGTATTAGAGAAAAAAATTTATAGCCCTAAAGGTTTTTAGGATGATGAGCTCCTTTGCAGATTCTCTAATGGCTAACATGGGCTGAGTGCCAAGAGAAGGTATTCCCACACTCAGTGCATTCATAGGGCCTCTCCCCTGTGTGGATTCTCTGATGTTTAGAAAGGGCTGAGCTGCTAGTGAATCTTTTCCCACACTCACTGCATTTATAGGGCCTCTCCCCTGTGTGGATTCCCTGATGCCTAATAAGGTGCGAGCTGAAATTGAAGGTCTTCCCGCATGCACTGCATTCATAGGGCCTCTCTGTGTGGATTTTCTGATGTTGAAAAAGGCTTGATCTCTGAGCGAAGTTTTTCCCACACTCACTGCATTCATAGGGCCTCTCCCTTGTGTGGATTCTTTGATGTTCAGTAAGGGCTGAGCTGCAAATGAAGCTTTTCCCACACTCACTGCATTCATAGGGTTTCTCACCTGTGTGGATTCTCTGGTGTTTAATAAGGGCTGAGTAGTCACTTAAGTTTTTCCCACACTCGGTGCATGTATTTTTTCTCTTTCCCATGAGGATTTCCTGGTGGATTTTGGTTTCCTTGAGGTTCTTCTGAATTACCTGATAGTAAATATATTTACCCTCTTTCTCCCCTGGCTGGTTTCCCTGCTTTCTCTCTGGTCTGTGCTGAATTTCACAAGATTTTCCCTGATCAAGACTCCTGGACACATTCCTTTTTGATCTTGGTGATAGTGCTCTGTGTTTATCCACTTGCTCAACGTTTTCCGGCTGAGAATTCTGCTCCTCATTCTCACATACCATTGCATCACCTGCTGTGATAGAGAGAGAGAAACATCAAACAAGGATGGAAAGTGGAAGACAAAACCAAACAAAGCGCTGTAGAGATGTCAAATAAAATTCAGGAACTGAACTCCCCCAAATACGAGAGAGGAGGTGATAAATTCGGCCTTCACATCCCATCCAAATTTGCAGAGGGAAGGGAGGAAGCTACTGCCTGGTGTCCGATAGAATCAGTGGGAACCCATGAGCTATGACCTCTGCTAAGGACAATAATGAACTGAGAGACCTCTCAAGGGCTTTGTAGGGTATCCCAGATGTTTCCTTCAGGCACTTACAGATTCTGAGTTGGTTTAATGTTTCCTCACCTGTGCAGGGAGCTCTCAGCATCTGTCTTTCCTCTGAACCCTGGAGGTCTGGGACCCATGGTTCTTCCGCTTGTTCCAGTTGGGAGATTATATCCAGTTTGGAAACTGGAAACCCTGCTCATATGAAAGAAAACAAAGGATTTCAGGTGATTTCATTAGACTTGGTCGTAAAAAACATTGTATTAATTTAATTTCAGTACTTAGTGTGACTTAGCATGCCTGGGGCAGTCCTCACTGAAAATGCCAAGGTCAGGGCAGGCTGAAAAAGGGAGAGCAGACGCTCCCCAAACTAGTGGTTAACACTGAAGTTAAACTCACTGACCAGTCACAAACTGGGCTTCTGATCACCCACACTGGTGATCGAGAAGCCGAAAAAAGAAACCACACAGCCCCCTTTATTGCATTCCAGTTCTCTGACTCCCAATCAGCACCTAGGTCCAGTACAGTGAGAGGTTATTTAAAAACTCTGCGCACATAGACTTGAAAGTCCATCTGGAACGCATCCACAGTTTGGATGGGTCATTCAGTCCTTTGTTCAAGGCTTCAGTTTGTAGAGAAGTTGCTCAAGACGTAAGAAGAGGGATTGAAGATAAAATGGAGATGATGCAGCTGCTCTTTATATTCCTTTTGCCATGTGGATTGTACTTCCTTTGTCCCAAACACAAGCTTCATAGCACATGGCATGGAAAAGCCTTGGAGTTCTCAGTACACAGACATACCTGTGCATGTCTTGCTGACTCAATAGATGTATCCCCTTCATCCTTTCCATGGGTTCGTTCTACAGCTGATGACCCTTCATGGGCCATCAAACAGACTAGGCAGCGTTGATACCAATATGTCTGGGGGTGTCACCCAGAAACACTGCACAAGTCTGGAAATACAGATATACCCTACATATCTATAACTCAATACAAAAGTGATACAAACATAGAAACAAGATTCTTATACTTGGAAAATCATAAGTTTCACCTTACACAGCACAGCTAGCACAATTCATAGCAATTTTTTAGTATTGGTATTAATAATAAATAATAATATAAAGTGTCTCACAATTCCATACAGTGTGACACTCAGTAAACCAGTGAACAAGTATGGCTTGTGAGATATCGTTTGAAAACTCATAATCTACTGAATATTATCCTCCTGTTAAAATATGTATAGCAACACTATATATAAACTGATGGATTTTACTGTATAGTATTACTGAAAATTTTACAACTCTGGGGAACACCCACAGACCAGTTCCTCAGAGACAGCAAGGCAAACAGCTGGTCAAATAGCCATTCTCCGTGAGGGGGAAAATGTGAAGACGACATTTACATTCCATCACAGGGACCACTTGAAGCTCATATCTACAACAGACTGCCTGTCAGCATGACTCAGGTGAAAATTGAAGACATTTCTAGTACAAAGGACTGAATTATAAAAGAAGTGAGGAAAATGCTTGAGACTCTCTCCCCACCTTTCCCCTCTCCTCATGACAACAGCTCCTGAATAACTGAACTTGGGCAGGAGTGCGGGTTAGGGAGAGTCCTGGCTGAAAGGAAAGCCAGCTTGTTTCAGCATATGGAGAGAGAAACATTTGCTTTGAATCTGTTTTAGCTTATTGACTTAGATGTTAGTTTGTGTTTTATCTTCCATTTCTTTTGTAAACAATTCTGACTTTTATGCCTCATTATCCATAGTCACTTAAAATCTTTTTTTTTTTCGTAGTTAACAATCTTCTTTAAGTGTTTCAGCTAACCAGTGTGTTTGGATTAAAGTGTGTTGGAAACTGCATTTAGGATAACAAGACTGGTGCATGTCATTTTCCACTGATAAAATGACAGACTTCATATGAGCTTGCGTTGTTCAGTAGTGTGCTGGACAGTGCAAGATGCACATTTGGGGGGGGGGGGGGGGGGAAGTCTAGGACCAGAGAATTTTCTGGGTTTCTCTGGTGGTGTACTGTAATTCATGAGTCACTGACTAGCAGCACTCAATACTGTGTAGCTGGGAACGAGTTACATGCTGGAGACTGTGTGTTACCTGCCCAGGAGTGGCTGTTCTCACAGTAGAGCAGTGTAAAAGGCACCCCAGCTTGGGGAACTGAGGGGACACAGCTGTTCAACAGTCCAGATTGTACTGTGGTTAATGTCACCGACACTCAATTTCAAAGTGGCTGCTAAAACACAGAGAAAGTAAATCCATGTCCCAAAAATC
Organism: Terrapene triunguis; assembly: GCF_002925995.2. NCBI lineage: Eukaryota > Metazoa > Chordata > Testudines > Emydidae > Terrapene > Terrapene triunguis. The sequence goes on from NW_020665112.1 coordinate 17,556, forward strand.
AAAGACTATTCTGACTTTTATGCCTCAGTACTTGTAGTCACTTAAAATCTCTTTTTTTTTGGTAGTTAATCTTGTTTTATTGTTTTATCTAACCAGTGTGTTTGGATGAAAGTGTGTGGGAAATTCCAATTGGGATAACAAGGCTGGTGCATGTCACTTTCCACTGATGAAATGAAAGATTTGATATGAGCTTGTGTTGTTCAGTAGCGTGCTGGACAGTGCAAGATGCACATTTCTGGGGCAAAGTCTGGCACTTGAGAATTTGCTGGTGTTCTCCTAAGGTGTAATTCATGATTGGCTGACTAGCAGCACTCAATACTGTGTAGCTGGGAACGAATTACATGCTGGAGCCTGTGTGTTAACCGGCCACGAGGGGCGGGTTCTCACAGTAAAGCAGTGTAAAAGGCACCCCATCTTAGAGAACTGACGGGACACAGCTGTTCAACAGTCCAGATTGTACTCTGGGTAATGTCACAGACACTCATTATGACAGAGCCTCTTACAACACAGAGAAGGTAAATCCATGTACCAGAAATTGAAGACTCCAGACAGAGGGCAAGTCTCCCTGGGAAAAGAAGAATCAGGTCATGTGAGTAAAGGAATGATGCACTCCAAGATCCAAGAAGCAGAGAAGAGGGATTGTGGCTATTGTACATGGCGATGGGGAAGCAAGACTCTCCATGTCTCAAGAACAGCAGAGGCTAACAGAGGGAGTTTGCCTGGGAGCTGTCCGAGAGGAGGTACGCTAAGTGCTGCATTAGGGGGGCTGTGTTGGTGAGTATCTGAGGCCTGGTCTACACTAGGCTTTTATGTCGACTTTAGCGCCGTTATATCGAATTAACCCTGCACCCGTCCACACCAGGAAGCCATTTAGTTCGACATAAAGCTCTCTTTAAATCGATTTCTGTAATCCTCCCCAACGAGAGGATTAGCGCTAAATTCGACATGGCCATATCGAATTAGGCTAGGTGTGGATGGAAATCGACGGTAATAGCTCCGGGAGCTATCCCACAGTGCACCACTCTGTTGACGCTCTGGACAGCAGTCCGAGCTCGGATGCTCTGACCAGCCACACCCCCGGGAAAATTTGAATTCATTTTCATTTTCCTGTCTGGGCAGTTTGAATCTCAGTTCCTCTTTGGATATCGAGGGGAGCTCAGCAGCAGTGGCAACTATGCAGAGCTCTCCAGCAGAGATGGCCGTGCAATCCAATAGAAAGAGGGCCCCAGCATGGACTGATCGGGAAGTCTTGGATCTCATCGCAGTGTGGGGCGATGAGTCCGTGCTTTCAGAGCTGCGCTCCAAAAGAAGGAATGCTAAGATCTACGAGAAGATCTCCAAAGCCATGGCAGAGAGAGGCTACAGCCGGGATGCAACGCAGTGCCGCGTGAAAATCAAGGAGCTGAGACAAGGCTACCAAAAAACCAAAGAGGCTAACGGACGCTCCGGATCCCAGCCCCACACATCCCGTTTCTACGAGGCACTGCATTCCATCCTGGGAGCGGCCGCCACCACTAACCCACCCCTGACCGTGGACTCCGAGGATGGGATCATGTCCGCGGCCGGTTCCTCGTCGGACATGACAGCGGACGGGGAAGATGAAGAAGGAGATGAGGAGGACGAGGCAGTCGACAGCGCTGGCACCGCTGATTTCCCCGACAGCCAGGAGCTCTTCATCACCCTTACCGAGATCCCGTACCAACCGTCCCCATCCCTTACCCCGGACACAGAATCAGGGGAAGGATCAAGCAGTAAGTGCTGTAAACATGTAAACATTTATTTAAAACAGAACGGTAATATTTATACTATTAACAATGTACATTTATAAAAGTTCTGTAAACTAGTAAAAAAATAATCAGGTACAAAACAGGAATATTTACAAAGGTAACAAATGGGTTTTCATGATTTCTCTGTCTTAGGCTCTTCTCAATTTAGTCCCAAGTGTTTTAAAAAATGTTCACAATGTCCGTTACTCCATGATTCCCAGGCCCAAGACGCTCCACTCCATAGTCCCAGTGCACCTACGCGAAAATCCGGTCAATGTGGCCGGGGATCGACGAGAAATCCTCGTAGGAGAACTCCTCGTAGGTCTCGTGGAGGTAGAGCTCAAGCCTGTTGATCAGGTTCCGGGGTAGGGCGATCTTAGTGGGCCCTCCGTGGTAGCAGACATGCCCCCTCCACGCCACAATCAAGTACTCCGGGATCATGGCCCGACATAGCATGGCGGCATACGGCCCCGGTTTCTGCATGCTTTCCCGCAGCATGCGTTCTCTCTGGGTGTCCGGGATCCTCAGGAGGGTGATGTCGCTCATGACGCCCTGCTTTGAATTAGGGAGGGGAATGTTAGTATTGGGACTGCTTTACAGCCACGCGGTGGAGGGAGAGGGGCAGCATACAGGGATCGTTCCCTGGGACAGCCGCGAGGGGGTGGGACAGGGGCAGAGTTGATGCTGTCCTGATTGCTGGCAGCAGAGACTGGCATTGCTTTCAATGTGAAAGGAGGCCAGTGCTACTGCTGGAGTTTTAAGCAGCCACAAGTCTGCGGCTTACCATTATTGCCCGCTCCAGAAGTTCAGGTCTCCAGCCACGCTTCTCAGATCACTCCAAGACCTCCGCAAGTCCACAGGCACTGAAGGCGACGGCCGAAAATTCGACCTTGTCCTGAGTGCGCATGTGAGAGGTGCAGTGCATGGTCTTGTTCACAGAGAAAGACTAGGTTCTTTGTATACAATTTCATTTATCTGTCTCAGGAATTCACTCCCTTTTCACAATTCACACAGACACATCTGCGACTGTCTCCCAACCCAGCCTCTCAGCACACTCCCAGAGGCTAGCGCAGATTAGGCGGAGGAAGAAGAAGACGCGTGAAGACATGTTCTCAGAACTAATGGGATGCTCCCGAGCCCAGGCAGCCCAGCAGACACAGTGGAGGGAGAACTTGTCACAAATGCACCGAGCAGTCATGGAACGGGAGGAGAGGTGGCGTCAGGAGGACTAACAGGCTACTGAAAAGCTGCTTGGACTAATGAGGGAGCAAACGGACACGCTCCGGCGCCTTGTGGATGTTCTGCAAGACCGGAGGCAGGAGGACAGAGCCCCGCTGCAGTCTATCTGTAACCGCCCTCACCCGCCACCAAGTCCCACACCACCCTCACCCAAACTCCAAAGAAGGAGGGGCGGCAAGGGCCGTTAAAACTTTCAGTCAACCACCGCAGACTGCTCTAGCACTAGAAGGCTGACATTCCCCAAAATTTCATAAGTCCTTTCCTACCCACCTCACACAAGCCCCCGTCCAAGTTTCACCCCCCACGTTTCATGTCTGGTTCGCAATAAAATGTTTGTTTCTCTCCATTACTGTTTCAGTCAGGTTCTTTTGAGGGAGAGTCTGTCTGGAGGGGGGGAAGGGGCTTGGTAATTGGGCAGGACAGTGACCTTTAGCAGGGTACAGAGGCGGTGTCAGGTCCAGCATCAGGACACATACACAGTGCAGTCACTGGTTACCCTGGTCAGTCTGGGAGGTGTTTTTCATGTTCTCCATTGAAATAACCAGTCCACCAGTGCGGAGCCTGGCATTCCGGGAGTTTAGAAGCATCATTTGCATCAGAACACTGAACCCGCCCCCCGCCACAGTCTGCGTCCCCGGTTTAAAATATTCCCGCGAAAACAGCAACACAGACAACGGTGTTCATTAACAAAATCGAAATGATTTTATTTTTTGCGAAGGGGAAGGGGGTGAAGGGGGTATGTAACTGGAGAGGATAGTCAAAATGAACTGGGTAAAGAAACGGGGGCAGGTTCAGCTTTTCTGTCCACAAACTGAAAAGTCACTGGTTGCCCTGCTCACTCAGGAACCTAGCTTTCAAAGCCTCCCGGATGCACAGGGCGTCCCGCTGGGATCTTCTAATGGCCCGGCTGTCTGGCTGGACGTAATCAGCAGCCAGGCTATTTGCCTCAACCTCCCACCCCGCCATAAAGGTCTCCCCCTTGCTCTCACACAGATTGTGGAGCACACAGCAAGCTGCAATAACGATGGGGATATTGGTTTCACTGAGATCACAGCGAGTCAGTAAGCTTCTCCATCTCCCTTTGAGACGGCCAAAAGCACACTCCACTACCATTCTGCACTTGCTCAGCCGGTAGTTGAACAGTTCTTTTTCTGTGTCCAGGGCGCCAGTATAGGGCTTCATGAGCCAGGGCATTAGCGGGTAGGCTGGGTCCCCGAGGATGACTGTAGGCATCTCCACATCCCCAAGAGTTATTTTGTGGTCTGGGAAGTAAATACCTTCCTGCAGCCGTCTAAACAGACCAGAGTTCCTGAACACGCGAGCGTCATGAACCTTGCCCGGCCATCCGACGTAGATGTTTGTAAACCGTCCCCGATGGTCCACCAGTGCTTGCAGCACCATTGAAAAGTAGCCCTTTCTATTGATGTACTGGCTGGCCTGGTGGTCCGGTCCCAGGATAGGGATGTGAGTCCCATCGATAGCCCCACCGCAGTTTGGGAATCCCATCGCGGCAAAGCCATCTATGATGACCTGCGCGTTTCCCAGGGTCACTACCTTTGGGAGCAGTACCTTCACGATTGCCTTGGCTACTTGCATGACAACAACCCCCACGGTAGATTTGCCCACACCAAAGTGGTTCGCGACTGACCGGTAGCTGTCCGGCGTTGCAAGCTTCCAGAGGGCTATGGCCACTCGCTTCTGGACAGTGAGGGCTGCTCGCATGCGGGTGTCCTTGCGCTTCAGGGCAGGGGACAGCAACTCACAAAGTTCGAGGAAAGTCCCCTTCCGCATGCGAAAGTTTCGCAGCCACTGGGATTCATCCCAGACCTGAAGCACTATACGGTCCCACCAGTCCGTGCTTGTTTCCCGGGCCCAGAATCGCCGTTCAACAAAATCCACATGCCCCATTGCCACCGTGATGTCCTGGGCGCTGGGGCTCGTGGTTTCTGACAGCTCTGTGCCACTCTCCGACTTCAGGCTCTCACGGCGGTGCCGTAGCCTCCTCGCCCGATTTCTCTGCATCTGCCTCAGGGAAAGGTGTATGATAAGCTGCGAGGTGTTGAGAACGGCCACAAGTGCAGCGATGGTCGCAGCGTGATCCATGATCGCAGTGCTGTGGCGTCCGCGCTGTCACTGACCAGAAAAGTGCGCGAACTGATTTCCCGCCGGCGCTTTCATGGAGGGAGGGAGGGCGTTAGTGACAGACGGATGACGACAAATTTTTTTTACCCAGAAGGCATTGGCGGCTCGACCCAGAATTCCGATGGGCAGCGGGGACTGCGGGAACTGTGGGATAGCTGCCCACAGTGCACCGCTTCCAATATCGACGCTCGCCCCGTTAGTGTGGACTCACAAAGTCGAATTACTGTCCTTACTGTGTCCTTAGTGTGGACACACACGTTCGACTTTGCAATATCGATTCCACATATTCGATTTAAGTAAAATCGAATTACCCTCGTAGTGTAGACATACCCTGAGTGTCTGTTGCTGGGACAGTTTGTCAGTTTGACCGTGTGCTTGATTGCTTGCTTGTTTGTTTGTTTGAAAAGTGTGAATTGGGAGTGCTTTGTTCCAGGTGGGCCTTGAGTGGGCCTGACTGGTATATAAGGGCAGTCAGCAGCGAACCAGCTGAGCGGCGAACAGCAGAGGCTAACAGAGGGAGTTTGCCTGGGGAGAGCTCACTGAGGCTGTCATCTGCAGGTTTCTCTGAGTAGTTCTTGCAACAGCTGAGGAAGCTCTAAAGAGGAAGGTGATATGGAAGGTGAGCGATCAACTGTTGTAACCTGCACAGGTTGTGCCATGTTTGTTTTTCTTCCACAAGACAGAAGCGACTTTGTCTGTACAAAGTACAAGCTGGTCTCCATATTGGAAGAGAAGGTTCGAGGTCTGGAGAAACGAGTATCGACTCTGCGTTGCATAAGGGAAAATGAAGATTTCCTGGACAGACGTCAGGAGATGCTTCTACGGCCACAATGTTCTGAAGATTCAGAGCAGCCGCAGCAGGGACAGAAGGATGGTGAAGAAGTTTGGCAGCATGTGACCTCCAGAAGGAGAAAGAGGAGTGTCCATGTACCAGCAATGGAGATACAGGTGAGCAATCGTTTCCATGTTCTCTCTACAGGTACTAATGCGGAGAGTGGACTAGATGACACATCTGAAGGAAGGGAGCAGAAGGAGACTCCACCGATTGGAAGGCAAAAGATGCACTGTCCTAGGGATGGGGGTTCCACGACCACCATTCCCAAGAGGAGGAGGAGGGTGGTGGTGGTCGGGGACTCCCTCCTCAGGGGGACTCCTCTGCTTTTGTAGTTTAAGAAATAACTCCACTGCCACTTGTGACATATAGCATATTGGTGAACAGTGCGGGATCCATTCCTGCAGCCCGAAGAGTCAGAATGCACAGTACACAAACCATTGAAAGATGGCACCAAATGCGGACGGAAGCACAGGGATTGCTGGGAGGAGGGTGGTGGTGGTCGGGGACTCCCTCCTCAGGGGGACTGAGTCATCTATCTGCCGCCCCGACCGGGAAAACTGAGAGATCTGCTGCTTGCCAGGAGCTAGGATACACGATGTGATGGAGAGACTGCCAAGAATCATCAAGCCCTCGGATCGCTACCCCTTCCTGCTTCTCCACGTGGGCACCAATGATACTGCCAAGAATGACCTTGAGCGGATCACTGCAGACTACGTGGCTCTGGGAAGAAGGATAAAGGAGTTTGAGGTGCAAGTGGTGTTCTCGTCCATCCTCCCTGTGCAAGGAAAAGGCCTGGGTAGAGACCGTCGAATTGTGGAAGTCAACGAATGGCTACGCAGGTGGTGTCGGAGAGAAGGCTTTGGATTCTTCGACCATGGGATGGTGGTCCAAGAAGGAGGAGTGCTAGGCAGAGACGGGCTCCACCTAACGAAGAGAGGGAAGAGCATCTTCGTCAGCAGGCTGGCTAACCTAGTGAGGAGGGCTTTAAACTAGGTTCAACGGGGGAAGGAGACCAAAGCCCTGAGGTAAGTGGGGAAATGGGATCCTGGGAGGAAGCAAGAGCAGGAGAGCGCAAGAGGGGAGGACTCCTGTCTCATACTGAGAAAGAGGGACGATCGATGAGTTATCTTAAGTGCCTATACACAAATGCAAGAAGCCTGGGAAACAAGCAGGGAGAACTGGAAGTCCTGGCACAGTCAGGGAACTATGATGCGATTGGAATAACAGAGACTTGGTGGGATAACTCACATGACTGGAGTACTGTCATGGATTGATATAAACTGTTCAGGAAGGACAGGCAGGGCAGAAAAGGTGGGGGAGTTGCATTGTATGTAAGAGAGGAGTATGACTGCTCAGAGCTCTGGTATGAAACTGCAGAAAAACCTGAGAGTCTCTGGATAAAGTTGTTTCAGAGTAGCAGCCGTGTTAGTCTGTACTCCTGTTCTTTTTGCGGATACTTGTGGCACCTTAGAGACTAACAAATTTATTAGTCTCTAAGGTGCCACAAGTACTCCTGGATAAAGTTGAGAAGTGTGAGCAACAAGGGTGATGTCGTGGTCGGAGTCTGCTATAGATCACCAGACCAGGGGGATGAGGTGGACGAGGCGTTCTTCTGGCAACTAACAGAAGTTGCTAGATCGCAGGCCCTGGTTCTCATGGGAGACTTTAATCACCCTGATATCTGCTGGGAGAGCAATACAGTGGTGCACAGACAAGCCAGGAAGTTTTTGGAAAGTGTAGGGGACAATTTCCTGGTGCAAGTGCTGGAGGAACCAACTAGGGGCAGAGCTTTTCTTGACCTGCTGCTCACAAACAGGGAAGAATTAGTAGGGGAAGCAAAAGTGGATGGGAACCTGGGAGGCAGTGACCATGAGATGGTCGAGTTCAGGATCCTGACACAAGGAAGAAAGGAGAGCAGCAGAATACGGACCCTGGACTTCAGAAAAGCAGACTTTGACTCCCTCAGGGAACAGATGGGCAAGATCCCCTGGGAGAATAACATGAAGGGCAAAGGGGTCCAGGACAGCTGGCTGTATTTTAAAGAATCTTTATTGTGGTTGCAGGAACAAACCATCCCGACGTGTAGAAAGAATAGTAAATATGGCAGGCGACCAGCTTGGCTTAACAGTGAAATCCTTGCTGACCTTAAACGCAAAAAAGAAGCTTACAAGAAGTGGAAGATTGGACAAATGACCAGGGAGGAGTATAAAAATATCGCTCAGGCATGCAAGAGTGAAATCAGGAAGGCCAAATCACACTTGGAGTTGCAGCTAGCAAGAGATGTTAAGAGTAACAAGAAGGGTTTCTTCAGGCATGTTAGCAACAAGAAGAAAGTCAAGGAAAGTGTGGGCCCCTTACTGAATGAGGGAGGCAACCTAGTGATAGAGGATGTGGAAAAAGCTAATGTACTCAATGCTTTTTTTGCCTCTGTCCTCACAAACAAGGTCAGCTCCCAGACTGCTGCACTGGGCAGCACAGTATGGGGAGGAGGTGATCAGCCCTCCGTGGAGAAAGAAGTGGTTCGGGACTATTTAGAAAAACTGGATGAGCACAAATCCATGGGGCCAGATGCGCTGCATCCAAGGGTGCTAAAGGAGTTGGCGGATGTGATTGCGGAGCCATTGGCCATCATCTTTGAAAACTCATGGCGATCGGGGGAGGTCCTGGATGACTGGAAAAAGGCTAATATAGTGCCCATCTTTAAAAAAGGGAAGAAGGAGGATCCGGGGAACTATAGGCCAGTCAGCTTCACCTCAGTCCCTGGAAAAATCATAGAGCAGGTCCTCAAGGAATCAATTATGAAACACTTAGAGGAGAGGAAAGTGATCAGGAACAGTCAGCATGGATTCACTAAGGGGAAGTCGTGCCTGACTAACCTAATTGCCTTCTACGAGGAGATAACTGGCTCTGTGGATGAGGGGAAAGCAGTGGATGTGTTATTCCTTGACTTTAGCAAAGCTTTTGATACGGTCTCCCACAGTATTCTTGCCGCCAAGTTAAAGAAGTATGGGCTGGATGAATGGACTGTAAGGTGGATAGAAAGCTGGCTAGATCGTCGGGCTCAACGGGTAGTGATCAATGGCTCCATGTCTAGTTGGCAGCCGGTTTCAAGCGGAGTGCCCCAAGAGTCGGTCCTGGGGCCGGTTTTATTTAATATCTTTATTAATGATCTGGAGGATGGTGTGGACTGCACTCTCAGCAAGTTTGCAGATGACACTAAACTGGGAGGCGTGGTAGATACGCTGGAGGGTAGGGATCAGATACAGAGGGACCTAGACAAATTGGAGGATTGGGCCAAAAGAAACCTGATGAGGTTCAACAAGGACAAGTGCAGAGTCCTGCACTTAGGACGGAAGAATCCTATGCACTGCTACAGACTAGGGACCGAATGGCTAGGTAGCAGTTCTGCAGAAAAGGACCTAGGGGTCACAGTGGATGAGAAGCTGGATATGAGTCAACAGTGTGCTCTTGTTGCCAAGAAGGCTAATGGCATTTTGGGCTGTATAAGTAGGGGCATTGCCAGCAGATCGAGGGATGTGATCATTCCCCTTTATGCGACATTGGTGAGGCCTCATCTGGAGTACTGTGTCCAGTTTTGCGCCCCACACTACAAGAAGGATGTGGAAATATTGGAAAAAGTCCAGCGGAGGGCAACAAAAATGATTAGGGGTCTGG
>NW_020665113.1:0-10297 GCF_002925995.2 Terrapene triunguis
TAGGAGCTCTGTGTATAGCTGCGCCCGCACTCCCCACAGCGGTAGGGGCGCCCGCCCGTGTGCACCAGCTGGTGCCGCAGCAACGTGGCACTCAGGGCAAAGGCTTTGCCGCAGACCGGGCAGGGGAAGGGACATTCACCTGTGTGCGCTAGCCGGTGCCGGAGCAGGTGGGCTCGCTGGCGGAAGCGGCGGGGGCAGTCAGGGCAGGCGTGGAGGTGTTCGACACTGTGTGTCTGCAAGTGCCGTGCCAGCGTGGAGCGCAGCCCAAAGCTCTTGCCGCAGTGAGCGCAGGCGTGGGGGCGCTGGCTGGCGTGGGCGCCCTGCTGGTGCTGTGCCAGGTGGGCACTCTGCCGGAAGCTCTGCCCGCACTCCCCACAGCGGTAGGGACGCTCACCGGTGTGCACTCGCTGATGCACCAGCAGCGCCAAGCTGCCAGCAAAGGCCTTGCCGCACGCCAGGCAGGGGAAGGGGCGCTCACCTGTGTGCGCCTGCTGGGTGCGTGGCCAGCGCGCGTGGTCGCAAAAGCCTTTGCTGCAGGTGGTGCAGATGTAGGGCCTCTCGCTCGCATGGAGGAGCTGGTGCCTTGTCAGCGTGGCACTCTGCCGGAAGCTCTTCCCACACTCACTGCATTTAAAGGGCCACCTGACGGTGGGTCCTCAGTGCCGCCTCTTCCGGTGCAGCATCCTCTGCCCCAGCCACGCTCGCCAGCCTCTCACCTGCAGGAACAAACGGGCAATCAGGCATGAGCCGTCCCCACAGGAGGCCGGCTAGGACAGGGCCCCAACTACGGCAGTCAGAGCCCGAGGCACCACTCAAGTGGCCCCGCCCCTCCCTGGAGCCGGTTTCCGAGCTGGGATTGAAGGAGGCGGTCACACCTCTTGCAGCTTTTTCAGGCTGCTGCAGACTCAGGCAGGCGTCAGCACCACCCAGCTCAGGTTCACAAGCCTTTCTTTGCCTCTGTGTGGGCTGGAAATATTATTTGCTTTTTCAGTGAGAACCAAGACATGGCTCTCATATGGTTCTGGGGGCCCTGGCGCAGGTGGTGGGATGGGTGCAGTGGTGCAGACAGATCAGGGAGAGGGTGGTGACAACCTCTGAGAGGAGCTGGGCCAGGAGGGCTTGCAGGGGTGGATGTGGGGGCTCCCCGCTGCCCAGGACCAGCGCTGGCTTTTTGCTGCCCCTGGTGGCAAAAAAGGATGGAAGAGGACAGGAGAGGGGCGGTTCCGCGAGAAGCTATCGCTGAAATGCCGCCGAAGACTGGGGTGGCCGAAGATCATCCCACCACCAAAATGCCGCCGAATTCCATGGCGGCTGAAGCGTTGCCGCCAAAATGCCGCCGAGGGACCCGAAATGCCGCCCCCACAAATCCTGGCACCCTAGGCGACCGCCTAGGTCGTCTAGTGGTTGCTCTGGCCCTGCCGCTGCCCCCACCCCTCTCAGCTGGGCTTATTTATCCCTCACCTGTTTGGGGGCCCGGCCAGCTCTCATCGGCCTCGCCTTTGCTGAGATCTGGGACGTGCAGCTCTTCCCCTCGCTCCATCCAGTATTGGGATTGGGGCCCTGCTGGGTGAGAACAGAGCAGGTGGGATCCAGGTAAATACCCGCCGAGCTCGGCGTTCATCTGCTACTCGGGGCTGGCAGGGACGGGACAGCCAGGAAATGCCCCTGGAAACACAAGAGGGTCAATTCAGACACAAACAATCAGAGTGGAGGGGAGACGACCCCACAGGCTCCCCGAGCCATAGTGCAAGTGTGGCCCCACAGCTGCTCACTAACACAGGGGTATAAAAGCCCACTGCCGGCTTCAGACTTGAACCAAACTGGCTCCGTGCAGCGCCAGGACTGAGCCTCTGAACGGGACTGGTGGGAAACAGCTGGCCTGGCTAATGCCACCCTGTGTGGTGAACAACAACTCCGTGCAAAGGAGCAAGCCTGGGAAGCGCCAGTTACCTCAGCCCACATCCCGTGAGCCAACGGCCCCACCGGGGACCCCACTGCATGGGGCAGAGAGCCAGCGATCCCCTCGGTCACAAGGGGCTGGCAGAGACTCCTGCACTTTCCAGAGCAGTTGCGTACTCAGGCCCTGCAGGGGAAACAGACCACGGCCTTCCCGAAAGAGCCCCAAAGCAGCTCAGAGCTCACAGCCTGGCCATCAGAGCTCTACAGGGAACAGCTCTGTGGTCTTCTGAGCCACAGAGCCCTGAGCGTGCTCCTGCTGGAAACATTTGACAGCATCACCCCACTGGACTCGACCTAGGGAGGAAGCGCCTCACGCTAATGAGGAAACCCCCCACACTCCACAGCACGCCCAGGGACCCCTGCCACTGGGACAGCGCCCCAACTCCTTGGCACAAGGAGCATCTTCGTTCTGTGCTTGTGCAGGGCCCGGCGCCATAAGGCCTGACCTCCAAGTGGCTGTGAATGCTACCACTGGCCAAAGAGCAATCGCCAGCTGGTGCTGCCATTGCAAAGCAGCCCCTCTCCCGACTCCCCCAATCATAGAATTGGAAGGGACCTCGGGAGGTCATCTAGCCCAGTCCCCTGCACTCATGGCAGGACTGAGTATTATCTACCACCCCTGACAGGTGTTTGTCTAACCTGCTCTTAAAAACCTCCAATGATGGAGATTCCACAACCTCCCTAGGCAATTTATTCCAGTGCTTCACCACCCTGACAGGAAGATTTTCCTAATGTCCAACCGAAACTGCCCTTGCTGCAATTTAAGCCCATGGCGTCTTTATCCTCAGAGGTTAAAGAGAACAATTTACCTCCCTCCTCCTGGTAACAGGCTTTTATGTACTCGAAAAATGGTAGCATGTCCCCCCTCAGCCTTTTCTTCTCCAGACTAAACAAACCCAGTTTTTTCAATCGTCCCTCATAAGTCATGTTTTCTAGACCTTTAATAATTTTTGTTGCTCCTCTCTGGATTTTCTCCAATTTGTCCACATCTTTCCTGAAAGGTGGTGCTCAAAACTGGACACAATACTCCAGTTGAGGGCATATCAATGTGGAGTAGAGCAGAAGAATTACTTCTTGAGTCTTGCTTACAACACTCCTGCTAATACATCCGGAATGATCTTTGCTTTTTTTGCAACAGTGTTACATTGTTGACTCATATTTAGCTTGTGATCCACTCTGACCCCCAGATTCCTTTCTGCAGTACTCCTTCCTAGGCAGTCATTTCCCAGTTTGTATGTGTGCAACTGATTGTTCCTTCCTAAGTGGAGTACTTTGCATTTGTCCGTATTGAATTTCATCCTATTTACTTTAGACCATTTCTCCAGTTTGTCCAGATCATTTTGAATTTTAATCCTATCCTCCAAAGCACTTGCAACCCCTCCCAGCTTGGTACCATCCGCAAACTTTATAAGTGTACTCTCTCTGCCATTATCTAAATCATTGATGAACATGTTGAACAGAACCAGACCGAATCCTAACCCAGAACTGATTCCCCCGCTCCCACAAACACACACACCCCTGCAAAGACACCGGTCACTCCCCGCCTGCCCACACCCCTCCTGCACAGACACCGGTCACTCCCCGCCTGCCCACACCCCCCCCTGCACAGACACCGGTCACTCCCCGCCTGCCCACACCCCCCCCGCACAGACACCGGTCACTCCCCAACTACCCACACACCCCCGTGCACAGACACCGGTCACTCCCCCACCTGCCCACACACCCCCCTGCACAGACACCGGTCACTCCCCGCCTGCCCCACCCCCGCACAGACACCGGTCACACAGCCCCACGCGCACACACAGAGAGCTCTGCACAGAGAGCAGTCAACCACCCCCCCACACACACACCCCTGCAAAGGCACTGGTCACCCCTCCCCACCCCAGGCACACACAGAGCCCTGCACAGAGAGCAGCCAACTACCCCCTACACACACACACACACACACACACACACCCCCTTGCACAGGTCACCCCTCCCCGCCCCACGCACACACACAGAGCTCTGCACAGAAAGCAGCCAACCCCCCCCGCACACTCACATCCCTGCACAGACCCCGATCACCGCCCCCCCGCACACCATACCAGCTGTCCCGTAAACCCGGGGGGGGGGAGACGCTGCCAGACCCCGTGCAGGGACAAAACCCCCGTTTAGGGAGGGGGAGAGGGGGGAACAGTGACCCCGTGGGATGAGGCACCCACTGTGCTCGCTAATCTAGGGGTGTAGGGGGTGCAGAGGAGGTTTTCGTTCTGCTCACAGGACGCTGCCCTGGAGCAGAGGGCAAGTTCCTGGGACTGGGGTCTTAAAGGCACAGGCCTCCAATTCCTAGCCTGTCAAAGCTTAATCACCGCAGCTCCTCTCTATCCTATACAAGTGTTGCAGGGCCAGGGCCAGGGCTGCCCGGAGGGGGGGGGCAAGTGGGGCAATTTTCCACAGAGGCCCCCACGAGTATATCGGAGGCTGTCCCCACCTCCGTCTTCCCCCAAGCCCCTGTGTCTTAGCACGCCGCGTCCGGGAGCGGCCCTGGCGCGCTGCAGCGCCGTGGCTCTAACACTGTCCAACGCCACTCCTGGACGCTGAATCCTCTGTGCAGGGCTACGTTACTGCTCCAGCCAGGAGACTGAATGCGGTGAAATATTGTACAGACACTCCCTCCCTCAAACTCTGCCTCTCACATTTTGAATATGTAAAAGTGTCTTCTATCAGTTTCTATGTCTATATGAAATCACTCACTGCAGCTCATTTCTCTTATATAACATGCTGAGTTGCTAACTCCCTCCCAGAGCCCACATATCCGCACCCCCTCCTGTACCCCAACCCCCTGCCCCAGGTCAGAGCCTGCACCCCTCACTCAAATTCCCCATAGCCTGCAACCCTCCTGCATCCCAGAGCCTGCACCCCAAAAAGGGCTGGATTAACCTTTTGTGGGCCTGGTGCTAACCATATTTGTGAGCCCCCACGGGGGAAATGGGGACATGGGGCAGGGGGGCAGAGTCCTCAGAGCGACGGGCTGGCCGGGGGCAATGGGAGTTGAGATGGGTCATGGCACGGCAGGGACAGCCCCGTTCCACCCAGCGCAGTACAAGGGCACTGTTTACAAACCGGAAGCTGCCAGACGCACACTGGCCAGCCCGGCCCTGCGCTCCCATCGTGCTTCTTCCCCTTCGGGGCAGTCCCATGCTGCACCATGCTACCCCCCTGCCCAGCACCCCTCTGACTCCCTACGCCCAGTGCCACACCACCCAGAGACCCCCACAAACCCCCATGCCCAGTGCCCTCCAACAGACCACTCCCCCACCCACTCAGAACCCCCCCACAGATCCTCTCACTGCCCAGTGCCCCCTAGCTGGAGACCCCCCACAGTCCTCCCACAACTGCACAGTGCCCTGCACCTCCCCGCCCAGAGCCCCCCCACAGATTCCCTCACTGCCCAGTGCCCCCCACCGCCCCACTGCCACAACTGCACAGTGCCCCGCACAGACCCCCCACACTTCCCAGTACCCCGACACACACAGATCTCCCCCACTGCACAGCCCCCCCAACACACACAGATCTCCCCAACTCCCACTGCACAGCACCCCCCCCAACCCACTAGAGACCTATTTTCCCACACCCTAACCCCCAGCCACAATAGCCGGCCCTGATGGGAGGTGACTGTGTCTGCCAGGCTGAGCCGGCAGCGCAGCCAGAGCTGGTCCTGGGGCAGGATAACTCTGGCCCCTTGGGGGTGCAATCAGCCAGGCTGGAGCAGGAGCAGAGCCTACCCGGGCCAGGCTCCCTCAGGACCCACATGCCTGGCAGGACCCAGCTGAGCCACCCCCCCCCCCGCCGTCCCCTGTGACTGGCCCAGCCTCTGCACCAGTCCCAGGTGGCTCTTTCCCTGGGGAGGCAGGTGGGGCCCCACAGGTCCCAGGCAGTGGAGACAGCTCAGAGCTGAAGCAGTGCTGGAGAGTGGGGCAGATCCCTGGGACGTGACTCCCGAGATCCCACCCACACCCGTTGGCCCCATGGCCAGCAGCCCTGCCGAGCCCACATGGTGGCCCCCAGCTGTTGGGTGATGAGCCCTCTACAGCAGCGGCATAGCCAGGTTCTAACATCAGGGATTTAGTGTTTAATATAAAAATCAGGGAGTAGGTTTACAATGTTATAACAAGAGATTATGCTATTACCATTATCCAGTCAACTTGCACACTACTATTTTGAATTAGTGATAATTCAGAGAGAGAGAAAGAAAAAAGCTGAATTTAGAGAATAATTATTAACCAGATTCTTAGTTATTCACCAGCCACTTTGCTCCAGTCCATAGCACAAAGCACCATAAACCCAGTAGAATCTGGCCAAGAGAATATTCACCTCAAATTGGCATCTGCTACACTCCCCGCCCCCCCTTCCCAGTCACCACTATTCAGGATATAGCAATCGTCCAATAGATCAATTTGTCACATTAGCCAGGAGGAAGCAGGTCGTGAGTGTTTTCGACCACAAACCCCATCCCTCCCGTTTGGCAACCCTCCCTGGACCAGTGACAGGTGCATGAGCAGCCAAGTCATTGGAAATAAGCAAGGAGGAAGCCAGTGAAAAAAGTGAAAGTGGCCATTCTGGTCTCACCTTGGGCTCAGGGGCATGCTCCGTACCCTCAAACCTTACCTCCCTTTTCACGGATTCACACACAAAAAAGTGAAACTGCACGCCTCAATAGATGAATAGATCAGTTTGGCACATTAGCCAGGAGGAAGCAGATCGATCAAAGGGGCCACTCTGGTATCCCCTTGGGCTCAGGGGCATGCTCCGTACCCCCAAACCACATTAGCCAGGAGGAAGCAGATCGATCAAAGGGGACACTCTGGTATCCCCTTGGGCTCAGGGGCATGCTCCATACCCCCAAACCACATTAGCCAGGAGGAAGCAGATCATGAGTGTGTTTGACCATAAACCCCATCCCTCCTGATTCGCAACCCCATGGACCAGTGACAGGTGCATGAGCAGCCAAGTCATTGGAAATAAGCGAGGAGGAAGCCAGTGAAAAAAGTGAAAGTGGCCATTCTGGTCTCACCTTGGGCTCAGGGGCATGCTCCGTACCCCCAAACTTTACATCTCTTTTCACGGATTCACACACAAAAAATTGAAACAGCGCGCCTCAATCGTCCAATAGATCAATTTGGCACATTAGCCAAGAGGAAGCAGATCGTGAGTGTTTTTGACCACAAACCCCATCCCTCCCGTTTTGCAACCCTCCCTGGACCAGTGACAGGTGCATGAGCAGCCAAGTCATTGGAAATAAGCAAGGAAGAAGCCAGTGGAAAAAATGAAAGGGGCCACTCTGGTCTCACCTTGGGCTCAGGAGCATGCTCCATACCCCCAAAGCTTACTCACTCTGGTATCACATTGGGCTTAGGGGCATGCTCCGTACCCCTAAAGCTTACCTCCCTTTTCACATATTCAATGAAAGGGGCCACTCTGGTCAGGAAGCAGATCGGGATTGTTTTCGACCACATACGCCATCCCTCCTGATCCGCAACCCCATGGACCAGGCAGTAGCAAGTAACCCAGATGTCAAGTTGCTGGCAGAAACTGCACCCAGTTGCAAAACGGGAGGGTTGCTTTTCGTGGCGTCACACCAGCGGCCGGGGCTCTGTGCAGCGTGGGGACGCCTAGCGCCTGCACGAAGCAATGCTGGTGAAGGGCTCCCTGCCTCTAACCGCGGGGCTGGCTTCACTCAGGCCCTGCCCCGCTCCTGACACCTGCCCCCCTGACCATCCAGCCCGGCCCAGCTCCTATGGAAATCACGGCTAGTTACAGATATCTCAGGGCAAGAGCCCGTGTTCAGCAAGGTCACCAGCGCCCGGAGCCGGCCTGTGCTGCAAAGCCAAAGGACTATTAACTGCCTGTTAATGCAATACTCCAATACAGAGCAGCCAGGTGGGAGGTGACAAAGTGCCACCCCACGTAACCCTTCCTGTGTTATGGATAGAGAAGGCTATGCCACTCCTGGTGCCGAACCTTGATTTCTGGCCTGACACAGTGGGGATTGGACATCTAACATAGTGAATGCCAGTGAAAATCATCCAAAGCCCAAGATTTGGTGGTGATGGGGGACTTCAACTATCCGGATATATGTTGGGAAAATAACACAGCGGGGCACAGACTATCCAACAAATTCTTGGACTGCATTGCAGACAACTTTTTATTTCAGAAGGTTGAAAAAGCTACTAGGGGGGAAGCTGTTCTAGACTTGATTTTAACAAATAGGGAGGAACTCGTTGAGAACTTGAAAGTAGAAGGCAGCTTGGGTGAAAGTGATCATGAAATCATAGAGTTTGCAATTCTAAGGAAGGGTAGAAGGGAGAACAGCAAAATAGAGACAATGGATTTCAGGAAGGCAGATTTTGGTAAGCTCAGAGAGCTGATAGGTAAGGTCCCATGGGAATCAAGACTGAAGGGAAAAACAACTGAGGAGAGTTGGCAGTTTTTCAAAGGGACACTATTAAGGGCCCAAAAACAAGCTATTCCGCTGGTTAGGAAGGATAGAAAATGTAGCAAAAGACCACCTTGGCTTAACCACGAGATCTTGCATGATCTAAAAAATAAAAAGGAGTCATATAAAAAATGGAAACTAGGACAGATTACAAAGGATGAATATAGGCAGACACAGGAATGCAGGGGCAAGATTAGAAAGGCAAAGGCACAAAATGAGCTCAAACTAGCTACGGGAATAAAGGGAAACAAGAAGACTTTTTATCAATACATTAGAAGCAAGAGGAAGACCAAAGACAGGGTAGGCCCACTGCTTAGTGAAGAGGGAGAAACAGTAACAGGAAACTTGGAAATGGCAGAGATGCTTAATGACTTCTTTGTTTCGGTCTTCACCGAGAAGTCTGAAGGAATGCCTAACATAGTGAATGCTAATGGGAAGGGGGTAGGTTTAGCAGATAAAATAAAAAAAGAACAAGTTAAAAATCACTTAGAAAAGTTAGATGCCTGCAAGTCACCAGGGCCTGATGAAATGCATCCTAGAATACTCAAGGAGCTAATAGAGGAGGTATCTGAGCCTCTAGCTATTATCTTTGGAAAATCATGGGAGACAGGAGAGATTCCAGAAGACTGGAAAAGGGCAAATATAGTGCCCATCTATAAAAAGGGAAATAAAAACAACCCAGGAAACTACAGACCAGTTAGTTTAACTTCTGTGCCAGGGAAGATAATGGAGCAAGTAATTAAGGAAATAATCTGCAAACACTTGGAAGGTGGTAAGGTGATAGGGAACAGCCAGCATGGATTTGTAAAGAACAAATCATGCAAACCAATCTGATAGCTTTCTTCGATAGGATAACGAGTCTTGTGGATAAGGGAGAAGCTGTGGATGTGGTATACCTAGACTTAAGTAAGGCATTTGATACGGTCTCGCATGATATTCTTATCGATAAACTAGGCAAATACAATTTAGATGGGGCTACTATAAAGTGGGTGCATAACTGGCTGGATAACCGTACTCAGAGAGTTGTTATTAATGGTTCCCAATCCTGCTGGAAAGGCATAACGAGTGGGGTTCCGCAGGGGTCTGTTTTGGGACTGGCTCTGTTCAATATCTTCATTAACGACTTAGATATTGGCATAGAAAGTACGCTTATTAAGTTTGCGGATGATACCAAACTGGGAGGGATTGCAACTGCTTTGGAGGACAGGGTCATAATTCAAAATGATCTGGACAAATTGGAGAAATGGTCTGAGTTAAACAGGATGAAGTTTAACAAAGACAAATGCAAAGTGTTCCACTTAGGAAGAAAAAATCAGTTTCACACATACAGAATGGGAAGAGACTGTCTAGGAAGGAGTACGGCAGAAAGGGATCTAGGGGTTATAGTGGACCACAAGCTAAATATGAGGCCTGGTCTACACTAGGCTTTTATGTCGAATTTAGCGCCGTTACATCGATTTAACCCTGCACCCGTCCACACCACGAAGCTATTTAGTTCGACATAGAGCTCTCTTAAATTCGACTTCTGTACTCCTCCCCAACGAGAGGAGTAGCGCTAAATTCGAAATGGCCATATCGAATTAGGCTAGGTGTGGATGGAAATCGACGCTAATAGCTCCGGGAGCTATCCCACAGTGCACCACTCTGTTGACGCTCTGGACAGCAGTCCGAGCTCGGATGCTCTGACCAGCCACACAGGAAAAGCCCCGGGAAAATTTGAATTCCTTTTCCTGTCTGGGCAGTTTGAATCTCAGTTCCTGTTTGGACATCGTGGCGAGCTCAGCAGCAGTGGCAACGATGCAGAGCTCTCCAGCAGAGATGGCCGTGCAATCTAATAGAAAGAGGGCCCCAGCATGGACTGAT
>NW_020665114.1:0-5567 GCF_002925995.2 Terrapene triunguis
GTTCGTGAGCTATTTTCTGAGACCGGTTTAAAAACAGCATCTGGAGAGAACCCCTCACATCAGGCCAAATCCATTGTGTGATGTTGCACTCTATATAGGGTGAGAGAGAATTTGGTTCTTCCTTACAATGACTGCAGAATCAAGACAAGAATCTTTTGTCTTGTGTTTACCTTTTTAGAATGATGCAACTGGATTGCATGTTTGTTCCCAAATTGCTGCACAGACATGTCCACACATTTCCTCTATATACACACAGAGAAAGAAGTGAAGGAATCCGAATACTCATTCTGGGGCAGCGGGTGCACTCTGTTCTAGGAAAGCTTCATAAAGAATGAAGAGCGGAGGCTCAGAGTACAGGGGCAGGCAAAGGAGGATCACCAATTAAATTGGCCCATGATGGAGCACTCATCCTAAAATAATATGAATTGAAAGAAACCTTATCAGTAGAGCCGTTCTGTCCTGTCGCTCCGTAGGCCATAAACTACATGTTCCCATCTTCCAGTAAGATCAATGTTAATCCAACTTCCTTCCATCATATAATAAAATTTCTCTTGTTTCGTCAGCAGAAATTTCAAACCAAGTTGGGGAACAGGGCTCCTGCTGTTGCCCTTGGTCACTAAGGGTGAAAACTCCATCTGATCAGGGATGAGACATGATATTACTTAGAGGCAAGGAATCTTAAGGAATATTCTCCTTACAAGTGATTATTGGGGTCTTCAGAGGAGCTTGCAGTTCCCCCTTCCCAACACTGGACAGTAGAAATGCCTTTATAAAAACACTATCATCATAGTAGTTGTCTTCCTCACCTTGAGCCTGCCCTATAGTCTACAGTGAAATACAGACAGTGAAGCTGTCATCACACTAGAGAGGTAATGAATTCATTTTCTGTCCCTGTCTCCCTTCTGTTTTCCTCTCTGAAGAGGAGCCCCATGATCTAGAAAAGTGGGTCCAAGACTGAGGGCCTAAGCCAGGGGTCAGCAACCTTTGCCATGCAGCTTATCAGGGTAAGCACCCTGGCTGGCCTGGCCGGTTTGTTTACCTGCTACGTCTGCAGGTTGGGCGGATTGTGGCTCCCACTGGCCGCAGTTTCCCCCCCCCCCCCGCCCATTAGCTAGTCAGAGGATGGCCCCGCAGCACCAGGAGCTCCCCCCCCCCCATCTGGTTGGAGGATGGCCGCACGGCAGGGGGGGCTTCTGGTGCCGCGGGGCCATCCTCCGACCAGCTGATGGGCAGGGGAGCTCCTGCAGCAACACTGTCTGTGGGCCAGCTGCTTTTACAGCCCTGGGGACCCTTGCTTGGGGGACTGCTGCACTCCTGGACTGACAGCTGCTCCAGCCCTTCCAGTGTGGAAGAAGTCACGGAATTCATGACTTCCGTGATCTCCATTGGCCAACTCGTACCCTTAGTTATAGCCCCTCCTCAGCTAGCTTTCAGTGGTCCCTCAGCCCTTCCTGGTCTCTCTTAAGTGTTGTCTCTGTTCTGATATGGAGCAGTACCCTCAGGGCTTCTTCCCTGGAGACTCTTCTCTCTGTAGTGAGCCTTACTGACCCCAGCTCTCCAGCTGAGCCACTAGTTCAATTCAATCCCCTCCTGGGGGTTAACATAGTTCAATTGAATGTTGACCCTCTTTGGGGTCTTTTGTCCCCTTCTCTGGGCTTCATTAAGCTCCCCTCTCTGCACCCTCCCACTACTCCAGGTCCCAGACCAAGGACACTATAAGTAGCAACCATCTGTTATTTCCCTTTAACTGCTTGCTGGTGCGTTTACCTGGGCCACTTCCCTTCTCAGTCCCATTTTCTTTCTTGCTTGCCCGGCTCCAGCCAACAAGTGATCTGTCAAGCCCTGCAGCTGGCCAGGTGTACAGTCCTTGCTTCCTGGTTTCTGCCAGAAAACTGCTCTGTTCAGGTACTGCAACTGTTGCAAACAGCCAGGAGTACCATCTCTGCTCCTCTGGCTCCAGCCAGAAACTGAATCTGCTCTGTCTAGCAGCTCCTTTTATATGAAACTGCTGGGCTCTGATTGGATCCTCCCTGTAGCCTCTCTCTGATTGGCTGCTTCCCCACAGCCTCTCTAGGCAGCCTGGAGGACTCACCTCAACTGCTTTTTCCTGGGGCGGGGTTTGGTAGGGTTGTGAGGCCTCCAACAGGTCTTCCAGGCCTGGTACAACCTGTCGTAGAGGCAAATTTATGTAGTTAATTTTCAGAACAGATACTAGCTACCACCCCTAAAAAACTGAGTGTTTAGAGGTTTTGTTTTAAATGTACAAGATTGTTCCAAATCCACCTCATAATGGGATCTGGGTACAATCCTGGATGTGGAAGAGGCTACAACACTCCATAAAGCAATGAACTGACAGCTGACTGGGTGAGGGTGAAACTGTGACTTAAAAGTCACAGAGCTCCATTAATCCAGGACCAGATACAGAGAAATCTCCTGGGGAGCACCTGCCAGCCAATGCCTTTCTCTGTTTTTAAAATTCTCCTCTGTATATTGAAGGAGAGGCCTGTCTCTTTAAATCTCAAGAACTGTAGGCCCCTCCATTCTCTCCATCCTGCAGGGGATGTGCTGGGAAGCAACAGTTGCTGCCCCATGTTCATGATGCCAGCACCTCAGATTGCTCCAGAATGCACTGTGGGAACCGGAGCCAGAAAGCGAAGCTGCCTGAGCCCTGTGCAGAGTGGATCCTCACAGCAACCTTGGGGGGTGGTGGTGGTGAAGAGCTGCCCCTCTCTCCCCTGAGTCCTGATGGGGAATTTGAAGAGCCTGTCAGGTGGCTGAGCTCAGGATGCTCCCTGCAGCAGTAGCTGTCTCCTGGCTTGCAGGGAGGGTGGATGACAAGTGTGTGATGGCTTCCTCAGACTTGGTGAAACAGTGAAGAGTAGCAAGTAGCCCAGGATGTGGCCATGAACATGAGCCTCCAAATAGCTACAGGGAAACTAAAAGTGGGTTTTGTCACAGAGAGTGAGTTTTTGGAATGGCATTGCATTGGTTTTGGTCTCTGGGGTGTGCTGAGGAGGGAGAGGAAATACTGAATTGGTATTGGTTGCTGGGAGTGAGGGATTTTTTTTTCTTTTGGGGTAGGAGGGAGTTTAATTGGTTTTCATTGCTGGGAATGAGATTTTTTTGGCATAGGATATGTGTTTATGTGACTCTGTATGGAATATGGGCGACACTTTAGGATATCATGAATACCAATATTGTAAAATGGCAATAAGTTGTGCCAGATATAGTGTGTGAGGTATTTGCAAAAATGTTATAATTTGCCCAGTATGATAATCTTGTTTATATGTGTGTATCACCTTTGTCTTATGAGTTTTGATATGTAGGGTATGTCTGTATTTCAAACTTGTGCTGTGCATCTGGGTGACACCCCCAGACAGATTGACATTAGCACTGCCTAGCCTGCTTGATGCCCCGTCAAGGGACATCAGCTATACAATTGACCCATTTAGAGAAGGCAAGGGATACACCCTATGACTCAGCAAGGCATGCAGGGATATGCCTATGGACCAGGGTATGGAATGGCTTCCATATGAGGAGAGATTAATAAGACTGAGACTTTTCAGCTTGGAAAAGAGATGACTAAGTGGGGATATGATTAGTTATATAAAATCATGACTGGTGTGGAGAAAGTAAATAAGGAAGTGTTATTTACTCCTTCTCATAACACAAGAACTAGGGGTCACCAAATGAAATTATTAGGCAGCAGGTTTAAAACAAATAAAAGGAAGTATTTTTTCACACAATTCACAGTCAGTCTGTGGAACTCTTTGCCAGAGAATGTTGTGAAGGTCAAGACTATAATAGGGTTCAAAAAAGAACTAGATAGGACCAACAATGGCTATTAGCCAGGATGGGCAGGGATGGTGTCCCTAGCCCCTGTTTGTCTGAAGCTGGGAATGGGCCACAGGGGATGGATCACTTGATGATTACCTGTTCTGTTCATTTCCTCTGGGGCACCTGGCATTGGCCACTGTCAGAAGACAGGATATTGGGCTAGATGGACCTTTGGTCTGACCCAGTATGGCCATTTCATATGTTCTCTCTATACTGGACCTAGGTGCTGATTGGGAGTCAGAGAACTGGAATGCAATAAAGGGGGCTGTGTGATTTCTTTTTTGCTTCTTGATCAGAAAAACAGTTTGTGACCAGTTGGGGAGTTTAACTTCAGTGTTACTCACCAGTCTTGGGCGTATCTTCTCTCCCTTTTGTAGCAAGCCCTGACCTGGGCATTTCCAGTGCGGGATGCCCTACGCAAACTGGGTCACATTGGCGTAATCGGCAGGATACCCGGAACCAGATCATTTGGGTTTTGGATCAGAACCCCACGCTATTCCAAATTTGAAATTTGAAACTGAGTGTTAAAGGTTAAAGTTAGTCAGAATGAATGATCCACAATCATAACTGCAAGCCCTGGAAGATTTGTGCTCACAAAGGACTTTATCCTTTAAGAAGAAAGCCACTGATCAAGAACTGAAAAACCTGCTAAAGAACTTTGACCAGAAAGAGGGTAACCAAATATACCTCATCACTGCCACCTTTTATGTAAATGCTGTTACTGTGTGCTCAGGAGGAGGTAATCCTATAAGTGGTGCCAATTTTATTTATCGGGGTGGTAATAGGAAATTCCTAAAGCATGTAAAATCAATGGTAAAAGCTGTTTAAGGCAAGTTACAGCTTCTAAGTCACTCTAGTTATAGCAGATCTTGTCAGAGAAGAAGATTACTTATCAGATAAGAGTGTGAATATTGTAATCCTCTGAGTTTACTGTGTGTCTTTAGTCAGAATCCATCTTGAATGGAATGGTATTAAACATGAAGTTATAGTAGATGTAAGGAAGTTATTTTGCCTACATAACTTTTGATTGGGAATGATATTAAAGCTATATTTTATCAGGGCAATGTCATAACCCAACCCCAGAAAAAGTATGAATGTGAATCCTCTGTATTATCTGTATCTAACAAGGAGATTTGTGAAAGGGTGTGTGTGTATATGACCAGGTTGAAGACCTAACTGAGGAAGGAAAGAGAAGATTTTTGGTGGGTGATGGATTGTTGGCAAGTAAAGTTTGTAAAAGTGAGCCTGAACAAGGTAAAAGTAATTTGCTTGAAGTAGCTCAGGGTACATCTACACTTACCGGAGGGTCCGGCGGCAGGCAATCAATGTTCTGGGATCGACTTATCGCGTCTAGTGAAGACGCGATAAAATCGATCCCTGATCGCTCTGCCGTCGACTCCGGAAATCCACCGCGGCAAGAGACGGCAGCGGAGTCGACGGCAGCGTGGCAGCGGTCGACTTTCCCCCGTCCTCACAGCCAGGTAAGTCGACCTAAAATACGCAACTTCAGCTACGGTATTCACGTAGCTGAAGTTGCGTATCTCAGGTCAACCCCCCGCTGTAGTGTAGACCTAGCCTTAGTATGAAGAGCCCCTGTTTGTGGAAAAACAGCAGTTTATCTGTGGGAGAAAATGTCTCCAGTTGTTTGTATGTTGGGAGTGGCAACCTGCCTTTTAAGGAAGCTGCCCCAGTCTCCCAATATTTGTCTGTAAACAGCCATGAGTGCTGGG
>NW_020665114.1:5577-9381 GCF_002925995.2 Terrapene triunguis
CTGGGATAAGGGAGAGAAAGGCAAATAAAGTTCAGATGAGCCTAGGCAGCCTTGTGAGCTGATGGCTTTGTCTGATCAGCAGTTTGGGAAGGCAAGGTTAGTGGAACATGAGTATCCCTATACCTTGCCTATTATGAGTGTGGACAATTGTGACTGTGTCTGTTGGGGTAATGACTTGCCCACGGAGGGAGCTACCCCAATCTCCAAGCAGTTGTCTGTGAACAGCCATGTGTGCTGGGACAAGGGAAAGGAAATCTCAAATTGTTTGCCTGTTTAAAAATAGCAGTATGCCTGCTGAAGGAGAATATATCTCCAGTCCAGCAGTGCACGTAGGGCAGTATGGTCCAGTACACTATACCAGCAAGATATTTATAGCTGGAACAGTGTACTGGAAAGAGGAGGAGCAGATGGTGGGTCCGCTCATGCATTCTTACAGGTTCAGCACCATTGTGTTGAGAGAGAGCAAATAATGGAGAAGGCAGATTCCCCCCTAGTGCGGAGAGAGAGAGGAAAAAACAAATGAAATAAAATGAAATATTTTATTTTATTCAATGATGTGCTAAATGCAGTCCAAATTAGGAGATAGTCCTTAATCCCAGGAAGTTGACAGTAGAACAAACAGGGGGGAGGAATAGCTCAGTGGTTTGAGCATTGGCCTGCTAAACCCAGGGTTGTGAGTTCAATCCTTGAGGGGGCCACTTAGGGATCTGGGGCAAAATCAGTACTTGGTCCTGCTAGTGAAGGCAGGGGGCTGGACTCTATGACCTTTCAAGGTCCCTTCCAGTTCTAGGAGATGGATATCTCCATTATAAAATAAAAACTTTTCGGTAGATTATATGAAGTCTCACAGGAGAGCTTTCTACTGATGGAAATATAACCCAATGGTACAAGAGATGTTTCCAATAGATGAAGCTATGGCTAATTGTATGTGGTCTTATAAGAGATGTTTCCCATGGATATTTGCCAAATAGGAGGTCTTCTAGGAGTTGTTTCCTAGAGATGAGGTTGGAACCTGATGGCATGTGGTCTTGTGAATGGATTTCCATATGTTTATTTCCAGCCTGATAAATATTCCATTTGGACAAATGGAATCTAAAAAGCAACCCAAAACTTCCAGTTATTTTTCCATATTCTCTTTGGCACTTTATAAGCTCTCACTTCTTTCAGGAAACAGAGGCGATATTGACATATCATTTAGAATATCAAGTACATTATTATGCTCATATGAGCATCCCCGGGACTGGGGAAAATGTGCAGGGAGGATGTGGGAGATGTTGTCTGTGTGACGGAGGCTGAGAAGTTAATCGTTAAAATAGAAGAAAGGACTAGGTGGTGAGCAAAAGAATAGAGTTTTGTGAAACTGATCTTACTCTTACCTGTGAGCTGGGAAGCAGCTGTTCTAACATCAGCATGGGTGTTCTTTCCCAGATCAATACAGCTGGTGATGAGGAAATTTAGCCTTTGTCAGTGGTTCTATACATACAAAA
Source organism: Terrapene triunguis (assembly GCF_002925995.2). Classification (NCBI taxonomy): domain Eukaryota; kingdom Metazoa; phylum Chordata; order Testudines; family Emydidae; genus Terrapene; species Terrapene triunguis. The sequence goes on from NW_020665114.1 coordinate 7,065, forward strand.
AAAGGAAAGGAATGTACAATATTCTAGAACTCTGTTTGGTGGAACTCTTGCAATTAGGCACTGTTTAATATTTCTTTGAAATTATGGAATACAAGGGGCAATGTGAGGAAAACATATAACATACCTTGGATGTTCAATGACCATTTGCAGGGTTTAGCCAGCCTGTACCCTGAGCCTGGCTGCCAGCTGACATCTTTATCATATAGGACACCCTATGCTGACAATGCTGCAGTGTGAGATTTAACATCAATCAAAGGCACCCAGTTGAACAGGGGTGTATGTGTGTGTGTGTGTTTTGACCAGGTAGTTTATCTCCATTACAAATCTTGTAACGATCATAGGGCAATCTGCACAGGTGGTTATTATAAGAGAGTGGAGCTCAACAAGATGTGAGTGCCAGAGGATTGTCTACTTACTGCAGTGTGGTTATTGAGAACCATAATGAAAGTCCAAACTCATTTAAGAGCTGACATGTTTTTACTTTTCACTTCTCTCCTCCTCCTGATCTCTCTTGCCTCATCTTCCTTTGGGGACACCCGTGTGAGTTCAGGGGGTTCACAGTTCCCCTCCACCCTCCCTGATCTTTGGGCAGAAGTTCACAGACAATGCTATAATCTCCCCCATCAGAGATACCTGAGATACTAGTTGAAAGATTCAGACTAAACAGATGTTGCATTGATACTAACGTTTTTGTTGGAATTGCCTCAGGTAGTTGCTGAGTCTTCCTCTCCTCATCATTATGACCAGCAATGTCGCTCCTTGAGGGTGCAAGAGAGAGAGCCCAGATGTGCATTTGGGGGCACCTGAAGTTTCTCTTTGGTGCACACACCCGCAGGGGACAATAAGCCCAGGGTCAGTCTGTTTGTGTTTCTACTTCCAGGCTCTGCCTTTGTCCCTTCTTAACTAACACTGTAGCACCAACTTTGTATTTAATGATACAATAAGTAAGCAGCAAATAGGGTATTCACAATAGGACACTTCTGCCAAATTATCTGAGACTGCATCCTAAGGTTATGGTCTTGGGGTCCTGACTGTCCTGACTTCACACTAGTAACTGCACTGAAGCTTTGTTGCAGCTCGTACACGGCATTGCTAGACATTGTGGGAACTTCAACATTTGTGGCCATATCTCTGTGATGGGAAATCTGATTTCCTGCCCTCTGGGAGGGACAAAATCTCTGATCAGTGTCTTGCTGGGGAATCTAAGGGTATGTCTACACTACGAGGGTAGTTCGATTTCACTTAAATCGAATATGTGGAATCGATATTGCAAAGTCGAACGTGTGTGTCCACACTAAGGACAGTAATTCGACTTTGTGAGTCCACACTAACGGGGCAAGCGTCAACATTGGAAGCGGTACACTGTGGGCAGCTATCCCACAGTTCCCGCAGTCCTCGCTGCCCATTGGAATTCTGGGTCGAGCCGCCAATGCCTTCTGGGTAAAAAAATGTGTCGAGGGTGCTTTTGGGTAACTGTCGTCATCCGTCCGTCACTACCGCCCTCCCTCCCTCCCTGAAAGCGCCGGCGGGAAATCAGTTCGCGCACTTTTCTGGTCAGTGACAGCGCGGACGCCACAGCACTGCGAGCATGGAGCCCGCTGCGACCATCGCTGCAGTTGTGGCCGTTGTCAACGCATCGCAGCTTCTCATCCACCTTTCCCAGAGGCAGATACAGAGAAATCAGGCGAGGAGGCTACGGCACCGCGGTGAGGGCCTGAAATATGAGAGTAGCACAGACCTGTCAGAAACCACGGGACCCAGCGCCGAGGACATCACGGTGGCAATGGGTCATGTGGATATTGTGGAACGGCGATTCTGGGCCCGGGAAACAAGCACGGACTGGTGGGACCGCATAGTGCTGCAGGTCTGGGATGAATCCCAGTGGCTGCGAAACTTTTGCATGCGGAAGGGGACTTTCCTCGAACTTTGTGAGTTGCTGTCCCCTGCCCTGAAGCGCAATGACACCCGGATGCGAGCAGCCCTGACTGTCCAGAAGCGAATGGCCATAGCCCTCTGGAAGCTTGCAACGCCGGACAGCTACCGGTCAGTCGCGAACCACTTTGGTGTGGGCAAATCTACCGTGGGGGTTGTTGTGATGCAAGTAGCCAACGCAATCGTTGAGGTACTGCTCTCAAAGGTAGTGACCCTGGGAAACGCGCAGGCCATCATAGATGGCTTCGCCGCGATGGGATTCCCAAACTGCGGTGGGGCTATAGATGGAACTCACATCCCTATCCTGGGACCGGACCACCAGGCCAGCCAGTACATTAACAGAAAGGGCTACTTTTCAATGGTGCTGCAAGCACTGGTGGACCAT
>NW_020665115.1:0-62855 GCF_002925995.2 Terrapene triunguis
GCCGCGATTGCCAGGGCAAATTAATCATTAATCATTAAACACGCTTGCTTTTAAACCATGTGTAATATTTACAAAGGTACACTCACCAGAGGTCCCTTGTGTGCCCTCAGGGTCTGGGAGCACGCCTTGGGTGAGTTCGGGGGTTACTGGTTCCAAGTCAAGGGTGATAAACATATCCTGGCTGTTGGGGAAACCAGTTTCTCCGCTTCCTTGCTGTGAGCTATTTTCATTGTCTTCATCATCATCATCTTCCGCGTACCCCGAACCCGCTTCCCTGTTGCATGATTCTCCATTGATGGAGTCAAAGCACATGGTTGGGGTAGTGGTGGCTGCACCCCCTTGAATGGCATGCAGCTCCGCGTAGAAGCGGCATGTTTGCGGCTCTGCCCCAGACCTTCCATTTGTCTCTCTGGCTTTGTGGTAGGCTTGCCTTAGCTCCTTAATTTTCACGCGGCACTGCTGTGCGTCCCCGTTATGGCCTCTGTCCTTCATGGCCTTCGAGACTTTTTCTAATATTTTGCCATTTCGTTTACTGCTACAGAGTTCAGCTAGCACTGATTCATCTCCCCATATGGCAAGCAGATCCCATACCTCCCGTTCGGTCCATGCTGGAGCTCTTTTGCAATCCTGGGACTCCATCATGGTTACCTGTGCTGATGAGCTCTGCGTGGTCACCTGTGCTCTCCACGCTGGGCAAACAGGAAATGAAATTCAAAAGTTTGCGGGGCTTTTCCTGTCTACCTGGTCAGTGCATCTGAGTTGAGAGAGCTGTCCAGAGCGGTCACAATGAAGCACTGTGGGATAGCTCCCGGAGGCCAATAACGTTGAATTCCGTCCACACTACCCCAAATCCGACCCGCAAAGGCCGATTTTAGCGCTAATCCCCTCGTCGGAGGTGGAGTAAAGAAACCGGTTTAAAGGTTTAAGTTTAAGTTTAAGTCGAAAAAAAGGGCTTCGTCATGTGGACGTGTCCAGGCTTCATTCGATTTAACGCTGCTAAAGTCGACCTAAACTCGTAGTGTAGACCAGGCCTCAGAGGCCTTTGATATATTACTAAAAGCCCTTTTGCATTCACTCCTTTAGGGAATAGTGAGCAGAGAAAATGACACTTTTCCCTTATCCTTTCTCTTTAAGGCTGACCAAATACTGCAAAAGCCTTTATGTGGGGTAACAGACCCAGTAATGACCTCTTTGAGACAGGTTCCAAAAGGCAAAAACAACTTCCCAGTCTCAGCCACAGAAAAAGAAAACTGTCAGCAACACCTAAGTCCCTTTTTGGAACCAGGCCTAAGACAATAATAATTAACAAACTTTAGCATTCAATATTCCTTCTGTAGACCCAGGACTGCTCACTGACTTTAACGGGACTAGGTGTGGGAGTTAGGTGAACAGGATTTAGTTCACAATATTTAATTCTAAACGTTAAGGTGTTTTAGAGTTGTTCAATGATAGCCAGTGCAATGGTGATTTTGTCTCATTTCCATGTATTTCCCCATCTGTCTGTCTGTGTCTCTTGTCTCATATTTAGGTTGTAAATTCTTTGGGGAAGGGACTGGATTTTTGTTGTATGTTTGTACAGCACTTAGCACAATGGGGTCCTGATCCAGGCTATGGGCTCCTAGGTGCTATGATAATAATAAAAAATAATTAATAATGATCCTGCAAGGTGCCTTAATACAGCATAATATTTAAGTGCCTGCTTAAATTTAAGTAGGTAAACTGATCTCATTAGGACTACTCATGTGCTTCAAGTTACTCACATACCTAAATGCTTTACTGGAGCAGAGGGCTTGGCATCTTGTAGGATCTTGTGCTAGGAAAACTAGATATTCAGCAGGTAAAGAGACAGAATGGCTCATGCGCCATAAAAAACACAAGACAAAAGACACTGTTTTTATGTGTGTGTGGAGGGGGCAGGAGGACGGGAGAGGACCAGAACCTGTGAGAAACAAACCAATTACATGCATTCTTGAAGGTTTTTAGAAACTACAATCAATCAATCAATCAAATCTACATAAAAGTACACAACCGCAGTGAGCACGTTCTACCCCTCAATCAATGTAAATTATTTTATATGTCTTTAAAATTACTTACTATATCTTAATCTTTATTTTTCAGGTCATACATGGATGAGAAATATACATTGGACAAACATGAAGGAGAAGTACATATGTCCTGTGCATCCTGTTAAAAGAGGACTCTGTTTGATTATTTTATTTTTGATCCTTGGAATATGCTTTCTTTCAGGTTAGCTTTCTTACTGCTTATTTTCATCATTATTAATAGAAGTCAATTTAAAAATTAACAAAAATCTTTATGAATGTTACAATGTAGCTTTCTTGTAATCTCCTTAACATACATAACATAGCTCATGGAAAACTTTAGAAAAGTCCTCTCAAGTGAAAAATATATATGGAAAATAAGTGACACTAAATTAGACAGATAGCACCATAGATGATAACTCCAGCTGCGGAAATTAAATGGCTGAGTATGATCAGACACACTAATTAGTGACCTGCCCCAGTACAGCCATATGACTACAAAAAGTAATGTTGGGATGGAGTCAGACTCCGACAAGGAATGAAAATAAACTAATCTGCAGCAAAAGAAAGAATCTCCAGGTCTTGTCTGACAGAAGATACAGATGGTAAATAATAACCTTTCTCCACACTATCAGCTGCAACCCATGGGATGCAGCCTCTGGTAAGGGGCAGTGACCTCCCAGGTGCATAACCTCACAGACTCCTGAGGTGAATAGGTAAGTCCAGATACTGCAGCATCCCTTTAAAGGGTGACACATAGTTTCTCTTTCTCCTACACTCACCTCCCCATGGGTAGAACCAGGGCTTTGCTCACTTCCTGTCTCTCCCCAATCCTCATAAGCACCATTCAGCCCTGGGTAGAAGATAGAAAAGTGCAAGGACTACAGACTGAATACAGGAATTTTAATCCTTCTAGGAACTTTACCAGGCCATGCCCGAGGAAAGTTTTTTAGCCCTCTTTCGCCATTGTGTGAGAGCGAGCAGAATCTAGCTCTAAATGTGGCTCCATTCCAATGACCTTAATATTGCAGGAATACCATGTGATTAACTTGTGAATATGCAGAATTACTAAAATGTACATAATCTAAATAAGCAAATAATGAAGCAATCAATTTGCAAATGTCTAGAAGATAATAAGGTGATATGTAACAGTCAGCATAGATTTGTCAAGAACAAATCATGTCAAACCAACCAGATAGCTTTCTTTGATAGGGTAACACGCCTTGTGGATATAGGGAGAAGTGGTAGACGTGGTATATCTTGATTTTATTATAGCTTTTGATACTGTCTTGCATGACCTTCTCATAAACAAACTAGGGAAATGCAATCTAGATGGAGCTACTATAAGATGGGTGCAAAACTGGTTGGAAAACCATTCCCAGAGAGTAGTTATCAATGGTTCACAGACATGCTGGAAGGGCATAATGAGTGGGATACCTCAGGGATCAGTTCTGGGTCTGGTTCTGGTCAATATGTTCATCAATGATTTAGATAATGGCATAGAGAGTACACTTATAAAGTTTGCAGATGATACTAAGATGGGAAGGGTTGCAAGTGTTTTGGAAGATAGTATTAAAATTCAAAATGATCTGGACAAACTGGAGAAATGGTCTGAAGTAAATAGGATAAAATTCAATAAGAACAAATGCAAAGTACTCCATTTAGGAAGGAACAATCAGTTGCACACATACAAAATGGGAAATGACTGCCTAGGAAGGAGTACTACGGAAAGGGATCTGGGAGTCACAGTGGATCACAAGGTAAATATGAGTCAACAGTGTAACACTGTTTCAAAAAAAACCATACATCATTCTAGGATGGATTAGCAGGAGTTTCGTAAGCAAAACACAAGAAATAATTCTTCCACTCCACACCCCAATAATTAGGCCTGAACTGGAGTATTGTGTCTAGGTCTTGGCACCACATTTCAGAAAAAATGTGGACAAATTGGAGAAACTCCAGAGAAGAGCAACAAAAATGATTAAAGGTCTAGAAAACATGACTGATGAAGCAAGATTGAAAACATTGGGTTTGCTTAGTCTGGAAAAGAGAAGACTGAGGCTACGTCCTCACTACGGGGGTGGGGGGTCGATTTAAGATACGCAAATTCAGCTACGCTATTCGTGTAGCTGAATTCGACGTATCAGAGCCGACTTACCCCGCGATGAGGACGGCGGCAAATCGACCTCCGCGGCTCCCCCATCAACGGCGCTTACTCCTACCTCCGCTGGTGGAGTAGAAGCGTCGATTCGGGGATCGATTGTCGCGTCCCAACGAGACGCGATAATTCGATCCCCGAGAGATCGATTTCTACCCGCCGATTCAGGCGGGTAGTGTAGACCTGCCCTGAGATGGGACATGATAACTGTTTTCAAGTATATAAAATGTTACAAAGAGGAGGGAGAAGAATTGTTCTTCTTAACCTCTGAGGATAGGACAAGAAGCAATGGTCTTAAATTGCAGCAAGGGAGGTTTAGGTTGGACACTGGGAAAAACTTCCTAACTGTCAGGGTGATTAATCACTGGGATATATTGCATAGGGAGGTTGTGGAATCTCCATCGTTGGAGATTTTTAAGAGCAGGTTAGACAGACACCTCTCAGGAATGGTCAAGATAATACTTAGGCTACGTCCTCACTACGGGGGGGGGGGTGTCGATTTAAGATATGCAAATTCATCTACGCGAATAGCGTAGCTGAATTCGACGTATCGGAGCCGACTTACCCCACTGTGAGGACGGCGGCAAATCGACCTCCGCGGCTCCCCCGTCGACGGTGCTTACTCCTACCTCCGCTGGTGGAGTAGAAGCGTCGATTCGGGGATCGATTGTCGCGTCCCGATGAGATGCGATAATTCGATCCCCAAGAGATCAATTTCTACCCGCCAATTCAGGCGGGTAATGTAGACCTGCCTGTAGTCTTGCCTTGAGTGCAGGGGACTGGACTAGATGACCTCTTGAGGTCCCTTCCAGTTCTATGATTCTATAATCTGCCTTCTGGTTTTATTTTTAAGCTCGGGCTGCAACAGGTGAGATCAGCGATCACACTGGTAAGTAATCTCAGAATTCCCTTTGTGCTACATGTGTCTTATATGCACTTTATTGTCACAAACAGATGCATTTAGTTTGGAGAATTAAATCTGCACTGGGGTGAATTGCACCCACAGAGAACAGTGATACTACTATAAACATGATAATGACCGGTAAGTGAAATTGTAATTGGTGTAATTGTTTGTGGGACAATATCAGAAGCTGGAGGACCAGAACAAAGACAGTGATAAATACATCATAGGTGCCAACTTCCCATCTGCCCTGTGGGTGCTCAACCCCCACTGGCCCTCCCCCTGCCACACCCTTGCCCCACCCCAATTTCACCCTCTTCTCCCAAGTCCCCACCCCTGCCCTGCCTCTTTACTGCCTCCTCCCCAGAGCGCACCGCATCCCCACTCCTCCCCCTCCCTCCCGGAAAGTCCTAAGCACTACCAAACAGCTGTTAGGCAGCAGGCGGGAAGCGCTGGGAGGGGGAGGAGTGGAGATGTTGTGCGCTTGGAGGAGGAGGAGGAGGCAAGGAGGGGGTGGGGGTGGGGGAACTTGGCTGCTGGTGGTTGCAGAGCATCTGCTAATTTTTCCCTGTGGGTGCTCCAGCCCCACAGCACCCACAGAGTCAGTGCCTTTGCGTGGAATTAAATGGAAGAATGGGGGATGGGGGAAGAACATAATGACCAATACAGGGTATAAATTCTTTTATCCAGTCACAGGAGTTAAAGGAAAAGGATTCAGAAGTGTTACGCTCATTATTATCTGAAAATAGGAAGTCCTATCCAGCAGAGTAGTCAGGGCTTCATTTCTGAACTGGGAGAGGGTGTGAAGAGAATCACTAATTAGAAATGGACGGGGGTGGAAAGGAATACATATCTACTAAAAATGGAGGGGAGGGGAGAGGATGGAAGAAGGGGAAAGGCTGGCACTGCAGGGAAATAAGATATTACTCCAGTTCATGGAGGAGGCAGGTGCACATGTTTCCTCACCTAACACCTCTTCAATATGGAGGCCTGCAGAGGTTGTGATGATGGATCCTATGCAACATGAAGCTACCACATGATGCAGCAACGCCTTGAGCACTGCACCTGCTTGGGGGAGAGAGATGCCATCCTCTACCAGAGGAGGGGGTAATGGCAGGCTCTGAAATTGGCTGGACTGTAGAGCGTCTAGCACAATGGGGTCCTGGTCTATGACTAGGACTTCTAGATACTGCAGTAAAACAAACAAACAGTAATAAGGGAAATATTAACATTCAGAGACACAACATCTCCCTGAGGAGAAGCAGAGTGAGCCACAGAGAAGCAGAGGCAGGAGTGACCCACAGAGATCCCATGCCTTTTGACTGGCACCTCTATTCTGCCATGCAGAAGGACATGGTCCATTCCTCTGGCCATAGCTGAGGGAAGGAGGGGGAAAGGACGCCCTCTAGGGGGACAGGAAGGCTCGGGAGAGGGGAGAGGGTTTTATGAAGGAGAGAAATTTTGTATTTCTTTATCAGAGCCCACTGTTAGTTGTCTCTCCCTCTGTTTCAACTCTGGCCTTGCCACATACAGGATATTTTTTGGTTTTAATATCCTAGCAAAGGGACATCTTCTTAAAGGTGACCTAAAAGGGGGCGGGGGGAAAGCTGGCTTTTCTGCCCTTTTTAGCTTCTATATAATGGCTGAAGTAGTCCTGCATTTTAATGTATTTATTCTTATGCGTGCATTTTTACATGACAAATTCTAACCCTTTCTAACCTGGAAGATTCTATGATAACTGATGAAGTAGTGTAATCATGACATCAAAAGAGCCAAAATTGTGAAAGTCAAGCAGTTGAGAAAGAAAGGGATTTTTATTCAGACACTATTGTTGATATCTATTTAACTTCAATGACTAACATTTTGGAGAAAGACTCTCTTTTTAAAGAGCAAATACTCTAATTGCCTTGATTATATCATGTGTAGTTAACCACATGCATCTTCTAAGATCCTCAACAGATCTAGAAAACTAGAGAGAAGAGAGTTGATATTCCTTTTAATCTGATATTTCTAAGATAAAAAGCAAGTAGGAATAAAAGAAAAGAAAAGAAAACATATACTTTCAGGCCTCATGTATGCAGCATGAAATGTGTGTGGGAGGAAGCTCTATCTTGTTTTCCAAAGTCCTTTCAAGGTCACCCTTAAATTTTGCCATTTCTCACCTCTGTAACACTCTATATATAAAGGATTTTATGAAGCTTTAAACTTCTATAGAATTGTACTGGATTTTTATCAGTTATTTTATTTGAATGTCTTTAAATTTAGTTCCATAAACTACTAAATGGTTATTAAACAGCTATTTAAAATATATAATAATTAGAGATGGTTAAAATGAATAATTTTAAAAATGGTTGCGTTCATTTTCATCCCCCTCATTTAGAAAAAGAACCGTTGTTTTTTTTCTGAATATTTTTCATTTAAAAAAGTGAGAGGACCAGGCAACTGAGTTTCAGTCATTTTGTGAGGTGGGGAAGAGTAGAAGGTGAAGAAGGGTTGGTGCATCATGGCTGCTCTGACAGAGGAGGTGGGTCCCATGGAGGGAGGGTAGCAGCTGCAGAGCCTGCAGAGGAAGTGAGCAAGGAGGTGAGGGGATGCGGGGCACAGAGGGTTCTCCCACTGCCTGAAAGGGGTGGGTGGGTAAAGACACACTTAAGAGCAGGTTTGACATGTGGTGGAAGTTGGGAAGGCGGCAGAAAGCCTAAGCAGACACTTTGGCCTCTTGGAAGCAACTGATGCACAAATGAATGGCCAAGGATGTGGCCCGTGCTGCAGTTGTGGGTTGTGGTTGAGTACACCAGCAGCCCCAGCTTCCAAAGTATTGGGGGTGGGGATCTCAACCTCAGGCCAACCCAGCATCCAGAAAAGGAGAAGCAGCATAAGCAGCAATTGAGTCCTGGCCCATTCTCTGAAGAACAAGACCAAATGCTGTTGTTGCTGAGTTTTCTGAGAGCGTGGTCAACTGAGGAGCTGAGAAGGACAAGGAGGAGTGAAGGGTCTCTTGAGATCAACGTGTTCTGTTGCTCTGTTGTTTAGCCATGGTGATTTTTTTTGGCCTCTTACTGTTTTTTTTTTTATTAATTTAATTTTATTTTGGGTATATTTTTTGTTTGAGCCTCTATAATGGTGTTTTTAAATTGTTTCCACACAGCTTACAGTCCTTTCACTCTTATTATTGTTCCTTTTAATTTCTCTTTAACTAGCTTTCTCCTTCTTGACTAGTTCCCCTTCTTGAAGTTAAATTCCACTGGGGCAAGCTTCTTTGGTATTTTCCTCCCCACAAGGATGTTAAATTTAGTTACATTATGGTCGCTATTACTAAGCAGTACAGCTATATTCACCTTTTGGAACGAGTCCTGTGCTCCACTTAGGACTAAATCAAGAACTGTCTCTCCCCTTGTGGGTTCCAGGACTAGCTGCTCCAAGAAACAATCATTTATGGTGTCTAGAGGTTTTATTCCTGAATCCTGTCCTGAGGTGACCTGTACACAGTCAATATGGGGATAGTTGAAATCCCCCATTGGGTTTTCTGTTTTTTGTAGTCTCTCTAATCTCTCGGAGCATTTCACAATCACAATCACTACCTTGGTCAGGTGATAGGTAATAGAATCCTACAGCTATGCTCTTATTATTGAAGCATGGAATTGCTATCCATAGAGAAATTTGATTTCTCTGTTGGATTCATTTAAGATATTTACTGTTTGATTCATTTAAAATATTTACTGTATTTTACTCTATGCTTTCCTGCACATATACTGCCACTTGCCCACCAGTGCAACCTATCCTATCATTCCTATATATTTTGTACCTGGTATTAATACTGGGCACTCAAGTTCACTCATCTTAATATTTAGAGTTTCAGCATTTGTATACAAACACTTACCAAATTTGTCAATATTTACTTGTCTGCCTACATAAGAACATAAGAACGGCTACACTGGGTCAGACCAAAGGTCCATCTAGATCAATAACCTATCTTCTGACAGTGGCCAATGCCAGGTGCCCCAGAGGGAATGAACAGAACAGGTCATCATCAAGTCGTCCATCCCCTGTCACCCATTCCCAGCTTCTGGCAAACAGAGGCTAGGGACACCATTCCTACCCATCCTGGCTAATAACCATTGATGGACGTATCCTCCATGAACTTATCTAGTTCTCTTTCTCTTTTCATGTCATGAAATTCAGTGGGACTCTTTTTCATTTGAGTGCCAGATGTGGCATTGGTGACAAAGTAGGGGGTGCATTACTCACTGATATTTCCACAGTGTAGAATCATAGAATCATAGAATATCAGGGCTGGAAGGGACCTCAGGAGGTCATCTAGTCCAACCCCCTGCTCAAAGCAGGACCAATTCCCAACTAAATCATCCCAGCCACGGCTTTGTCAAGCCGGGCCTTAAAAATCTCCAAGGAAGGAGACTCCACCACCTCCCTAGGTAATGCATTCCAGTGCTTCACCACCCTCCTAGTGAAATAGTGTTTCCTAATATCCAACCTAGACCTCCCCCACTGCAACTTGAGACCACTGCTCCTTGTTCTGTCATCTGCCACCACTGAGAACAGCCGAGCTCCATCCTCTTTGGAACCCCCCCTCAGGTAATTGAAAGCAGCTATCAAATCCCCCCTCATTCTTCTCTTCTGGAGACTAAACAATCCCAGTTCCCTCAGCCTCTCCTCATAAGTCATGCGCTCCAGACCCCTAATCATTTTTGTTGCCCTCCGCTGGACTCTTTCCAATTTTTCCACATCCTTTTTGTAGTGTGGGGCCCAAAACTGGACACAGTACTCCAGATGAGGCCTCACCAATGTCGAATAAAGGGGAACGATCACTTTCCTCGATCTGCTGGCAATGCCCCTACTTATACAGCCCAAAATGCCGTTAGCCTTCTTGGCAACAAGAGCACACTGTTGACTCATATCCAGCTTCTCGTCCACTGTGACCTCTAGGTCCTTTTCTGCAGAACTGCTACCTAGCCATTCGGTCCCTAGTCTGTAGCAGTGCATGGGATTCTTCCGTCCTAAGTGCAGGACTCTGCACTTGTCCTTGTTGAACCTCTTCAGGATTTTTTTGGCCCAATCCTCTAATTTGTCTAGGTCCCTCTGTATCCGATCCCTACCCTCTAGTGTATCTACCACGCCTCCCAGTTTAGTATCATCTGCAAACTTGCTGAGAGTGCAGTCCACACCATCCTCCAGATCATTAATAAAGATATTAAACAAAACCGTCCCCAGGACCGACCCTTGGGGCACTTCGCTTGAAACCGGCTACCAACTAGACATGGAGCCATTGATCACTACCCGTTGAGCCCGACGATCTAGCCATCTTTCTATCCACCTTACAGTCCATTCATCCAGCCCATACTTCTTTAACTTGGCGGCAAGAATACTGTGGGAGACCGTATCAAAAGCTTTGCTAAAGTCAAGGAATAACACATCCACTGCTTTCCCCTCATCCACAGAGGCAGTTATCTCATCATAGAAGGCAATTAAGTTAGTCAGGCACGACTTCCCCTTGGTGAATCCATGCTGACTGTTCTTGATCACTTTCCTCTCCTCTAAGTGTTTCATAATTGATTCCTTGAGGACCTGCTCCATGATTTTTCCAGGGACTGAGGTGAGGCTGACTGGCCTGTAGTTCCCTGGATCCTCCTCCTTCCCTTTTTTAAAGATGGGCACTACATTAGCCTTTTCCCAGTCATCCGGGACCTCCCCCGATCGCCATGAGTTTTCAAAAATAATGGCTAATGGCTCTGCAATCTCATCCGCCAACTCCTTTAGCACCCTCGGATGCAGCGCATCCGGCCCCATGGACTTGTGCACGTCCAGTTTTTCTAAATAGTCCCGAACCACTTCTTTCTCCACAGAGGGCTGGTCACCTTCTCCCCATACTGTGCTGCCCAGTGCAGCAGTCTGGGAGCTGACCTTGTTCGTGAAGACAGAGGCAAAAAAAAAAAAAAATCATTGAGTACATTAGCTTTTTCCACATCCTCGGTCACTAGGTTGCCTCCCTCATTCAGTAAGGGGCCCACACTTTCCTTGACTTTCTTCTTGTTGCTAACATGCCTGAAGAAACCCTTCTTGTTACTCTTAACATCTCTTGCTAGCTGCAACTCCAAGTGTGATTTGGCCTTCCTGATTTCACTCCTGCATGCCTGAGCGATATTTTTATACTCCTCCCTGGTCATTTGTCCAATCTTCCACTTCTTGTAAGCTTCTTTTTTGCGTTTAAGATCAGCAAGGATTTCACTGTTTAGCCAAGCTGGTCACCTGCCATATTTACTATTCTTTCTACACATCGGGATGGTTTGTTCCTGCAACCGCAATAAGGATTCTTTAAAATACAGCCAGCTCTCTTGGACCCCTTTGCCCTTCATGTTATTCTCCGAGGGGATCCTGCCCATCTGTTCCCTGAGGGAGTCAAAGTCTGCTTTTCTGAAGTCCAGGGTCCGTATTCTGCTGCTCTCCTTTCTTCCTTGTGTCAGGATCCTGAACTCGACCATCTCATGGTCACTGCCTCCTAGGTTCCCATCCACTTTTGCTTCCCCTACTAATTCTTCCCTGTTTGTGAGCAGCAGGTCAAGAAAAGCTCTGCCCCTAGTTGGTTCCTCCAGCACTTGCACCAGGAAATTGTCCCCTACACTTTCCAAAAACTTCCTGGATTGTCTGTGCCCCACTGTATTGCTGTCCCAGCAGATATCAGAGTGATTAAAGTGTGGTGCTCCAGGACACTGTGTGTATGAAGCAGGGTGTGTGGGGAATGAGAGGTGTTTTCCTACCTGCCTCAGCAGTGATCCCACTGTTAAAAGAAAGCACAATGGGGTGCCATATGGCATCAGAGCCCACTGGTCAGATTTGGTGTGACATGGAGCCTGCAATTGCTCACTGGATTAGTAACCTGGGATCCTTTTGTTAAGAGTCGGTCTCTTAACCTCATCATTCCATGTGATTATAGACTTTTTAACCCTTGACCTCTAACAAGGCAACTGCAGACAAGATTCCAAGTTGAGCTCTTGGGTAATCTTTTTTTTTTTTTACATCCTATGTGGCACTTAGTATGTCACTCAGAGGCACTACGTTCTCAAGCATTGGTAGTGATTGAATGCACAGGAATCTCTCTGAGCATTTAACCAGTGGGATGTTTGTGTCTTTCCCCATTAAAGAAATGGCTCCAATTCGATTGGTGAATGGCTCAAGTCACTGCGTTGGGAGAGTCGAGGTGCTTCATAACCAGCAGTGGGGAACTGTGTGTGATGGCGGCTGGGACTTACACGATGCTGAAGTCATTTGCAGGCAGTTGGGCTGTGGGACGGTGCTATCAGCCCCAGGCAGAGCTCAATTTGGACAAGGATCTGACCCTATCTGGCTGGATGAGGTTCGCTGCACAGGAATGGAAGTTGGCCTCTCTGAATGCAGAGCTAGACCTTGGGGAGACCATAACTGTAACCATGGAGAAGATGCCAGTGTTGTGTGCTCAGGTAACCCTCATCCATGTCACCTCCTACATAGCACCACAGGGCGCTATGCTGCAAGGAGGGGTGTTGGTGTTGTCACAGATCAGGGCAGTTGCACCTGTATTCACCCTGTGTGGTCCAGAAAGGGCCCCCACTCTCAGACTTCTGACTCCACTGCCGTCACCGCTCTTGGGTACAAAGCCACTTCTCTCTCCCTTTTCACTGAGGTGTTTCCAGGCTGCATAGTCTCTCTTTATACCATGATTTTCCCCAGCAAGATAGACTGGCTAAACAGGGCTGCTTGCTTTCTCTTCAGAGTCTAATAATAGCATCGCTGCCCACAGTTAATTATCCCACAGCTCTTTCTGAGCAAGCACATTTATTCTTAAGGTGAGAACATTACAGAGAAAACTTATTAAAAACAATAAAAGAACCTACAAGCATGCTAATCAGCCTACTGGTCATCACCTCATCTGCAACATGGGCTGTGGCAGGAGTTCTCCTTCACCACACCCAGGGGTTTTCCAGTGGTTTCAAATTGTCACACTCTGCCCCAAACAAGAATTCAGTCCTATGGGACCACAGGAGGCCAAGCACTTCCAAGGCTTCCCTAAGCATTGGGGCCCTCCATGCACTTGAAGCCCTGTCCATTTTGTGGGTCAGGAAGGAGGTCCTGAGTCAGTTTCAGCACAGGTTATTTATCCCAAGGTCCTTTCTTGTCTGCTGGTCTCAAGAGAATCCAGTTTCACCTTTTGAAAAGACCATGGATGGGTGATCATCTGGGCCAAGCTTCAATGGGCCAAGAACCAGAGGGATCAAATTAGCTTTCCCCTCCCCCTAGAGAAGTTATGTACAATCTCACAATGCTGGAGGAGAGGGAGAGTAAGCTGACCCACCAGGAGAAGGACCTAACTTCTCATGAGCAGGCCTTCTTTTTGCGAACAGGGGCTACTAATAGGGAGTTTCACAAGGGAGTTCTCCAGGTGAAGGAGGAGCAAATACAGCACCCATGGGGTAAGTGACTGTCTGTAGTGTGTGTTTGGTATGTTGATGAGGCTTTCCGGGATACTGTAGAATTGTCCCACCTCCGGTTAGACAGTCCCTGCGCTGTTGAGGAGGATGAAAGGCCCAGGGAAGCAGAGCAGTCAACAGGAGCAGAGGGAAACCTCCCCATAGGGACCCTCCTTCCAGATGGTGCTGGGGTTGCCTCTCACACTGAGGAACTCCAGTTGTTAGGAAAAGGCAGGTGTTAGTAATGGGAGATTCGATCATTAGAAACGTAGATTACTGGGTTTGTGATGACCGGGAGAACCATATGGTGATCCTGCCTGGTGCGAAGGTTGCGGATCTCTCGAGACATCTAGACAGTCTTATGTGTAGTGCTGGGGAGGAACCGGTGGTCGTGGTACATGTAGGTACCAATGACATAGGGAAGGGTAGGAGAGATGTCCTGAAGGCCAAATTTAGGCTGCTAGGGAAGAGACTGAAATCCAGGACCTCTATGGTGGCATTCTCAGAAATGCTTCCAGTTCCACGCGCAGGGCCAGGTAGGCAGGCAGAGCTTCAGAGTCTCAATGCGTGGGTGAGATGATGGTGTAGAGAGGAGGGGTTTACATACATTAGGAACTGGGGAAACTTTTGGGATGGGGGGAGCCTATACAGGAGAGATGGGCTCCACCTAAACCAAAGTAGAACCAGACTGCTGGCATTAAATATTAAAAAGGTTGTAGAGCAGTTTTTAAACTAGGAGAAGGGGGAAAGCCGACTGCTGCAAAGGAGCATAGGGATCGGACAGAGACTTCTCTTAGGGGAGAATCTAATGATAGAGAATCTCCAGGTTATAGTCAGGAGCAGAGGATGGAAGAGGATAATGTAAGGGCCAGATCAGATGATAAACATTCACATAAAAAAGAATCTGACACATCAGAAAAGGGCAGACAAATAAACAGGGACAAGTTTTTAAAGTGCTTGTACACAAATGCTAGAAGTCTAAATAATAAGATGGGTTAACTAGAGTGCCTTGTGATAAAGGAGGATATTGATATAATAGGCATCACAGAAACCTGGTGGACTGAGAGCAATCAATGGGACACAAGCATTCCGGGCTACAAAACATATTGGAAGGACAGAACAGATCGTGCGGGGGTGGGGTGGCACTATATGTGAAAGAAAATGTAGAATCAAATGAAGTATAAATCTTAAGTCAATCCACATGTTCCATAGAATCTCTATGTATAGAAATTTCATGCTCTAATAAGAATATAACATTAGGGATCTATTATCGACCACCTGACCAGGACAGTGATAGTGATGATCAAATGCTGAGGGAAATTAGAGAGGCTATCAAAATTAAGAACTCAATAATAGTGGGGGATTTCAATTATCCCCATATTGACTGGGAACATTTCACTTCAGGATGAAATGCAAGGATAAAATTTCTCGATACTTTAAATGACTGCTTCATGGAGCAGCCGGTATGGGAACCCACAAGGGGAGAGGCAACTCTAGATTTAGTCCTGAGTGGAGCGCAGGAGCTGGTCCAAGAGGTAACTATAACAGGACCGCTTGGAAATAGTGACCATAATATAATAACATTTAACATCCCTGTGGTGGGAAGAACATCTCAACAGCCCAACACTGTGGCATTTAATTTCAAAAGGGGGAACTATGCAAAAATGAGGGGGTTAGTTAAACAGAAGTTAAAATGTACAGTGACTAAAGTGAAATCCCTGCAAGCTGCATGGGCACTTTTTAAAGACACCATAATAGAGGCCCAACTTAAATGTATACCCCAAATTAAGAAACACGGTAAAAGAACTAAAAAAGAGCCACCGTGGCTTAACAACCATGTAAAAGAAGCAGTGAGAGATAAAAAGACTTCTTTTAAAAAGTGGAAGTCAAATCCTAGTGAGGTAAATATAAAGGAGCATAAACACTGCCAAATTAAGTGTAAAAATGTAATAAGAAAAGCCAAAGAGGAGTTTGAAGAACGGCTAGCCAAAAACTCCAAAGGTAATAACAAAATGTTTTTTAAGTACATCAGAAGCAGGAAGCCTGCTAAACAACCAGTGGGGCCCCTTGATGATCGAGATACAAAAGGAGCACTTAAAGACCATAAAGTCATTGCAGAGAAACTAAATGGATTCTTTGCTTCAGTCTTTACGGCTGAGGATGTTAGGGAGATTCCCAAACCTGAGCCTGCTTTTGTAGGTGACAAATCTGAGGAACTGTCACAGATTGAAGTGTCACTAGAGGAGGTTTTGGAATTAATTGATAAACTTAACATTAACAAGTCACCGGGACCAGATGGCATTCACCCAAGAGTTCTGAAAGAACTCAAATGTGAAGTTGCAGAACTATTAACTATGGTTTGTAACCTGTCCTTTAAATCGGCTTCTGTACCCAATGACTGGAAGTTAGCTAATGCAACTCCAATATTTAAAAAGGGCTCTAGAGGTGATCCCGGCAATTACAGACCGGTAAGTCTAACATCAGTACCGGGCAAATTAGTCGAAACAATAGTTAAGAATAAAATTGTCAGACACATAGAAGAACATAAATTGTTGAGCAACAGTCAACATGGTTTCTGTAAAAGGAAATCGTGTCTTACTAATCTATTAGGGTATGTCTACACTACGAGAGTAGTTCGATTTTACTTAAATTGAATATGTGGAATCGATATTACAAAGTCGAACGTGTGTGTCCACACTAAGGATAGTAATTCGACTTTGTGAGTCCACACTAACAGGGCAAGCGTCGACATTGGAAGCAGTGCACTGTGGGCAGCTCTCCCACAGTTCCCGCAGTCCCCGCTGCCCATTGGAATTCTGGGTCGAGCCGCCAATGCCTTCTGGGGAAAAAAATGTGTCGAGGGTGGTTTTGGGTAACTGTCGTCATCCAACCGTCACCACTGCCCTCCCTCCCTGAAAGCGCCGGCGGGAAATCAGTTCGCGCACTTTTCTGGTCAGTGACAGCGCAGATGCCACAGCACTGCGAGCATGGAGCCCGCTGCGACCATCGCTGCAGTTATGGCTGTTGTCAACACCTCGCACCTTATCATCCACCTTTCCCAGAGGCAGATGCTGAGAAATCGGGCGAGGAGGCTACGGCAGCGCGGTGAGGACCTGAAGTCTGAGAGTGGCACAGACCTGTCACAAAGCACGGGACTCCGCGCCGAGGACATCATGGTGGCAATGGGTCATGTGGATGTTGTGGAACGGCGATTCTGGGCCCGGGAAACAAGCACGGACTGGTGGGACCGCATAGTGCTGCAGGTCTGGGATGAATCCCAGTGGCTGCGAAACTTTCGCATGCGGAAGGGGACTTTCATGGAACTTTGTGAGTTGCTGTCCCCTGCCCTGAAGCGCAATGACACCCGGATGCGAGCAGCCCTGAGTGTCCAGAAGCGAGTGGCCATAGCCCTCTGGAAGCTTGCAATGCCGGACAGCTACCGGTCAGTCGCAAACCACTTTGGCGTGGGCAAATCTACTGTGGGGGTTATTGTCATGCAAGTAGCCAACGCAATCGTTGAGCTACTGCTCTCAAAGGTAGTGACCCTGGGAAATGCGCAGGTCATCATAGATGGCTTCGCCGCGATGGGATTCCCAAACTGCGGTGGGGCTATAGATGGAACTCACATCCCTATCCTGGGACCATACCACCAGGCCAGCCACTACATTAACCAAAAGGGCTACTTTTCAATGGTGCTGCAAGCACTGGTGGACCATAGGGGACGTTTTACAAACATCAACGTCGGATGGCTGGGCAAGGTTCATGACGCTCGTGTTTTCAGGAACTCTGGTCTGTTTAGACGACTGCAGGAAGGTATTTACTTCCCGGACCACAAAATAACTGTTGGGGATGTGGAGATGCCTATAGTGATCCTCGGGGACCCAGCCTACCCGCTAATGCCCTGGCTCATGAAGCCCTATACTGGTGCCCTTGACACTGAAAAAGAACTCTTCAACTACCGGCTGAGCAAGTGCAGAATGGTGGTGGAGTGTGCTTTTGGCCGTCTCAAGGGGAGATGGAGAACCTTACTGACTCGCTGTGATCTCAGTGAAACCAATATCCCCATTGTTATTGCAGCTTGCTGTGTGCTCCATAATCTCTGTGAGAGCAAGGGGGAGACCTTTATGGCGGGGTGGGAGGTTGAGGCAAATAGCCTGGCTGCTGATTACGCCCAGCCAGACAGCCGGGCGATTAGAAGAGCCCAGCGGGACGCGCTGTGCATCTGGGAGGCTTTGAAAGCTAGGTTCCTGAGTGAGCAGGGTAACCTGTGACTATTAAGTTTGTTTACAGAGAAGCTGAACCTGCCCCGGTTTCTTTACCCAGTAAATGTTCACTATCCTCTCCAGTTACATACCCCCTTCACCCCGTTCCCCCCCTTCCAACACACGTTTAAAAATAAAATCACTTGAATTTTGTTAATGAACACCGTTTTCTTTATTACTGTTTTCTCGGTAAAGTGTTGAGCCTGGGACGCAGACTGTGGTGGGGAGTGGGTGTACTGTAGTGATGCAGAGGACACTTCTAAACTCCAGGAATGACAGGCTCCGCAGTGGTGGACTGGTTGTTTCAACGGAGCCTGTCACCCCTCCTGTTCAGGACTCTGTGTGTGGGGGCTATGTGACTTTGTGGCAGGGGGAGGACGGTTACAGATCCCCTGCTGCGTGGCTCTGTGATCCAGGATAAGGACCGCTGCATAAGACCTCTAACCGCCCTCCCCCGCCACAAAGTCACATAGCCCCCCCCACACTCACACACATAACATGAAAACCACCTCCCAGACTGACCAGGGTAACTAGTGACTGCAATGTGTGCGTGCCCTGCTGCTGAACCTGCCCCCGCCTCTGTACCCTGGTAAAGGTGACTGTCCTGTCCAATTACCAACCCCCTTCCCCCCCTTCAGACAGACTCTCCTCTAAAAGAACATGATGGAAACAGTAATTAACAGAAACGTCTTTTTTATTAGCAACTTCACGTGAAACTGGGGGATGAAAGTTGGACGGGGGCTTGGGTGAGGCGGGAAGGAAAGGACTTATCAAATTTTGGGGAATGAGAGCCTTCTGGTACTTGAGCAGTCTGCAGGGGTGGAGTGAGAGTTTTCACGGACTCTGCCGCCCCTCCTTCTTGGGACTTTGGGTGAGGGGGGTATGGGACTTGGTGGCGGGGGAGGGAGGTTACAGATAGACTGCAGCGGGGCTCTGTCCTCCTGCCTCCGGTCCTGCAGAACATCCACAAGGCGCCGGAGCGTGTCCGTTTGCTCCCTCATTAGTCCAAGCAGCGTTTGAATCACCTGCTGGTCTTCCTGCCACCACCTCTCCTCCCGTTTCATGTGTGATCGGTGCATTTGGGACAAGTTCTCCCTCCACTGTGTCTGCTGGGCTGCCTGGGCTCGGGAGCAGCCCATAAGTTCCGAGAACATGTCCTCCTGTGTCCTCTTCTTCCTACGCCTAATCTGCGCTAGCCTCTGGGAATGTGATGGCAGGCTAGGTCAGGAGACAGTCGCAGCTGTGGGATGGGAAAAAGGGAGTGAATTCCTCAGAAAGATAAATTTAGTTGTGAACAAAGAACATAGTCTTTCTCTGTGAACAAGACCATGCACAGCACCTATCACATGCGCACTCAGGACAAGGTCGAATTTTCGGCCTTCGCATTCAGTGCCTGGGGTCTTGCAGTGCAGATCAGAGAAGCGGGGCAGGACACCGGAATTTGTGTAGCAGGCCGACATGGTAAGCCGTAGACTTGTGGCTGCTTAAAACTTTAATAATAGCACTGGCCTCCTTTTACGTTGAAAGCAATGCCAGTCCCTGCTGCCAGCAATCCGGCAAGCATGAACTCTGCCCCTGTCCCACCCCCTCGCGGCTGTCCCAGGGAAAGATCCCTGTATGCTGCCCCTCTCCCGCCTCCACCGCGTGGCTGTAAACCGCCGGTTACAGTTCTGTAAAGGAACAGGCAAGCAGTCCCAATACTAACATTCCCCTACCTAATTCAAAGCAGGTCACCATGAGCGACATCACTCTGATGAGGATTTCAGAGACGGAGAAAGAAAGGATGCTTCGGGAAAGCCTGCAAAGACCAGGGCCGTATGCCGCCATGCTCTGCAAGGCAATGATCCTCGAGTACTTGCTTGTCTCCTGGCACGGAAACGTTTCCTACTATGGAGGACCCAATAAAGCCGCTCTCCCCAGGAACCTGATGCAAAGGCTTTCCAATTACCTCCAGGAGAGCTTCGTGGAGATGTCCCTGGAGGATTTCAGCTCTATCCCCGGACATATAGACCGGATTTTACTGTAGCTGCACTGGCAGGGACTAAACAGTAGAGCGGCTAGGGCAGAACAATCATGCTAAACCGGACATTGTTAGATTTTTTTTCAGTAGTTGCACTGCCAAGGACTGAAATGTTAAGTGCCTAGGGCACACTAATCATGAAAAACCCATTGTTAATATTGTTAATATTCCTGTTCTGTTAAAAATAAATGTTTACATGTTTAAAACACTTACTGGCTGATCCTTCCCCTGATTCTGTGTCCGGGTTAACGCCTGGGGACGGTTGGTAGGGGATCTCTGTAAGGGTGATGAAGAGATCCTGGCTGTCGGGGAAATCAGCGTTGTAAGCACTGTCGACTGCCTCATCCTCCTCATCTCCTTCCTCATCTTCCCCGTCCGCTAACATGTCCGAGGAAGCGGCCGTCGACAATATCCCATCCTCAGAGTCCACGGTCAGTGGTGGGGTAGTGGTGGTGGCCGCACCTAGGATGGAATGCAGTGCCTCGTAGAAACGGGATGTGTGGGGCTGGGATCCGGAGCGTCCGTTTGCCTCTTTGGTCTTCTGGTAGCCTTGTCTCAGCTCCTTGATTTTCACGCGGCACTGCGTTGCATCCCGGCTGTATCCTCTCTCTGCCTTGGCTTTAGAGATCTTCTCATAGATCTTTGCATTCCGTCTTTTTGATCGCAGCTCGGAAAGTACGGACTCATCGCCCCACACAGCGATCAGATCCAAGACTTCCCGATTAGTCCATGCTGGGGCCCTCTTTCTATTCTGAGATTGCACGGCCATCTCTGCTGGAGAGCTCTGCATCGTTGCCAGTGCTGCTGAGCTCGCCACGATGTCCAAACAGGAAATGAGATTCAAACTGCCCAGACAGGAAAAGGAATTCAAATTTTCCCAGGGCTTTTCCTGTGTGGCTGGTCAGAGCATCCGAGCTCGGACTGCTGTCCAGAGCGTCAACAGAGTGGTGCACTGTAGGATAGCTCCCGGAGCTATTAGCGTCAATTTCCATCCACACCTAGCCTCATTCGACATGGACATGTCGAATTTAGCGCTACTCCCCTCGTTGGGGAGGAGTACAGAAGTCAAATTTAAGAGACCTCTATGTCGAACTAAATAGCTTCGTGGTGTGGACGGTTGCAGACTTAATTCGATGTAACGGTGCTAAATTCGACATAAACTCCTAGTGTAGACCAGGCCTTAGAGTTCTTTGAAGGGGTCAACAAACATGTGGACAAGGGGGATCCAGTGGACATAGTGTACTTAGATTTCCAGAAAGCCTTTGACAAGGTCCCTCACCAAAGGCTCTTACATAAATTAAGCTGTCATGGGATAAAACGGAAGGTCCTTTGATGGGTTGAGAACTGGTTAAAAGACAGGGAACAAAGGGTAGAAATAAATGGTAAATTCTCAGAATGGAGAGGGGTAACTAGTGGTGTTCCCCAAGGGTCAGTCCTAGGACCAATCCTATTCAACTTATTCATAAATGATCTGGAGAAAGGGGTAACAAGTGAGGTGGCAAAGTTTGCAAATGATACTAAACTGCTCAAGTTAGTTAAGACCAAAGCAGACTGTGACGAACTTCAAAAAGATCTCACAAAACTAAGTGATTGGGCAACAAAATGGCAAATGAAATTTAATATGGATAAATGTAAAGTAATGCACATTGGAAAAAATAACCCCAACTATACATACAATATGATGGGGGCTAATTTAGCTACAACGAGTCAGGAAAAAGATATTTGAGTCATTGTGGATAGTTCTCTGAAGATGTCCACGCAGTGTGTAGAGGCTGTCAAAAAAGCAACAGGATGTTAGGAATCATTAAAAAGGGGAAAGAGAATAAGATTGAGAATACATTATTGCCCTTATATAAATCGATGGTACGCCCACATCTCGAATACTGCTTTCAGATGTGGTCTCCTCATCTCAAAAAAGATATACTGGCACTAGAAAAGGTTCAGAAGAGGGCAACTAAAATGATTAGGGGTTTGGAACGGGTCCCATATGAGGAGAGATTAAAGAGGCTAGGACTCTTCAGCTTGGGAAAGAGGAGACTAAGGGGGGATATGATAGAGGTAAATAAAATCATGAGTGATGTGGAGAAAGTGGATAAGGAAAAGTTATTTACTTATTCCCATAATACAAGAACTAGGGGTCACCAAATGAAATTGATAGGCAGCAGGTTTAAAACAAATAAAAGGAAGTTCTTCTTCATGCAGTGCACAGTCAACTTGTGGAACTCCTTACCTGAGGAGATTGTGAAGGCTAGGACTATAACAGCATTTAAAAGAGAACTGGATAAATTCATGGTGGTTAAGTCCATTAATGGCTATTAGCCACGATGTGTAAGGAATGGTGTCCCTAGCCTCTGTTTGTCAGAGGGTGGAGATGGATGGCAGGAGAGAGATCACTTGATCATTGCCTGTTAGGTTCACTCCCTCTGGGGCACCTGGCATTGGCCACTGTCGGTAGACAGGATACTGGGCTAGATGGAGCTTTGGTCTGACCCAGTACAGCTGTTCTTATGTTCTTATGTATTTTGCACTGATTTTGCATCTCCAACTTCAGAGACCTTGGGCCTGATTTTCAAAGCTGCTGAGCTCCCAAAACTCCAAATAAAGTCAACAGGAGACTCAGGTTCTGTGGAGACAAGTGGCCTTTATGTACACAGTGACAATCATCACTTGCATCTGAAGAAGTGAGGTTCTTACCCACGAAAGCTTATGCTCCCAATACTTCTGTTAGTCCTAAATAATGACAATCAGTGGCCTCTATTGAAAATTTAAGTCCCAGTTGTGCAACAGCAAAAGGGAGCTCAGCTTAAGCTTTCAATAGACCTTTCCATTTTACTTAGTTTTTATAATTCTGTCATTTTTTCCTAAACAAAACCATTTTTTCTCTTTTCTCACATTCCAATGTTTTCATCATCTTTCCCCTTCTACCTTTCCCCCATATGCCAAGTTCTCTCTCTTCCTGTCTCTTTTTTAGTCCTTTCATTACTCATCAAATGAGATCAAATAATGATGAATGCAATGCAATAGAATTGGTTTTCAAGGTATTCATTTCCTTATTAAGATATTATATGTATCTATATCTCCCTGCCATCCCAGGTAGAATCCTTGATGCACTTTGTTCGGTGTCATGCTTCAAATACTTACTTTAGCATATGTCTACACTTAAAATACTACACTGGCACAGCTGTACCTCTGCAGAAGCCACATTGCACCGCATCAGTGTGTACACCACCTATCCCAATGGCAGGGATTCTTCCATTGACATAGGTCATTCATCTCTCTAAGAGGCAGTAGTTGAGGGCTTGTCTACACGTACAGTGCTGCAGCATTAAGTGAACATACTACTATGCAAACAGGAGAGCCTTCAGTGTAGGTACTCCATGTCCCCAAGAGGCAGTAGCTATGTCAAAGGCAGAAGCCCCCGCCCCCTCCACTTGACATAGAACTGTCTACACCAGGGGTTAGGGTTGGTATAATGGCTTCACTTAGGGGTGTGAATTTTTCACACCTCCGAGTGAAGTAGTTATGCAGAAATAATTTTCTAGTCTATACCAGGTCTTAATGTTAGATTTCACTGCTACAGAGTAAGTTACATCATGATAAATTTGGGCTTTAAGCTTATCACACTTCATTTTTAGCTTCTCAGTAACCATATTCATGCTCCACAGAAAAGTTGTGTTAGTCACTTTCAGCTGAATTTTGAACAATGACTGCTTTGACTCTGACATGTTTTTTCTTGTCCCATAGGTGATCTTCAGGAGAAATTGAGTAAGTTGGACTTGCTTTGTGAACAATTTCACTCACACAGGTGCAATTTCTGTTCTGGAACCATTGCTGTATTCATCTCAATGCCCTTAAAAAAAAAAAGCCTTCATTTGAATGGCTAACTCTTTGGTTTTAAATTTTTTCCTTTCACAAATTTAATGAAGGGGATTCATGCATCTAGTTAATTTTCTGTCACAAGTCAGTGTGCTAAAAATAGCAGTGTGGACAGAGTGGCACAAGCAGCAGGTCTGGCTAGCCATCTAAGCCCAATGCCACCTGACTCCCATGAACAGATAGCTTTAAATTAGGACTTTGTATTCTTTTCAACCAAATTTTATTTTTATGTTTTTAGGCTAGCTTGAAAAACAGGACATTAGGTTTACTTTGAATTTTTAGTTTAGTTTTAACCAGATTGAGTACAAATTACCTAGAGATTGTTGATGTCACAATAGTTCCTTCAACAGACTGAGGATTCAAGCCATTGTCAGTAAGGTGTCTGTGATAATGGGTGGATGGGAGGAGGGCATTTGTAAACAGGAGTCAATAGGGTGTGGGCTGAGTCTCCAATTTTATGAGTGAACAGTGCCTTTCGTTAGTCATGGAATGCAAGATTCTGAGCTGTTACTGAGTTTGGGTGATGTGTCAGGTTTGCTGTGTAAAAAAGGGGATGAATGACAAAAGTGGCAGCTGATGACTGGGGAAGACAGCTCCTTCAGTGAGGTAAGGTAATACCAGTTCATCCCATTTCTAATTGAAATTGAATTGTTCTTTTTCAGACCAACTCCAGAATGAACTTGGTATGTTCTCTTTGATTTCTCAACTGCTAGTATCCTTCAGAGGAATGTTTTTAAATGAAAACAGATATTTCTTCTTTTCATTGCCTTTGCTCAATCCAAGGAGAGAAAATTACTCCGCAGATTTCTTTTTAACCCCCTAACAGAACTGTGATAACTTTCTCTCCCCCCAAGTTGATTCATCATCCTAGAATATTTGTATTTCTTTTCTCTCTAGTCTAAAATTGAAGGAGTGATATTCAGAATCACTGTATACTATGCACATTCAATATTCCCATGCCTTCTCTTCTGTTCATTTTACCTTTGAGTGTATGTAGGAGGCTAGCATAAAATGTCTATTGTGTTAATTTTTTCATGATATTGTGTGTTAGAAATTGGGAAAATCATTTTGAGTAGATAAAATTATACCTATTTTAAATGTGCACACTGCTGTGGAACATTAGCTCTTTGAATGAAAAAAATGTCTTCTCACCACTGGGAAAGTCCCTCTGCCTCTCCTCTCGCTCACCTCCCATTCATGCTGCCACAGCTCTTCCTCGTGCTTTCACTGTTCCTTACAGTCCTCTTGTTCCTTCTCATGGTCCTCCAGCTCTTTCAGTCTCAGCTCCAATTCCATCTGTCTCAGATCCACCAACAGGGAACCCCGTGAATATCCCCTGATGGCTGGGGATGTGGGTCTTAGCAACACCCAGCCCTTCTCTCCAACTTCTCCCAGACCCTCTTGCAGCCCCATTTGGGTCAGGAACCTGCTTCTTTGGCCTGGTCTACACTACAACTTTAATTCGGATTTAGCTGCGTTAATCCGAATTAACCCTTCACCCGTCCACACTACAGAGCCAGTTAATTCGAATTAAAGGGCACTTAAAATCGATTTCTGTACTCCACCTCGACGAGCGGAGTAGCGCCTAAATCGATTTTGTTAATTCGAATTAGGGTTAGTGTGGCCGCACACCACCGAATTACTGTGGTTAAAGTAATGGGGTAGTGTGGCCGCACACCACCGAATTAATGTGGTTAAAAACCGAATTAATGTGCTTAGTGTGGCCGCGCACAATCGAATTTATACAACCTGTTTCCCAAATTCGAATTATCTAAATTCGGATTAATCCTGTAGTGTAGACATACCCTTAGAGTGATCATCATCCTCCAGCTGTGCATTAGGCTTCACTTTGGTGAACTTTCCAATGCATAACCCTCTCCCTCTGCTCAAGTCTACAATATCCTTCTTAAGGAGACAGTTATACATCATTTTCCGCTGTTCCCTCCAATTTCTGTTTGCCTTACTGCTCCCAGTCACTTACTGCAGGATGCTCCTGGTGCCTCAGCAGGCAACCGTCCACCGGGTGCTCATTCCAACGCTAACACCAGCTGTCAAAGTCACAATCAGTGCTCTGAAACTGCTCTGAATGAAGTCAGTCAGGACTCCAGTGGACTGTGTCTCCCCTCAGGGCACACTAGACGTTACCCCCTCTAAAGCACTCATCACCACGTATTCTTTAACAGGTTTCCCACCCTCGGTTTCCATTCTCAGTCATGTACAGGTTTGGCACCGTTGGCCATTTTGAAAAAAAAATAGTGTTTTTTTTAAATTTGGATGGGGGAATGTTGTGTGCTTGTGTTTTGATATGTTTGGCTGGGTTTGTGAGAGAACTTAAAGAAAAGGAGTTTTAAAAAAAGAAAGATTTTTGGTTAGGTTTAGTAAGGAGAGAGGATTTTAGAGAAAAAGTTTAAAAGAGTAATTAAATAAAAGAGGAGCATTTAAAAGAGTTGTTTTGAAATACTAAAAGAGAAAAATCCTTTTTTGTTAAAACTAAAAAGGTTTTTAAGAAAAATAAGAGTTATTTTGAAATAAAAGAGAAAAATATCAAGGTAAAAAAAGAATGTTAGGTTAAGAGAAAGCACATGGCAGAAAACAGGAGATTTAAAAATTAGCTAGAGCATCTGTGTTCAGTGACACATGGCTGTGTGAAAGAGGCACAGCATAGAAAACAGCAGCAAGAAAGAGAAAGATCCTTTTTTGTTAGTGAGCAGAATACATGATTAATGAGAAAGTTAAAGTATAGAAAGCAGTAGCAAGAGCCAAGCAGCAAGCTTACTCAGCGCCTGTCCCTAGGGAAATGATAACTATACTGGAGGCTGTGAGCCTCGGGAGTAAACCGTACAGGACAAATCAGAAGCTGTTCTACAGCTCACTGGCCACCTCCCCTCTCCCCTCCCATCCCCAACCCTACATGTACCAGACTCATTCTTATCTAAAAACCAGCCCCCCCAGCCCCCTTTTCTGACAATTCTGTTCCAAATGACTGTGTGCCTCCCCACTGATATACATAGGAGCCATTTTTGCTTATATAATGGAGAGATTCGCCCATGTGGTGAATGCTTAGATATTGATTTTCTTTTTCAGAAAAATTGCAGGAAAATTGGGATTGTCTTGTGGTTTCACACAAACAAATTAAAATGAAATGAATAAAGTTTTATACATAAATCAAAAGAAAAACAATAGATAAAACCTCTGTAATGGAAAGCATATTATTGTTGACCTTAGTGTTTTCCCTCCGTCCTCTTTCAGTAGATAAATCTCTTAGTGCCTGGGGAGCCATTTTTTTTTATACTTGCCATTGATTTTGCACCTCCACCTTCGAAGAGCGTGGGCCTGATTTTCAGAGTTGTTGAGAGCTCCCAGTTCCCAATTAAGGCAACAGGAGACACCACTCCACTTGGTTCAGGCTCCCCACCCAAGTCCTACTCTACCCAAAGACCTGGGTATTTAATTGGTCAGTTAGCCCAAGCCTTTCTCAGTGACAGCTGCCACCATACTGCAATGTTTAAGGAGAAGCTCGAGAACTGCTGTTGTGTATACAGACACTCAAGCTGAGAATCATATCTCCCAGCTGCTGTGTACACATGCCCTGGATAGATAAAACCTCTGTAATGGAAAGCATATTATTTTTGACCTTAGTGTTCTCCCTCCCTGCTCTTTCAGCCGACAAATGTCTCTTAGTGCCTGGCAATCCCATTTTTTGAAATACTTGCCATTGATTTTGCACCTCCACCTTTGAAGAGCGTGGGCCTGATTTTCAGAGTTATTGAGCACAACCAGCTCCCAATTAAGTGAAGAGGAGACACCGGTTCTCTGCATAGGTGACTGGTAACTGCTTAGTGTGCGTGGGGAGGGGCGAACAATGGCAACTCCCTCCCTCACCACCACAGCTACTGTTAACTTCCTGGTGATTACCAAGACAGCTCCAGCTCTTCACCCATGTTGCCCACCGCTATGGCCGGCCCTGCCAGGGTCAGCCATAGGGAAAATGGCGCCCTGGGCAAACTTGTATTTTGGCGCTCTGGCCGCTGCTGCCTCTCTTGGTCCCCCCCCATTGCTCCTGCCCCCCATTGCCTCCTCCAGACCCCCACCCATCACCCTGTCCCCCACTACCTCCCCTAGTCATCCCACCATCCCCCCTGCATCCCACTGCATCCCACAGCCCCGATCCATCACCCAATTGGCCCTAGCCCCAAACTGCTTCTGCAGGCTCCCCACCCACTCCCTTCATCACCCCTGGGCCACACTGCTTCCTCCAGCCCGCAACTCTGCTGTCGCCCCTGAAAATCAGGCCATGTCTACACTACCAGGCTGTGAGTTCAAGTTATTGTCAATAAAGTGCCTGTGATAGTGGGTGGCTGGGAGATGGGCATTTATAAACAGGAGTCAGTGAGGTGTGGGGTGGTTCTCCAGATTTATGCGAGCCTAGGACCTCTCCTTTGTTTAGTTCTGGAATATAAGATGCTGAGCTGTTACTAGATCTGGCTAATGGATCAGGTGTGGTGTGTAGGTGACTGGATGAATGAGAAGAATGGCAGCCGATGATTGTTAAGCTCTGCAATGACAGCTCCTTGAGTAAATTGATGTAATATGTTTTCACCCAATTGGTAATTGAAATCACAATGTTCTTTTCCAGGCCAACTCAAGAGTGAAAACAGTAAGTTCTCTTTCATTTCACAACTGGATTTCCCTTCAGAAGAATGTTCTTAAATAAGAAAAGAGATCTTTCATTTCATTGTCTATCCTGGGAGAGTTCTTTAACCATCAGCCTGATTTTCAGAGTTTTCTGATTTTCAGAATCGCATCTTCCAGCTTCTGTGTAGAATTGCCCTGGAAGTCACAAAGAAAGTTTAGCAGTGTAAAGAATTTGTCCATTTTTTTGCAACAGCATCACACTGTTGTCTCATATTTAGCTTGTGGTCCACTATAACCCTTCGATCCCTTTCTGCCGTACTCCTTCCTACACAGTCTCTTCCCATTCTGTATGTGTGAAACTGATTTTTTCTTCCTAAGTGGAGCACTTTGCATTTGTCTTTGTTAAACTTCATCCTGTTTACCTCAGACCATTTCTCCAATTTGTCCAGATCATTTTGAATTATGACCCTGTCCTCCAAAGCAGTTGCAATCCCTCCCAGTTTGGTATCATCTGCAAACTTAATAAGCGTACTTTCTATGCCAATATCTAAGTCATTAATGAAGTCTGTTCCCAAATAGGGTCTTTCCCCTCCTCGAAAGGTGAAGGCCATCTCTGCCTAGCAGTCCTTCCTCGAATAGCATCCCGTGGTTGAGGAAGCCAAAGCCCTCCTGGTGACACCATCTTCGCAGCCAGGCATTCACCTCCATGATGCATCTGTCTCTGCCCGGGCCCCTACCTTTGACAGGAAGAATCGAAGAGAATTCCACCTGCGCTCCAAACTCCTTCACCCGTACTCCCAGAGCCCTGTAGTCACTCTTGATCCGGTCAGTGTCACACCTTGCAGTATCATTTGTGCCCACATGGATGAGTAGCATGGGGTAGTAGTCAGAGGGCTGGATAATCCTCGACAATGCCTCCGTAACATTTCGGATACGGGCCCCCCAGCTTCTCGTCCACTGTAACCCCTAGGTTCTTTTCTGCAGAACTGCTGCCTAGCCATTCGGTCCCCAGTCTGTAGCAGTGCATGGGATTCTTCTGTCCTAAGTGCAGGACTCTGCACTTGTCCTTGTTGAACCTCATCAGATTTCTTTTGGCCCAATCCTCTAATTTGTCTAGGTCCCTCTGTATCTGATCCCTACCCTCCAGCGTATCTACCACTCCTCCCAGTTTAGTGTCATCTGCAAACTTGCTGAGGGTGCAGTCCACACCATCCTCCAGATCATTACGGCCGTTCTTATGTTCTTCAGCTGGATGAAGGGAGTTAAGGTTGCCCCTTCCCTTCCTGAACCTGTTCTGTTGAAAATAATAATAATAAACATGTAAGTTAAGAGAGCTTCTTGGGGCAGTGTGCCAGTGGAGGGATTTTTCCAACTCTGTGTCTCTCTACCCATGTTTTGTCCATGGGTAATTTGGGAGCCTGAGAGCACTGCATTTATATGAGCTCAAACAATACACACAACATCGCTTTCCCCAGCCCTCTCCTCCTTGGGCCACTGTTTGGGGGCTTTCTCCAAGCCCAGGCTCCGTTGGTGGCCCTTTCTGTGGCTACTACTTCCTCCACCTCATTGGCCACGGTATGTGTGCCCTCCTCCATTTCTTTTTTCTGAGGGTCACACAATACTAAAGGCAAGTAAAATCCAAAATAAAGTAAAGACCCTAAGCCCAGAACAGACATTTCTAAAGCACAGCTGGAGCCAAAGTGACATGACAGATTTAGGCCTGGACCTCACTTCTGCTTCGTGGTCCTAAAATGGGCCAGACACTATCCAGGTTTGTATTAAAACACTGTATTACAGCTGGAATGGTAGCAGCCCTGGTAAGGAGACAACCCTCCTTTAGATATGTTGTACATTCTGTGCAACTGCAGTGTCCATCCGTGTAAATGCTAGCTATTGAAGTTTAATTTCTATAGTAAACCCGTATTCACAGTATAAACTATAAATATGCTCTGATATAAATGATCAATTGTAATATCACTCATCCATCAAAGCGACAGGAGAATCCATCAACAACTGTAAAAGATTAGTGTAAAACAATGCACATCATTTACATTTTGCCCAACTTCTTAATCCATTTGTTTTCCAGATCCTCTTCCACATCCTACAAATTCAAACTGCAATCCTAATGGTAAGTGAAACTACAATCTGTGAAAAATATCATGGTTTGTGCCACAAGTATCAGAACTTGGAGGGTCTGAATAGAGATATAATTAATACATTTCCTATTACAATTCAGACAAATGCACACACTGTAGTTATACTGCATAACAACCACTGAAATCTTTGGCAAAACCGAAAATCTTTATTTTTTCATAGCAGTCTACTTTCTCGTTTTTCATCTCCTCCCCTCACAGCTAAAACTACTTTAAAATCAGAAAATTCCACGCTGGAATGGAAGAAGAAACAGAGAATATGAAATTTAAAAAAAAAATCTGATAGTGGGAGAATTTGGAGTGGAGGAGAGGTGGAGTACAGAGGCAAGGAGAGGAGAGATAGTGTCTTTGGAAGGGATGGGGAGGAAATACAAATATATTCAGAGGATGATGAAGAGGGGATGAAGGAAGAAGAAGGAGGAGGAAAAGGGGATGTTACTGCATTGCACGTCTCCAATTCTTGGAGGTGGCAGGTGCAATTGTTTCCTTATATGGCAGCTTTTCGATATGGAGGTCTGCAGAGGTCACTATGATGGATTATATGCAACATGCAGCTACAACATGACCTGAGCACCCTGCCTGAGTCGGGGAGAGAGGCCAACCTCTGCTGGAGGAGGAACAATGGCAGGCACTGAACTGCAGTGGAGATGGCAAATACCAGCACCTCCCCCAGGAGAAGCAGAGCCAGGAGTGGGTGTGCTTAGCACAGATCCCTTCTCTTTGAGTGGGAACATGTATTCTCTGCTATGCAGCACCATAGGGTCCATGACTCAGTCCATAGCTGAGTGATGGGGGGAGAGAGATGCCCTCTAGGGGGAAAAGGAGGGCCCTAGAGGAGGGAGAGGATGTCCTTAAGGATAGAGAGAAGTTTTTTTTCTTCCTGTCCTCATGCTGCTGAGAACTGTATCTCCATATGTTCCAAATCTGACCTTGAAGTTGTCACTGTGATGGGTTGGATCACAGAGACCCACTTGGGAACTGCCAACTGATGTGCCAAGACTACTTCTGCCCCTGCTTTCCCTGCCAGCCTGGGAATCCAGCACTCGGTCTTGCTGAGCCAGACACGCCAGTCTGCTCTAACACAGACCCAGAGTCTGAACCACATGCTCCAAAGCTGCAGACTTAACTGAAAGCAATTTAAGAAGTGTTCCTATCTTTAACACTCAGATGCCCAACTCCCAATGGAGTCCAAACCCCAAATAAATCTATTTTACCCGGTATAAAGTTTACCCTGTTTAAACTCATGAATTGTTCGCCCTCTATAACACTGATAGAGAGATATGCACAGCTGTTTCCCCCCCGCCCCAGGTATTAATATATACTCTGGGTTAATTAATAAGTAAAAAGTGATTTTATTAAATACAGAAAGTAGGATTTAAGTGGTTCCAAGTAGTAACAGAACAAAGTAAATTACCAAGCAAAATAAAATAAAACACGCAAATCTAAGTCTAGTACAGTAATAAAACTGAATACAAATAAAATCTCACCCTCAGAGATGTTTCAATAAGTTTATTTCACAGACTGGATGCCTTCCTAGTCTGGGCACAATCTTTTCCCTGGTACAGCCCTTGTTCCAGCGCAGGTGGTAGCTAGGGGATTTCTCATGATGGCTGCCCCCTTTGTTCTGTTCCACCCACTTGTATATCTTTTGCATAAGGCGGGAATCCTTTGTCCCTCTGGGTTCCCACCCCTCCTTCTCAATGGAAAAGCACCAGGTTAAAGATGGATTCCAGTTCAGGTGACATGATCACATGTCACTGTAAGACTTCATTTCCCACTTGCCAGCACACAGGTAAACAGGGAGACTTACAAGTAAAACTGAGCCATCTACAGGTAATTGTCCTGGTTAATGGGAGCCATTAAGATTCCAAACCACCATTAATGGCCCACACTTTCCATAATTACAATAGGCCCTCAGAGTTATCTTTTATATTTCTAGTTTCAGATATAAGAGTGATACATTTATACAAATAGGATGACCACACACAGTAGATTATAAGCTTTGTAATGATACCTTACAAGAGACCTTTTGCATGAAGCATATTCCAGTTACATTATATTCACAGTCATTAGCATATTTTTTATAAAATCATATAGAGTGTGTCACAGTCACATGTGGGATAGTTTGTTATTTTAGTGTCCGAGGAAAAAGAACTGTCTGTCAAAGGTGATCTGGAAAGGGACAAAGCTAGGCTTATTTCCTTTTCAGTTTTTTCAAGACGGAGAAAGTAGGTTTGAAATGATTTTTTTCCCTTCTTCTCCCTTCTTCTGCTTATACTTTTGCATTAAAACCTCTTCCAGCCAAGGCAGGACACTCTGCGTTTTATGGAGAACTGGTGAAATAATTACATCACAAAAGCTGAGAAAGTAAACACTGAGTTTTGGAAAGGAAATATGTTTTTTTTATTTTGAATGTTTAAAACTTGTTTGTTTTTGAAACGCCTGTTTAAGTTAAATGACTAGGCAAACTTTGGGAGAAAGGAAATCTTAGTAAAAGGGTTTAGAAACTCACTAAATGCTCTCTGAGACCCCAGCAAATACATTAGCAAACACAGGGAGGCCAGAGATGACTTTATTATTATTCAATATTACTCATGTTTACTGTGGTCCTGCCTAATGGCCAGCCAAGAATGGGGCCCCATTGTTCTCCACACTGCACAAACACAGAACCACAGATGTTACTTGCCCCAAGGAACCGACAATCTAACTAGTCCAGACAAACACATTGTGGGGGAAGGGGTATTACAAACAACAGTGGAATGGCAGCAAATGGCATGTTAGTGCCACGCTTTTTTTTCTTTTCTTTCTCTCTTTTTCAAAGGGAATCAGCTAAAAGTAAAGGGATGGGGATGTTAAAAGGAGGGGATTGAGGGAGATAAGGCAAGGGAATAGAAGAGGATAAAAGTGGAGAGAGGAGCAGTGAGTTTGAGGAGCAGAGGATGTGAGGGAGGAGACAGGAAGGGATTGAAATGAACAGAAGTCAGCACAAAACATCCTCTTCCTCCTCCTCCTCCCCTTTTTGGTGTAGAATTAGGCAGCCTTTGAGCACACCTACAGCATTGGACTGACAGCACATTAGGCAGAGCAATGCCTTGTCCATGGCTCGCCCTGGGGTTTAGGAAGGAGGAAGGCATCTGAGAACGTCAAGTGAGGCAGCCGTGCACACTTCCAGAGGCAGAAACAAACATTTGGGGAATTTTTACTGCAATAATAATAATATGGGTATTGGGTGAATTTAGGCACCTCCAGGGTTCAGCAGCAGCCAAACAGTATGTTCGTGGATTGCAGTGTCCCTTGAGAGCAGGACTTAGACACCTAAGTCTAGGTAGAGGTGCCTAAGTCCAGTACTGACAAAACATGTTCGTTAGGATGTTAGCTAGCATATTTTAAGAAACATTTTTAAATCTGTTGAACACACATTTTTAGGCAAATAAATAAAATAAAGTTCCTGGTCCTGCGAGCAGATGATTAACTTGATTACTCTGAGTACTCCCATTGGAAGCAATTGAAGTTGAGCATATGCATAAGTGTTTGCAGGATTGAGAGCTGACACAGATGAAAGAGGTGGCCTTTTTACGTTTGTGTTGCTCCATAAAGTGATATTACAGCTTCCTGTCTGGTGTAAATCTAATGTGAGCTGGTTGAGCAATGTTTTATATCTGAAATGGAAATATATTTCTTACAATATAGTATAATCACTGGTGTTTGTAATATTTCTTGTATGATTCTTCTACCACAGATTGGAGCCAGATACATACTCTCCTCTTTGTTATTCTGATAGTAGTTGTCCTGATCTTCATCATCTCTGCCATAAACCTGTCCATCAATTATAAACATGAGTATTGTGGTAAGAATTTGCACCTTAAAAAACTATTGATAGTAATAATATATTTTGAATACATTTAGGAACCGAGCAATAATTTTATCTAAACTTGTTTCTGTTGCTGGGATCACACATTTCTATAATGACAATGGATTTGGATTACTAAATACCAACGACATGGCTTTGACAGTCATTCTTCTTCGAGTGGCCTCTGCATATTCCCACATGTAGGATCAAGTCACCTGTGCCAGGAGCTACCGTAATGTTTTGGAAGGCAGCGTCTGTTGAGGTTTCTCACACTTCTCTCCCCCCTCCCAGTGGTGTAAAAGGGGAGCAGCCCCAACTGCCCTTCAGCTCTTTCCTACCATGTAAAGTTCAGGGAGCCCCTATCAATCGCACACAGGACCCTCCATCCTGCTCTCATCGGCTTTCCTTCTTTTTGCCCTTTGGACGCAAATCTTATTTACAGTAGATCAATTGTCACTTGGTCTGATTTCCTATAGAAAAAGAAGAGAAAAGCAGATGCCCATCCAGAATGGGCTTTGTCTGGAGCTTCGGAATTGGGAGGGCTACCTTGCACACCCCTCATGTCCAGTCCATTGAAGTCTAGTCATCTGTAAGTCCAACACCCATATAAGGATCACCATCAAGGTCCCTAAATTTGACCTAGCAGGCTTCACTATGAGGCAAAGTCTCAGCCAAACTAGGGCTGGTCACTCAGCTGCCTGCGGTGAGTCACCCCTCAGGCATGTGGCAGCAACTTATCACAAAGCGGAAACTGTGTCAGATGACCCCAGGCTCAGGTATTTTCACAATGGCAGCAGAGCTGCAGATGAGTCTGAGCAACAGCACTACCCAGCCAGGAACCCTCCTGCTGCTTCGCGCTGCAACAGACTACAGTGACTCCCAAGCCTTGCACCTGCCCCTGCTCCTCCTGCTCCTGCCACAGAGTTGCTTCAGCCCTGCCCTTGCCCTGGACTAGCCTTATTCCAGTCTCATCACGGACCTGCTCCAGCCTGGCCTCTGTCTTCTTATCCCCGCTAAATCCTGACACCTGGCTCTGGTCCTGATTCTCATTTGGCTGCAGACTCTGATCTCGGTTTTAACCCTGGTATGTCCTTAGATCGTGATTCCAGTACAACCCCTAGCCCAGGCCCAACATTAACCTGAGCTGTGACTCATGATCCAACCACTAGATAAGATTGTTGGAGGCAAAGCCTGATAACCTGGAGGAGGTTTAGGTTGGATATGGGGGAGGTTTAGGTTGGATATTAGGGAAAACTTTTTCACTAGGAGGGTGGTGAAACACTGGAATGGGTTACCTAGGGAGGTGGTGGGATCTCCTTCCTTAGGTTTTTTAAGGTCAGGCTTGACAAAGCCCTGGCTGGGATGATTTAGTTGGTGATTGGTCCTGCTTTGAGCAGGGTGTTGGACAAGGTGACCTCCCTAGGTCTCTTCCAAACCTGATATTCTATGATTCTATATACCAGTCTAGTTTCTCGTTTTTCATTCCCTCCCCTTGCAGCTAAAACTGAATTTTCCACTTTAAAGTCAGAAAACTCCATTTTCGAATGGAAGCAGAAACAGAGAATCTGATATTTAAAAATTCTGACAGTGGGAGAATTTGGAGTGGAGAAGAGGTAGAGTACTGAGGCAAGAAGAGGAGAGATGGTGTCTCTGGAAGGGATAGGGAGGAAATACACAGATATTTGGAGGATGATGAAGAGAGGATGAGAGAAGAAGGAGGAGGAGGCGGCAAAGGAGATATAACTGGATTGCATGTCTCCAATTCATGGAGGTGGCAGGTGTAATTTTTTCTTTTTAATCAGGCACCTTTTCCATATGGAGCTGTGTTGAGGTTCTGATGATGGATTATATGCAAAATGCAGCTACCACATGATATAGTAAAACCCTGAGCACCCTGCCTGAGCAGGGGACAGAGGCCATCCTCTGGTGGAGGAGGAACAATGGCAGGCACTGGACTGGGGTGGAGATGTCAAATACCAGCAGCTCCCCCAGGAGAAACAGAGGCAGGAGTGGGTGTGCCCAGCAGAGATCCCTTCTCTTTGAGTGGGATCATGTATTCTCTGCTATGCAGCACCACAGGATCCATGCCTAAACCAACAGCTGTGTGATTAGTGGGAGAGAGGTGCCCTCTAGCGGGACAGGAGGGCTCTTGAGGAGGGAGACCGTGTCCTTAAGGGTAGAATGAAGTTTTTTTCTTCCTGTTCTCAGGCTGCTGAGAACTGTCTCTCCATCTGTTTCAAATCTGACCTTTTCACATGTTGGATACTTTGTTGTTTTAGTATCATAGAAAAAGGACAGTCTGTGAAAAGTGACATGCAAAGGGATAAATCATAGAATCCTAGGACTGGAAGGGACCTCGAGAGGTCATCTAGTCCAGTCCCGTGCACTCATGGCAGGACTAAACATTATCTAGATGATCTCTGGCAGGTGTTTGTCTAACCTGCTCTTAAAAACCTCCAATGATGGAGATTGCAGCATGATGGTCTAACACCTTTGACAGTGACAGGTCCCTTGTCTAGTGTTTTGGGAACAGTGAAGCCCCTGGATATGCCCAGGTCAGTGGAGTCTGGTACTGTGGTCTGCACTCTGCAATATTTGGAGAGCTGCTGATTCTGTGTCTAACATACTGGTGTGACAAACTGACCTAGCTTGCAGGTCCTCACAACACTGGAAGGGGGAAAACACATTACAAGTGTCTGATCAGATCTGGGATGGGGGATCACTGAGTTATAGAATGGTGTCTTAACATGGTACTTCCTGTCTGGCCATTTTGAGATGCAAAGGCTTGGTATCTTGCTTGTGAGGGTTTTTTTCCCTTTCTGATGTTTCTTCTAACAGACCCTCACCCTGAAAGTTAAAGAAGAAAGAAAGAAATCCATTCTTAGATTCTCTTACTTTCAGCATCTTGCTAGCCAATTTATTCAGTTCTAGACCTTTCAGTTCCCTGGATTCTAGGAGGTTTCCCATCCCATCCCTAAGTACTTAGGGCCATATTTTCAAAGGTTTAGGTGCCTAATTATGCAAATAGGCATGTAGTGGGACTTTCAAAAGTGCCCATGCACCTAACTTCAGGAATATGGGGCAAATCTCAATAGGTGCTTATAGTCATCTTTAGGCACCTAAACCTATGAAAATCTGACCCTCATTTCAGATGTCTAGCAGAAATTCAGTTGCCCAGGATTGGGTTTACAAGAATGCAGCTGCTGAAGATCTGAGAACTGATGCCTGAATCAGAGGCTCTCGTAGGATGTGAGGTTGCTGTGCTCTCTTTCCCTCACCTCAGCTCTATTGATTCTGAGGCATGTCATGGATCCAAAGTTTTTTCCAGCTGCATGGTGTCTGTGGGAGAAGCAGGCCCCAGTTCTGGTGTCAGAGGATGACCAATGGCCCCCAAAAGGACTGCTTATTGGTTTCAAAACCTCTTTGCAAGGGAAAGAAGAAGTGCCTGAAACCATCTTCTTTTCTACAATGTGCATTTCCATGGCCCCCCAGAGAAGATACAGAGTGCTGTAGGTCTGCTTTTGATTTATTGCTGCACATGAAGGGTGATAGAAACACCTAGGGATGCCCATCCTTAAATGGAACAGTCAGGCGCAACATCGACAGGGCCTCAGTAACCCAGCTTCAGTTCCTCCCGTTTTGGAGGGAATCAGAGGCCTGCAAAGTCTTTGAAAAATAACTAATTACTAGGCTGGAGCTCTTGTGGTCATGCCTAAAGGCAGAGACCTACACCTACACTTACTGCATGCATCCGACGAAGTGGGCATTCACCCACGAAAGCTTAGAATCATAGAATATCAGGGTTGGAAGGGACCTCAAGAGGTCATCTAGTCCAACCCCCTGCTCAAAGCAGGACTAATTCCCAACTAAATCATCCCAGCCAGGGCTTTGTCAAGCTGGGCCTTAAAAACCTCCAAGGAAGGAGACTCCACCACCTCCCTAGGTAACGCATTCCAGTGCTTCACCACCCTCCTAGTGAAATAGTGTTTCCTAATATCCAACCTAGACCTCCCCCACTGCAACTTGAGACCTTTGCTCCTTGTTCTGTCATCTGCCACCACTGAGAACAGCCGAGCTCCATCCTCTTTGGAACCCCCTTTCAGGTAGTTGAAAGCAGCTATCAAATCCCCCCTCACTCTTCTCTTCTGGAGACTAAACAATCCCAGTTCCTTATGCTCCAATACATCTGTTAGTCTTAAAGGTGCCACAGGACTCTTTATTGCTACTTACTGGTGTGTGAGGTTTGTGTCATGGCCACAATACAAATGAGGCTTGCCAGAGTGGGCAATAGATCTAGCTGGCATGGGACAAAATGCTGTCTGGCTGTGCTAACACCCTGAGGGCCTTGTACTCAGCGCTGGGATCCAGGAACAGAGCTCTGTTTGATTTCCAGAAGTGTTCCTGAGGCACTCTCCTCTCTGTGCCATGGGTGCCTCAAAACTACAAGCAGCAAGCACAATGAGAGTACGATCATTTTCATATATAGATCTGCCTCTCTGTACATGCTTCTGACAGGAGACCTCTACCTAAAACAGTACCCTCAGTTGGCCACTTGAAGAAGAAATACAGGTTACTTACTGTAAGGCAGTTGCAGCTGTCTCACTGTCCGTCTGGGAGGGAGGCCACTCCCCCTCACTAGAAGTCCTATGGAAGGGGACAGTTCAGGGGGAATTAGCACTCGGGTTCCTGCCACTCGGCAGGATAGCACAGTACTGCATCTAGCGGCCCTGGTCCTCCAACCAGGCGGGGCACCAAACAGTCAGAGGGCTCTAACCTACAATCAGGATAGAGCAGAAAAGTCTATAAGTCCCAGCCCTCAGGAAGGGTGGGGCTGCAAACACTTAGGAGGCTCTGGCCGATACTCAGGACAGAGCAGTAACAAGTCTATTAGCTCAGGCCCTCAAACAGCATGGGGCAGCAAAGTCTAGGAGGACAGGCCCTCAGACAGGGCAGGGCAGCAAACAATCGGGGGTCCTGGCTCTGGTGGACCACCGACAAACACAAGCCTCTTTGCCTATGATGAGGAGGCAACCACTCCGAGGCCCCTAGGCTGGGACGTGTTGGAGTTAGGTGGGCCCGTGTCCTCTTACCCCTGCCACTCCACCATGACCCAGCCCAGGGCCCCAACAGTGGTAGAGTGGTCTGCCGCTGGGTCAGCAGGGAAATCCAGCCGCAACATGATGACCTGCAGTCGGTCAGCAACACAACCGAACTATACTCGGCTCCCCTGGGCTACTTCCTACACCATGGGCTACTTCCAACACTCCTGTTCGAGTGGGTACCTGGGGTCCCGGGATCATAATCTGTCTCTCTGGGATAAACAGCTAATGGCAGCCCCAGCAACTCCTCAGTGTCTCCGGCGACCAGCAGCTCTGGCAGTGCCTCCGAATCGCGGGTGCTGCAGTGGTTGCTGTCAGGTTCAAGCTCCAGCAGCGGGGAAGAGACATACTTCTCCTCCAGTGGTTCTTTTCCAACTGAGCTGGAGGGCCTGCCTTTTATACTTCTTGTTCCTATCCCACCCCTCTGCTTCTGGGGGAGGAAGGTGGAGGTGTCCCAGCTCTGCCCACCAGGGAGTGGTTGAAGCTGTCCCTGGGTCCATCTGGAAGGGAGGCCATGCCCCCTCACTACACTAACCCATAACTGTTGTGCTCCAGGATGAGCTTCTGCATATTCACACTCTCCTACCACCTTCCCCACTTCTTTGAAGTCTCAGTTTAGGAATTCTCAAATTAGAGGAAGGAACTGAAGGAAGGCTGGGGCCATTTCCCCTTTGACACCATCAGAACCCTCCAGGATGGGAGGAAGAGATGGGGGTGGGTAACCCCAATGGACACTGCTTTCCAGAATATCCTGGTGGCTCATGATGAGTGTGAATATGCAGAGGCTCACTGCAAAGTACTCCAGTTATAAGTAAGTAACCCAAGTTGCTGAAATGCCGTATTGTA
Source organism: Terrapene triunguis (assembly GCF_002925995.2). Taxonomy (NCBI): domain Eukaryota; kingdom Metazoa; phylum Chordata; order Testudines; family Emydidae; genus Terrapene; species Terrapene triunguis. The sequence goes on from NW_020665115.1 coordinate 40,302, forward strand.
ATGCTTGAGTGATGATAAAACAACAGTGCAACTTCTCAGTGTCCCACGCTACATTGCCCAGGGCAGTGCTTGGGCTGCAGGAGGAATGCAACACCAGTCCATGAGGTTCAGTGCACTTCTCCACTGCATCAGTCCCACTCACAGGCTGGTGAGGGGTGAGGTATGAGGCAGGGATGGCCCAAAGCCTGAAAGTTGTGTCTGGTCCTTTTAATATGGTGCCAGAGGGAGATGGTTTGTTGAAACCTTTATGCCCACATAAGGGTGAGGCACAATGTGGCCTTTATTTTGTTTTGTGGAGTGGGTGGTTGGGTGTGTGAGTGCAGGGGGCAGAGCTAGAGATTAAAGGAAGAGGGAGGAAGAGACATCTTGCCAGACATTGTTTCTTTCAGTTTGGGAAAAGTTGGCAAGATGCTAAGCAAAGCATATTTTGAATTCAGTAAAGACAAGTGCAAAGTACTAGACTTGGGAAGGAAAAATTAAATGCACAACAACAAAATGGAGAATGACTGGCCAGGTGGTATTGCTGCTGAAAAGGATCTGGGGATTATATTCACTCATTCCATTTGTCATCCATTAATGTGGTGCGGCTGTGAAAAAAGGCTAATATCAGTTTGGAGTGTATTAGCAACAGTGTTATATGTAAGACATGGGAAGTGATTGTTCCACTCTACTCGGCACACAGTGCTTTACTGAAGCAAGATAATAGTGCTCAGTGTCTTGAAAGACTGAGTTCTTAGTGACTTGCATGACATTCCAAAGAACACCGAAACTATCAATTTGGGGGTAACAAACTTGCTTTGTAAAAGGAGGATGACACTGCCATGAAATATGGTGTGTTCTTGTGTAGGGACTGTAGAAGTTATTTTAGGCTGAAGAAAAGGGCAGATTACGCTCTTTTTCTGCATCTTGTGTTTGGTAAATTGGATAAGAAGATCCTATATGGTACATGTGCTGAACAGTAACTGGAAAATGATCTGCATGCCTAGATTAAATACCTTATATCTTTTCTCTATTTCAGAAAATCACAGGAAACAGCATGATCCTGAAGCAGGTAAAAAATATTGTAGGCTAATCTAAAATATTAGCAAGTGTTAACTGCCATGCCATGTATAATATTTTTGTCTGATGATCTAGTGTGTATTGTCAAAAAAGGGTAAGCCTAGTGGCACAGGTCTGCCCAGACTGACACCCCCTGCAATGTAATCGTATCCTGTCAGCAGACAGGATACTGGGCTAGATGGACCATTGGTCTGACCTAGTATGGCCATTCTTCTGTTCTTAACTGGAGTTATTTATATTGAGGTCAACTGGGTTGTACAAGGAGTAAGGCAGGGGACAATTTATACATAAACATCAAAATCAATGGGATTATTCATGTTCTTAAAGTTTAGCCTGTGCTTAAATACCTTGCTGAAATTGGGGTCCTCAGTCTAAACACCCTCGAACTTTGGTTGGATAGGGAGTGCAAAAGCATTAAATGTATTTAAACAATACTGGAAAGTACATATAAAAATCTATGTTAAAAGGAAGTCATTTAGGTTGCAAAGTCAAACTGTTGAAAGTTAGACAATGCCAGATATACAGTTGCCTAGGGTTACCATATTTGAACATTCAAAAAAGAGGCCACTCCATGGGTGGGAGGAGGGGGTCTAACCTTCACTGTTGCAGCTGCCCTCCCGGATTTTAGATATTAAATTAGGGTTACCATACGTCCTTTTTTTCCCCCAGATGGCGACTTAAGAACCAAAAAGCCTGACATGTCCAGGAAAATACGGACGTATGGTAACCCTACCTAAAGTTCCATGATCAGCAAGATTTGAATCCTGAATCTTCAGAACCACAGCAGACTAACTCTGTTAGCTGGCAGCAGGAGAAGGATGTTATTCCAGAGGGCCAAGTTGAGGGGAGGGGGATCAATTGGGCCATGTGGTGGGTCTGGGGTGTCAATGGAGTGTAAAGCCAGCCCTGCAGCATCCCACTCATTCATGAGCTGGGTCATGTGGTAGTTCCTGCCTCATATGCTGTTCCCAGAGGGAATCTGGCCACTAAGGACACATCCTGGGTCAGGGTGGGGACAGGCCTGCCCAGCTCACTCTGACCATAGCTAGATCTGCTCTGCCTCTGACAACTCCCAGCTATACCCAGCCGCCAGATGTCCTGATTTTATAGGGACAGTCCCGATTTTGGGGTCTTTTTCTTATATAGGCTCCTATTACCCCTTGCCCCCTGTCCCAATTTTTCACACTTGCTGTCTGGTCACCTTAACCCAATGTAGGGTTTGGTGCTGCCACTTTGGCAGCAGCATGATTCTGGCCTTAAAATGTATCTGTTTAGTAATTATTTTGGGGTCTGGCAATATTTTCCTGAAGAACAAATATGAGAGAAAAGGAAATGGGGATTTTTGACAGTTTTGTTACATGTTTGAATTTTTAATAATAATATGAAATGTCAAATATCAAGCTCACATGGAATTTGTTTAGTCAAAGAATGCAGAAAGGAGGGTTTTATTCAGTACTCATCCAGTCTGAAAACTGGAGAAGTGACTGTAGCACAGTTTGCTCCTCGCTAACTCCCCAAACCCATTTTCTTATATCCTGTTCAGGACAAAAAATTCCTTTCCCAAAACTAATTTAACTGTGTGTTATGGTCCTGATATCCCAGTTTATGTAACCAATAAGCTAAAGATTGAGCCATTGTTGTATATGTTCAAGGTGTAGAGGTATACTTACTGTGACAACCACTATTCTGAAGTTTTCCTGAATTTTTGTCATTTAAAATCCAAAATCTTGGACTAGCTTCTGAGATCAGTTACATAAATTCAGATATGGAGTTAGTCCACTGACTGCAAAGTCTTTTTTTCTGGATTCAGAAAATTCAAATTGATTGAAGATTCTGTCTCTTGCCTCCAACTATAAAAACCTTACTCAGTTAGATAAAATAAAGGGCCCATTTTTTTAGTGTTTATTTCAGAAAACTGCTGTGCAGATAATTCTGTGGGACTTCCTCTATGTTTAAAATTGTCTAACACAGAGCAGAATCTGACCTACTTTTTTGTATTTTGAATGCTTTTTTTGATTATGTATGGAATTGTTCAGTAATATATCTAGCTAATCAACCTTTATTATGAGTTTTCCCAATTTAAAAACAAAAAGTAATGTATGAAAGATATTGTTCTTTCTCAGGCCAAAGCCTTGATGAAAACAGTAAGTTAGCATTGAATTCTGAGTACTTACCCCCCCCCAGCACAAAGGATTCAAGAGTCAATTTTTTTGAAATAAAAGCCTCTTGAAAATCTTATACATACACATGGCCATGAGTCATGCCTGCCTCCAAAATTGGAAGCGTGTCAGGATTTAAAAGCAGTGGAATTGCTGCTGTTCAACTGCATGGGAAGGAAGGCAAGTTATGTAACGACTAAGGCCCAGATTCACAAAGGTATTTAGGTGCCTACATCCCATTGATTTCGGTGGGAGTTGGGTGCCTAACACCCTTTCTGAACCTGGGCCTAGATTAACATATTTATAAATATTAAGGCCAAAAGGGACCATTAGACCATATAGTTTCATCTCCTGTATAACACAGGCCATAGAATTTCATCCAGTTACCCCTGTATTGAGTCCAGCAACTTGTGTTTGGCTAAAGCATCTTCCAGATGATTGACATGGTCTCTTCTGTCCTTATGTCCATGAGTCTATGAGAAAGGCTTCTATTCTTGATCTGAAGACATCAAGGGATGAATATTCCACACTTCTGTTGGGAATTTGATCTAACAGTTAATCACCCTCATGTTAAGAAATGTGTGCCTTATTTCTAATTTGAATTTTTCTGCCTTTAACTTCCAGCCACAGGTGCTTGTTATGCCTTTCTCTGCTAGATTAAAGACCCCTTTGTTGCAACATGGCCTAGTATATCTCTGTATAAGGTGACCAGATGTCCTGATTTTATAGGGACAGTCCCAATATTTGGGACTTTTTCTTATATAAACACCTATTACCCCCAGCCCTGTCCTGATTTTTCACACTTGCCATGGGGTCAACTCTGTCAATGACTGGGACATGGGTGGTTGTGCCTAGTAATTGGAGCAGGCGTCACGTCCAGTGGTTGGAGCTGACATCAGTAGCTAGGAATCTGAGTCAAGAGTCAGAACTGGAGTCAGAGGTCAGGTGCCAGAGCCAAGGGTCACAGCTGGAATCAGGAGCTAGGAGTCAGAGTCTTGGGTCAGAACATGAAGACAGACCTCTTGTCTGATGCCTTTACTTGGTCTGAGGGATTTCACAATCCAACTGTGTACTTGCAGAGTTCCACCAAGATTGTGGGCGCTGAGTTAGATCCAAGAGGAGACTTAGACTCCGCATTGCAATGCCTCACTTTAAGCACCCTGCTGCCTAGTGCAATCCACAGTCATAACATAAGTGCTCAGACTCCTTGTACAATGCACAGAGAGAGGCGGGTGCCTAAAAAGGAATTCACGAAGTCAACATGCTGTGCTGCCTAAAGCAACCAGTAGGAATTGCTGAGGAAACATGTATGGCCTAAGCTTAACCCTCAAAGGGAAGTGGGTACTTAGGTCAGGTCAACTGCAGAAAGGATCCCTTTTTACTCTATATATCAGTAGTTAGAGCATTCACCCAGGATGTGATAGATGTGGGTTCAAATCCCAATTCCATCTCACGTGGAGCAGTGATTTTACCCCACGTCTCCTTCCTCCCCTGAGCACTGGAGCATTCTGTTATGAGGGGCCTCTGAGGCTATGGCTACACTGGCGCTTTACAGCGCCGCAACTTTCTCGCTCAGGGGTGTGAAAAAACACGCCCCTGAGCACAGCAAGTTACAGCGCTGTAAAGCACCAGTGTAAACAGTGCCCCAGCACTGTTGAGGTGGAGTATCTGCAGCCCTGGGAGAGCTCTCTCCCAGCACTGGCGCGCGATCACAGTCGCACTTCAAAGTGCTGCTGCGGGAGCGCTCCCGTGGCAGCGCTTTGGAGTTTCGAGTGTAGCCACGGCCTTAGTGTCTACTATTAAAGGTTTTCCACTTTGTATGAAGTACTTAGTGATTGGATCAGGGACCAGAAATCAGGTCACCCATTTCCCAGGTCAGTGCCCCAACCACTGGGCTCTAGAGTCTCACTCACTCCTTGCTGCAGTGACTATTCAAGTATTTCATATACAGGTTGAAGAGGAGAGATTGAGATAAGAGCCCCCCACATAGTACCCTGTAGCCCCAGTGGTTCAGGCATTTACCTGGGAGGTGGAAGACCTATGATCAAATCCCTGCTCCAAAATGGGGTACTGTGGGATTTAAACCCAGATGTCCCATGTCTTGGGTGAGTGCGCTAAGTACTCCTGCGGGGCCTGATCTGGTAGGCCTGGTCTTGGACAACCTCTGAGATGGCCTAGCTGCTCTGGTCCCCCAGGAAAGATAGTGGGGGATCCCCTACCTTGAGCATCCTGCTAGGGCTTTGGTTTGAACTAGGCAATAGGCAACTGGTCTTAAGCTGCTTTGCACAGGCTCACCGGCCAAAAATTAGGCACCTAGAGGCATAGGCGCCGACTCTGTGGCTCCTCCCAGCGCTTCCCACTGCCTAACAGCTGTTTGGTGGTGCTTTGGACTTTCCGGGAGGGAGGAGGAGGAGCAGGGACGCAGCAGAGCACTCAGTGGAGGAGGCAGAGAAGAGGCAGGGCAGGGGCAGGGACTTGGGGGAAGGGATGGAATGGGGACGGGGCAAGAAGAGGTGGGGAAGGGGCGGGGGGGTCAAGCACCCACCAGGCAAAGGGGAAGTTGGCGCCTATGCCTACAGATTTAGGCACAGGGCGTCAAATTCTTTGTATGTGTGTGTGCCGGGGGTGGTGAGGGGGGAGTTGTGCCAGCATACAGAACATTGTATGTGATTATATTATATTGTGGAAGTCCAGGGAGGGCAAAAAGTGAAAGACAGACTGGGGCATAAAGACCTACAAAACCTGGGCAGGGGCAAACCAAAGACTTGGGGGGCACAATTGCCCCTTTACGCCATAGCAAATAATGCCTCTGGTTAGACAGCAACTGAGTAGAGGTTTTGAGGATCCAAATCTTGAACTGAGGTATCTAAAGGGGCAGTTAGGCACCTAAATCCCTTTGTGGACCTAGCTTCTGGGCTTGTTTTTCAACCTCTTTGGGGAGAACCTGAGAGCAAAGAACCACCACAGGTACAGGCAAAGAGAATTTCTTAACCACAGTTGACTTTACTCTTAAAGGAGGCCTTAGAGTTACAGACTTTTGAAAAACAACAAACACCTGAAATTCAATCCTCAGAACAGTCCTCACTACCCTGGGAGTCCTGGGTTTGGGCAGCATCCCTAAGGGAGTCCACAAACTTCCTGCCTCCACTCTCTTCAGCTAGGTGTTCTGTTGTTCCTGACTACAAAAAAGCCCCTGGGCTTAGAGACCATTCCTCTTTTAAAACAGCCTCTGACACCTTTTTCTGCCTCTGCACTTCCTCCAGGGACTTTCCAGGCTCCACCCCTTATAAGCAGAGTAATTTAAAGTCACCGGGCTTGCTTCCAGCAGAACCATTGTCCCACTGGGATAAAGCCCTTCAACCCTGATGGTTACTGCTTGCTGTCACAGCTTTCCAGATATAGTGTGTCCACTATGTGTTAAATCTCTGATACAGAAGAGATACTCTAACCCAAAATTAATACAATCATAAATGGCCTTCTCAAAACAAAGTGGAGTTCATCAGTTGACAAAGACATTCAAAGTAGAGCTGGCTGGGAATTTTGTACAAATCATTTTTTTTCATAGAAAGATGCCAATTTGTTGAAACTGTTCATGAAACAGGTTTGTATTCAATGACTCTCCAGGCTTGAAAAAAAGTTGAAAAAACAGTTTCAAAGTTGTCACAACATTCTGACATTTTCAAAACAAAATATTCCAGTTGAAATGATTTTTTTTTTCAAAATATAATCTAAATATACTAAAAAGGGGGCTTAAAAAAGAGAAAACATCAACATTGAAATGAAACATTTCAATATTATTGAAACAAAATGTTTCAGTTGGCCTAAGCTGAATTTTTGTTTAGATTTTGACTTTTTGTCCCCATTTGAGGTGGGAAAAAGAAACTCTTGAAAGTATTCCAGCGATGGAAAATCTATTTTCCACCCAACTCTCATTCAAAGTCCTGGATTGATATGTGAAGGCTAACTCTTTGAACGTTCTAGCCACATCTTAAACCCTTACATAATAACAGCCTCTGATCCACACATAACTCTTGAGTACATTCCCTATATAAAGACTGTCTAGTTAGTGACCAAATTTCCGCAGATCATATCATGAGTGTGAAGGGACAGCACAAGAAGCATTTTGCCACTGTCCCTCCTCAGCACCGGAAGCCTCCACTCTTGGGCTACATTCAATACGAAATGTCATAGTTGCAGTGCAGCCAACCAGTACAACAAACTGTAAAGGAATATCGAGGAGTCCGGTGGCATGTTAAAGACTAACAGATTTATTTGGGCATAAGCTATCGTGGGTAAAAAAACCACTTCTTCAGATGCATGGAGTGAAAATTACAGATACAGGCATAGATATACTGGCACATGAAGAGAAAGGAGTTACCTTACAAGTGGAGAACTAGTGTTGACCAGGCCAATTCAGTAAGGGTGGATGTGGTCCACTCCCAATAACTGATGAGGAGGTGTCAATGCCACGAGAGGGAAAATTGCTTTTGTAGTGAGCCAGCCAGTCCCTATTCCAGCCCAAATTAATGGTGTTAAGTTTGCAAATGAATTGTAGCTCTGCAGTTTCTCTTTGAAGTCTGTTTTGAAAGTTTTTTTGTTGAAGGATGGCTACTTTTAAATCTATGAAAAAAATTTCACCATTTGTGAGTGAAGCAGTATTAAAACCTGATTTTGTTTGTGTACAGACAAACATAACATGACATAGGGTGATAGTTTAAAATGATCAAGTAGGAGTTAGGTACCCAACTACCAATATCTTTTAGTGGGAGTTGGGCACCTACCTTCCCTCTGTGCCTTTGAAAATGTCCCTAAATTTTTATCGTATTTAATTGCCTTTAGCTAATTTGGTCAATTTCATGCTTTTCAGGGCAATTCAAAGTACTACATAAACTTAAGAGCCTGAGTCATGTTTGTGAGTGAGGCACAGATTTAAATCCTGATTTTGTTTGTGCACAAACAAACATAATATGGTATATTAGAGGTCATTGCAGATGACACTAAACTGGGAGGAGTGGTAGATATGCTGGAGGTTAGGGATAGGATACAGAGGGACCTAGACAAATTAGAGGATTGGGCCAAAAGAAACGTGATGAGGTTCAACAAGGACAAGTGCAGAGTCCTGCGCTTAGGATGGAAGAATCCCATGCACTGCTACAGACTAGGGACCAAGTGGCTAGGCAGCAGTTCTGCAGAAAAGGACCTAGGGGTTACAGTGGACAAGAAGCTGGATATGAGTCAACAGTGTGCCCTTGTTGCCAAGAAGGCTAACAGCATTTTGGGCTGTATAAGTAGGATCATCAGACCAGCAGATCGAGGGACATGATCATTCCTCTCTATTCAGCATTGGTGAGGCCTCATCTGGAGTACTGTGTCCAGTTTTGGGCCCCACACTACAAGAAGGATGTGGAAAAATTGGAAAGAGTCCAGTGGAGGGCAACGAAAATGATTTGAGGGCTGGAGCACATGACTATGAGGAGAGGCTGAGGGAACTGGGATTATTTAGTCTGCAGAAGAGAAGAATGAGGGGGGATTTGATAGCTGCTTTCAACTACCTGAAAGGGGGTTCCAAAGAGGATGGATAGACTATTCTCAGTGGTAGCAGAGGACAGAACAAGGAGTAATGGTCTCAAGTTGCAGTGGGGGAGGTTTAGGTTGGATATTAGGAAAACCTTTTTCACTAGGAGGGTGGTGAAGCACTGGAATGGGTTACGTAGGGAGGTGGTGAAATCTCCTTCCTTAGAGATTTTTAAGGTCAGGCTTGCCAAAGTCCTGGCTGGGTTGATTTAGTTGGGGATTGATCCTGCTTTGAGCAGGGGGTTGGACTAGATGACCTCCTGAGGACCCTTCCAACCCTGATATTCTATGATTCTATGAGATGATATTTAAAAAGGCACAAGTAGGAGTTTGGGCACCCACCTGTCCTTTGTACCTTTAAACATCTCCCCCTAATTTTTATTTTATTTAATTGCCCTTAACTAATTTGATCAATTGCAGGTGGTTAGAGACCTGATTTTGTTTTTCCTTTTCATGCTTTTGTATCAGAGCATTTTATAACATCAGCTCCAGATGATTTAAACTGATTAAAGGTTTTCTGATTTTGCAGGACCACGCCTGGAGGAACATAGTAAGTGTGTTTGCTTCTGAAAATCTGAGAACAGCTCTACAATCAGGCGGATTTGGGGAAATGTTTTCAGTCTTTATCTTTCGTTGCAATGTGTCTGACCAATTCACAAACCTCGGCACAGGGAAGATACATTTTAAGGCATCATTTCCTGAGATTTGTGTGTCCTCAGCTCCCAGTGATTTCAGTGAATGATGTGGGTATCTCACTCATCACAGTATTAGTGCTTTGAGCCCATTTTGCTCTACTTATTCACACGAGTATTCTTTAGCGGTGGTTGAAAAGTCAAGCTCCCCCCCCTCCAAAAAAACCCCAAAATATTCCAGCTGAAATGAGTTTTCATTTCAAAATGTAAGGTAAATACACTAAACATGGGTTAAAAAGGAAGAAAAGGTCAAAATTGAAATGAAACATTTCAAAATTATTGAAACAAAATATTTCAGTTGACCTGAGCTGAATATTTTGGTTTGGTTTTGGCTTTTTGTTATGTAAATATTTTCAAGATTTTGGCCCCATTGAAGTGGGAAAAACATCAAACTCTTGAAAATATTCCAGGAATGGGAAAAATATTTTTCACCCAACTCTAATTCAAAACTCTGCACTGATATGTGAAGGGTAACTCTTTGAACTCTCAAGTCACCTCCTAAACCCCATACATAACAACAACATCTGATCCACACATAATCCTTGGGTAGCTTCCCAGTATAAAACCTGCCTAATTAGGGACATAATTTCTCCAGACCCTATCATGAGTGTGGCGGGACAGCACAAGAGGCCTTTTACCACTGCCCCTCCTCAGCACCGAAAGTCTCAACTCTTGGACTAGATTCAGTAACTGTCCCTGAGAAATGTCATAGTTGCAGTGCAGCCACCTGGTACAAAGAACTGTAAAGGACTACATTGGTTTAGGGGGTCTCTGTGACAGATACAATGTGGGGTAGCTGACTCTAAGTCCCCCTTCAGCAGTCTCTAGTGCAGAGGTTACGTTGCTTCAGGGCAGATGGGGCCATAGCTGGGGCATTCCTATAATCTGGCTATTCTCATATAGTGCAACCATACATAGGGGTTGTTATAGTCAAAGTGCAATTTAGAGCAGCCCTCAAGGCTGCTCTAACCTTCATCAGGGACTGAACCAGCAGCCCTGGAATAGGTGGAGGTATAAGCGAGTTTACACTCTTTTAATCTTTTGCCCATCTTGACATTGCTGAAGGCTGAAGTAATAAATTTCACACTCATCAGGGTTATTCAAATTACTACACAAACTTAAGAGGCTGAGTTATTTTTGTGAGTGAGGCACAGATTTAAATCTTGATTTTGTTTGTGTACAAACTTAAATATAACATGAAATAGTAGAGGTGATATTTTAAAAGGCAGAAGTAGGAGATAGGCACCCAACTTCCAATTTCTTTCAATGGGACTGAGGCAGTAAACTTTGTGCCTCTAATTTGTATTGTATTTAATTGTCCTCAACTAATTTGGTCAATTACAGATGGTGAGAGACCTGATTTTGTATTTTCATTTAATCCATTATCAGAGAATTATGTAACATCTCTAGCTGATTTAGTCTGATTAAAGATTTGCTGATTTTTTTTGCAGGACCACTCCTGGAGGAACATAGTAAGTGTCTATTGCTTCTTAAAATCTGAGAAGAGCTCTGCAATCAGAGGCATATTGATGTTGCTGTTACTTGAGAAATGTTTTCAGTCTTTATCTTTTGTTACAATGTGTCTGACAAAGTCACAAACTACTAGACGGAGAAGATACATTTTAAGATTCCATCTCCTGAGATGGTGGGTGTCCTCAGCTCCCACTGATTTCCCACACATCACAGTACTGAGTGCTTTGTGCCATTTATACTCACTTTACCACATGAGCTGGTTGAAAAGTCAAGGACTTTTTCCCCTCCAGAAAAAAAACCCAATCAAAATAAAACCTTCAATTCCAATCTCAATGAACATCTTCATTCTGGCTTAAAATTTCCTGACAAAAACAATAACAACCCCCCCCCCCCCAAAATGTTATTTTCCTGAAAAAAAATCTTTTCAGAGAAAAAGCAGGAAAAATATGGTTGAAAACCTTAGAAGCAATTCTAACATGAGTAAGAACAACAGGATTTCACCCTTAATTTAGTTTTTCAGAATAAAAATGTGTCTGTTTCAGTATTTGCTTTCCTTTTCATAGATTTTCAGGGAGGGCAGCAGTAAGTCTGTGCTGACTTTTCATCAGTTTCACTCACACATAAATTGTAAAAAATAGAAATTTCCATACTGAACTCTTCCCCTCCTGTTATTACATTACAAAGTGGGTGCATTTAAAAATTAATTCTCATTTTAGCAATATTCCCTATACTTGTAGACATTAGGGAAGCTAAAACCACTAGAGTTTCTGAAAGACCATAAGGTGTCAAACACTGGGCATGGGAGGGAAGCAGTGTCTTGTGTTTGTGTGTGTGTGTTTGATAACACATAAGAACATAAGAACAGCCATACTGGGTTAGACCAATGGTCCATCTAGCCCAGTATCCTGTCTCTGACAGCGGCCAGTACCAGGTGCTTCAGAGGGAATGAACAGAACAGACAATCAAGTGATCCGTCTCCCATCATCCATTCCCTGCTTCTGTCAGTCAGAGGCTAGGGACACTCAGAGCATGGGGTTGCATCCCTGACGATCTTGGCTTATAGCCTTTGGTGGACCTATCCTCCATGAACTTAGCTGAAGTTCTTTTTTGAACTCAGTTATAGTTTGGGTCTTCACAACATCACCTGGCAAAGAGTTCCACAGGTTGACTGTATGTTGTGTGGAGAAGTACTTCCTTTTGTTTGTTTTAAACCTGCTGCCTATTCATTTCACTAGGTGACCCCTGACTCTTGTGTTATGTGAAGGTGTAAATAAAAACTTCCCTATTCACTTTCTCCAAACCATTCATGTTTTTATACATTTCTATCATATCACCTCTTAGTCATCTCTTTTCCAAGCTGGAAAGACCCAGTCTTTTTAATTTCTCCTTATATGGAAGTTGTTCCTTACCCCCTAATCATTTTTGTTGTCCTTCTCTGTGCTTTTCCAATTCTAATATAACTTTTTTGAGATGGGATGATCAGAACTGCACACAGTATTCAAGGCATGGACGTACAATGTATTTTTATAATGGCATTGTGATATTTTCTGTTTTATCTATTCTTTATTAATGATTCCTAACATTGTTAGGTTTTTTGACTGCCACTGCATATTGAGATGTTTTCAAAGAACTATCCAAAATGACTCCAAGATCTTTTTCTTGAGTGGTAACAGCTAGTTTAGATCCCATCATTTTGTATGCATAGTTGAATTGTGTTTTCCAATGTACATTACTTGGCATTTATCAACACTGAATTTTATCTGCCATTTTGTTGCCCAGTCACCCAGGTTTGTGAGATCCCTTGTTAACTCTTTGCAGTCTGTTTTTGGATTTTTTTGGAATAATTTTGTATTGTCTTCAGATTTTGCCACCTCACTGTTTACCCCTTTTTCTAGATCATTTATGAATATGTTGAACAGCACAGGTCCCTGTACAGATCCCTGGGGGACACTATTTACCTCTCTCCATTCTGAAAAATGACCATTTATAACTACCTTTTGTTTTCCATCTTTTAACCATTTATTGATATATGAGAGTGACCACTTAGTTTGCTTAAAAGCCTTTGGTGTTGGACCTTGTCAAAAGCTTTTTGAAAGTCCAAATGTAACCCACACATCTCCTGGGTGTGGTGTTCTGTCCCATCTAGTGGCACCAAGACCACTTAATGAGAGAGATACAATGAGTTTGCTCTACAGCCTTAGCTAACAGCCAGATGTCTTTTAGCTAATGCGATAGAGGCTCATGCACTAAGCTCTAAACATGCTCAGTTTGATCCTGCCTGCCGACGACCGGGGTCTGTCAGTGTTACACAAGTATACTATATCCACATGTTTGTTGACCCCCTCAAGGAATTCTAATAGATCGGTGAGGCATAATTTCCTATTAAATAAACCCATGTTGACACTTCCTCGAGAAATTATGTTCATCTAGGTCTCTGATAATTATTTTATTAACTTGAGTTTCAACCAATTTGCCTGGTAATGAAGTTAGACTTATTGGTCTGTAATTGCTAGGATCTCCTCTGAGGCCTTTTTAAAAAATTGGTGTGACATTACCTATCCTGCAGTCATCGGGTATAGAAGCTAATTTAAATGACAGGTTTCATACCACAGTAGTAGTTCTGCCATTTCATAGTTGAGTTCCTTCAGATCTCTTGCTCAAATACTATCTGGTCTTGGTGACTGATTACTGTTTAATTTGTCAGTTTGTTTCAAAACTTCCTCTACTGATACCTCAATCTGGGACAGTTCCTCAGATTTGCCACCTAAAAAGAATGGATCAGGTGTGGGACTCTCCCTCACATCCTCTGCAGTGAAAATCAATGCAAAGAAAGCATTTAGCTTCTCTGCAATGGCCTTATCTTTCATGAGTGTTTATTTGTCACCTCCATCATCCACTGACACCATTGATTGTTCTGCAGGCTTCACAGTTCTAATGTACTTAAAAAAATTGCTGTTAGTTTTTGAGTCTTTGGCTAGTTCCTCTTCAAATTCTTTTTTCACCTGCCTAATGATACTTTCACACTTGACTTGTCAGAGTTTATGCTCCTTTCTATTTCCCTTAGTAGCATTTAACATCCGATTTGTAAAGGATACTTTTTTGCCTCTAACCACATCTTTTATTTTGTTGTTTAGCCATGGTGCCTCTTTTTGGGTCCTCTTACTTTTTTTTTTTAAATTTGGGGTATAGATTTAATTTGAGCCTCTATTATGGTGTTTTTAAAAGTTTCCATGCAGGTTGAAGGCATTTCACTTTTGTGACCCTACCTTTTAATTTCCATTTAAATAGCTTCCTCATTTTGGTGTAGTTCCCCTTTATGAGATTCAATGCTACTGTGGTGGGCTTCTTTGGTGTTTCTCCCCCACAAAGAAGTTAAATTTAATGATAATATGGTAACTATTACAAAGCAGTTCAGCTATATTCACCTCTTGGACCAGATCCTGTGCTCCACTTAGGACTAAATCAGGAATTGCCTCTCTCATTGTGGGTTCCAGGACTAGCTGCTCTAAGAAGCAGTCATTGATGGTGTCAAAAAACTTTATTTCTGCATCCTGGCCTGAGGTGACATATACCCAGCAATATGGGGATAGTTGAAATTCCCCATTATTACTGGGTTTTCTATTTTTGTAGCCTCTCTTATCTCCTGGAGTATTTCACAATCACCATCAAAATCCTGGCCAGGTGTTTGGTAGTATATCACTACTGCTATATTCTTATTATTCACACATGGAATTTCTATCCATAGAGATTCTATGGGACAGTTTTATTCATTTAGGGTTTTTACTGTATTTGACTCTATGCTTTCTTTCACACATAGTTCCACTCCCCTACCATCATGACCTACTATATATTTTGTACCCTGGTATTATCATGTTCATCTGATTATCATCATTCAACCAAGTTTCTGTGATGCCTATTATATCAATATCATTGTTTAACAACAGGCACTCAAATTCACCCATCTTAGTATTTAGACTTCTAGCTTCTGTATACTCACATAATAGAGATTGTCCCCTAACACTGGATATTGCCGTAACTAGTGTGACAAAGTTCCTCCTCTATCTTGGTGGGTCCTGCACTTATTGGCGGATTTTCTTGCCTCAGAGATTCACCATGTGGGTTGGGGAACAGCTCAGAGACCTTCCCCTCTGGAAGAACCCACAGTCCAGGTCAATTGGGAGGTTTGGGGGGAATCCAGGCCCGCCCTCTACTCCGGGTTCCAGCCCAGGGCCCGGTGGACTGCAGCTGTCTATAGTGCCTCCTGTAACAGCTGCATAACAGCTACAACTCCCTGGGCTACTTCCCCATGGCCTCCTCCAAACACCTTCCTTATTCTCACCACAGGACCTTCCTCCTGGTGTCTGATAACGCTTGTGCTCCTCAGTCCTCCAGCAGCACACCCTCTCACTCTCAGCTCCTTGCGCCTCTTGCTCCCAGCTCCTCACACTTGCACCACAAACTGAAGTCAGCTCCTTTTTAAAACCCAGGTGCCCTGATTAGCCTGCCTTAATTGATTCTAGCAGCTTCTTCTTAATTGGCTCCAGGTGTCCGAATTAGCCTGCCTGCCTTAACTGGTTCTAGCAGGTTCCTGATTACTCTAGTGCAGCCCCTGCTCTGGTCACTCAGGGAACAGAAAACTATTCATCCAGTGACCAGTATATTTGCCCTCTACCAGACTCCTGTACCCCACTGGTTTGGGTCTGTCACACTACATAACCTGAGCACTGGACAATAGAAAATTCCATATGCACAAACCTGGTGTATGGTGACTCAGACTTCTCTGCTGCCAGCTAGCCTGTGCAGGAACAACAGACCCATAAAGATGAACAGCTTCAGTTCTCCTGCATGAAGGGACAGGCAACAGAAATGCTACACAGTGGACTCCTCAACCCTGCTTCTTGTGGAACACTTATGTGTTGCAGCTCTCCCCGCAACGAGGAAAGGGTGGGTTGAATAGGGGGGTGCTTACCCTGTCTACAAACTGCAAGGATCCTCTGGCTGAACTGAGTTGATGTGAGGCAAGCAGCATGCCACTGGAACAGCCCAGAACACACTGCCAGAAAGTATGATGGAGGGGAAAAAGCTTAGTTGGTTTCTAGAAAAGAATTATATCCTTACATGAATAGTAATATTTCTCAAACAGTGGTCCCTAAAATTAGTTTTCTATATAAGCAATTACTGTGCTTGCTTATATAGAAAACAGCTGTTAGGCTGTTATTTGATTGCTATTGGGAGGAGAGGTGTCCATGGGATAATATCTCCATGAAGATGTGGACTGCACTATGAAAAAGTTTTATAACCACTGATTAATAAAAATATCCACAGTTACATTAGTTAGGATAAAAATGTACACAGAGTATAAACCATCTTGCTTCAGGGCAAAAGCCAACTGCTCACTGAAATTTGGGAAGAAAATTCCCATATGGGCATGTTTATTCCACTGCGTCCAACAGGGTTTCTTTCTTATACATTCCTCTGAAGCATCAGGTGCTGGCCACAGAATGGACCCCTTGTGTGATCCAGTCTGGCAAGCCCTGGGTTGCTATCTGTAAGCAGGGGAATAGTTCCACTCTTGTGGGGAACTTTCCTGGCAACCCAGGTGCAATCAACTAGTGAAAGGATCTGAGTCCTCATTCCCCTTACCTGAAGGCCTGCCTTATCTTGAGGACTCAGCTTCCACTCTCCTATGCAGCAGAGTCCTTGTAACCCCAAAAAGGCTGGGGCCAGCATTCCTGGGAAGCTCAACCCCCAATCTTGTCATGGTCACTTAGGACAGGGACTGGAGTGTCCTCACACCTGGGTGTTCTCTCCACACCAGATGCGTTCCTGACCTGCTTATCATTACATATAGTTCAAACCAAATACAATTCATTAAACAAGTGTAAGAAAAATATGGGGAAAATGGAAAAGTTTAAAGGAACAAGGGACCCCATCCTGTGGACACAGGGAACACCTTAAACAGCTGTCTGTTTACATAAGAAAATTTCATAGTCCATTCTTCACAATCATAGAATCATAGAAGATTAGGGTTGGAAGAGACCTCAGGAGGTCATCTAGTTCATTCCCCTACTTGAAGCAGGACCAAACCCAACTAAATCATCCCAGACAGGGCTTTGTAAAGCCTGACCTTAAAAACCTCTAAGGATGGAGATTCCACCACCTCCCTAGGTAACCCATTCCAGTGCTTCACCACCCCCCTAGAGAAAGTTTTTCCTAATATACAACCTAGACCACCACCACTGCAACTTGAGACCATTGCTCCTGGTTCTGTCATCTGCCACCCCTGAGAACAGCCTACCTCCATCCTCTTTGGAACCCCCCTTCAGGTAGTTGAAGGCTGCTAACAAATCCCCCCTCACTCTTCTCTTCTGCAGACTAAATAAGCCCAGTTCCCTCAGCCTCTACTCATAAGTCATGTGCCCCAGACCCCTAACCATTTTCGTTGCCCTCTGCTGGACTCTCTCCAATTTGTCCACATCCTTTCTGTGTGTGTGTGGGGGGGGGGGAACTGGACGCAATACTCCAGATGTGGCCTCACCAGTGCTGAATAGAGGGGAATAATCACTTCCCTCAATCTGCTGGCAATGCTTCTACTAATGCAGCCCAATATGCTGTTAGCCTTCTTGGCAACAAGGGCTCACTGTTGACTAATATCCAGCTTCTCATACACTGTAATCCTCAGGTCTTTTTTTGCAGAACTGCCGCTTAGCCAGTCGGTCCCCAGCCTGTAGCAGTGCATGGGATTCTTCCGTCCTAAGTGCAGGATTCTGCACTTGTCCTGGTTGAACCTATTCAGATTTCTTTTGACCCAATCCTCCAATTTGTCTAGGTCACTCTGGACCCTTTCCCTACCCTGTAGCATATTTACCTCTCCCCCCAGCTTAGTGTCATCTGTGAACTTGCTGAGGGTGCAATCCATCCCATCATCCAGATCATTAATGAAGATGTTGAACAAAACTGGCCCCAGGACAGACCCCTGGGGCATTCCGCTTGATACTGGGTGCCAACTGGACATCGAGCCGTTGATCACTACCCATTGAGCCCGAAGATCTAACCATATTTCTATCCACCTTATAGTCCATTCTTCCAAACCATACTTCTTTAACTTGCTGGCAAAAATACTGCTGGAGACGATATCAAAAGCTTTGCTAAAGTCAAAGTATATCAAGTCCACTGCTTTCCCCATATCCACAGAGCCAGGTATCTCATCATAGAAGGCAATCAGGTTGGTCAGGCATGACTTGCCCTTGGTGAATCCATGTTGACTGTTTCTGATCACCCTCCTCTCCTCCAAGTGCTTCAAAATGGGTTCTCTGAGGACGTGTTCCATGATCTTTCCAGGGACTGAGGTGAGGCTAACTATATATAGATGAACACTATATTTGCCTTTTTCCAATCATCTGAAACCACCTCCGATCACCATAAGTTTTCAAAGATAATGTCCAATGGCTCGGAAAGCACATATGCCAACTCTGTCAGCACCCTCGGATGCATTGCATCCAGCCACATGGACTTGTGCATGTCCAGCTTTTCTAAATAGTCCTTAACCTGTTCTTTCACCACTGAGGGCTGCTCACCTCCTCCCCATACTGTGTTGCCCAGTGCAGCAGTCTTGGAGCTGACCTAGTCTGTGAAGACCGAGGCAAAAAAAGCATTGAGTACTTCAGCTTTTCCACATAATCTGTCACTAGGTTGCCTCCCCCATTCTGTAAGGGTCCCTCACTTTCCCTGACCTTCTTGTTGTTGCTAATATACCTGTAGAAACCCTTCTTGTTACTGTTACCAGCTTTTCCCATTGCTTTGGGGTATGCTCATTTATTAGGGTTACTCTTCTGGGGTGGGGGGAATTCTGTACTTCTATCAATGTACTGCTTGTGTCACTTGTGTTCTCAAAAGGAGCTCTACTTCTCCCTGCTGCAAGTTCCCTCTCAATGGAGCTATCCTGCAACCCCAGAAGCAGACGAATACACACACATTAACCGAGCACGTCTGAGAGGACCAGGTTAATCAGCACTCTCAAGCTGACCCCTTATATGTCCCTGGACTCAATAGGCTGGGTCGAGCAGCACTTCCAAGCTGTCACCCTCATATGCCATGTGCACTGCACCGGAATAGAGTATGCCTGAGCAGGTTGGGTAGAGCAGCACTTCCAAGCTGCCACCCTCATATGTCCCAGGTTCAGCACGTCTCTATCCCCACTTTCATGTTACAATTGTTCTGGTAGTAACCCACTTGATGAGCAAACCCCACCGGATTTTTGGGTGCTGCAGGGATCTTTTAGCTTATGTATGAGGAGCATTGCTGCAGAGCGAATGAGGAAAACAAAAAACACCCACGAGGGGGAGAGAGAGAGAGGGAGAGAGAAGCAACCATCTTAATCATTAAAGATATTTATTGCCAGGTAATAACCATAGGGGAGCCAAACAAACAAAACATTTATAATATTAAATCTAACTTAAACTTGATTACAAAAGTAATGTTTAGAAAACTATAATTGATCACAAAAGTCAGGGTCAGAGGATTTATTACTCGAATTGATCTGATAACTACTGAGCTGGGTGTGTGCAGGTATTAACATCTGGAGCAGAGATTCCCCCATCATGCAGTGCTTCCCTGCTTATTTGGTCCCAGAGTTCCGTGCGGTCCTTCTCTTGGAATCTCTGTTCTCCATCCTGTATGCTAATAGAGATGCCTCCTTGTCCCATATTCGATGCAAATGAGGCTAGAGGAGCTTAATCCTCTCATCCTTGTCCCAGGGGATAAGCGAGTATCCCCATCACATACTTACTCCATGGTACCGGGTCTGATCTTCAATCCATTGCATCCGCTGCATCAGTCACTGGATCCAGCAAACCAGTAGAACCAGACCAATTGCTAATATAATTTGGAAACTGATGATCACCACTGATGATGGGGTGAAGCATGATATTCAAATGACCTGTTGCACTGGGGTTCCACCCAAGCATAGTCTCCCATCAGGAGTGATGGCCTGTGTTTTTAACTGTAGCTGCTAGCCTAGAGATCTCCTGGTTGTGGTGCTGAATTTCGAGTTTGCCATTCTCCCCCAAAGTTCGGAGCTTTTGCAGCTCCGTTTGTAAGGAGGGATGAGTTAATAGTCCCTTAATGGCAGTGAGACCCATTCCCAGTGAAATGGGGGAAACCTCCTTGTAGAGCTCAGGATAGGCTTTTAAATGTTGTACAGTCCATATAGGCACAGTGAACTTAATATCACAACTAACAATAGTGGTTACATTACAGAAACAGCGATTAACGTAAGGCACCCATGGGCTGAATCCAATGTCCATTAATCAATACAATATTACATCTCGTTCTTATACACATACATGCTTTACCAACATAGACCCTTTTTCCTGGATAACATCGACAGCATCAGCCTCCAGACACTTATGAACAGCAGAGTGCTGGTGCAATGGTGGGATGTCATGGCTCGTGTTCGGGACCTGTGAGGGGGCAGAGAAGAGAGAACAAACTCCCCCGCTCCCCCGCCTCGTATATACTGGGAGAGTCTGGGACCAATATTTCAGAGTGACCATGAAGCAGTGACCTACGTGAGGGTGGCCGTAACAAGTCGAGGACTTCTCTGGCCTTTTCCTGCCTCAACATCGGGGTAGGCACTGACAAGCCCACCTGACGCATATTTTCCAACAGCCCCAAGCTGTTCCTTCTTGCTAGCCAAGAAGAGTGGCTGGCAGGATGGAGAAGACAGTTATACTATTCCTTGTGGGTCAGGTGGTTTACCCTTTCACTCTTGGAGCTGTGAGGAATGAAACCATTTCTGACAGGGTTTCCCATTTTTTCCATTCAGGATTTCTTCCCGATAAACACTGGGGCTGGCCTGATTCACAATAAAGCAGGGGCCATCTCAGGTGTGTGTCAAGGAGTGTTTCTTCGCTGAAAACTTTTTGTACATTACTGGTTGGCCTAATTGTTACCTGCACAAAATTCTCTGTTACTTACACATGCTGGGGCACCCACCTTTACTCAGTTCCTAGGGCTCAAGGCATAACCCTCTTCATTTAGGCACCACCACCCTTTCCCAATTTGTAGGGCTCCAGGTTAAGACACCTAGCTTTACTCCTCCGTGGGCTCCAAGATCTACCCCTCCGTGGGCTCCGTGCAAACACCCTTTCCCTGTTCTTAGGGCTCCAGGTGAAAGACACCTAACTTTACCCCTCCATGGGCTCCGGGCTCTACTCCTCCGTGGGCGCCTGGATCTACTCCTCCATGGGCTCCTGGCAAACACCCTTTCCCTGTGGATTCAGGGCTTAATCTTCATGGGTTTATGGGGTCTCCCACCAGCGAAAGAGCCCCACACAGCAATACCCCACTCAATCTCCACCTATTAACAATTTCCAAAACAGAATGCACACGCCATACGCACAATGCTCACCACTCCCAACAAGACAGATGAACACTTCCTGATGGCCAGCCAGGATCAGGTTCATCTGGGGGACTCCAGCCTCTGCACGATGCCACCGGCAGAGTGCCGAGGTTTGGCAGCTCCAATCCCAGGGCTGTTTCCTGGAGTTGGTTCCCTTAGAGCACCCCCTTTCCGAGGGCCATTTCCCCTTCAACATTACTCATCTCTCTAACCTGTGGGTTTTCTTCTGTCTCAAGAGAGCAGCCAAGGTTTTTTTTCCCCAGCCATCTCTTCTTCTCTTATCTCACTAATGATCCCTACCAAAAGCCTTTTCATGCTGTCACAATATTGCTTTAAATTTTTTACTTTTAAGGCACAACTCTTTAACTCCTTATTGCATGGCTGTACAGTTATTCTAAGTATGATTCTTAACTTAAAAGTTACAGGATGTTACCTCAGTTTCCCCATTCCACAGCAACTACTCAACAAGTACCATGTGCTGCCTGCATTCCTCCACCAATCTGTGACCAGCTTTGCTCATTACTTTGGAATATGCTCATTTATTAGGGTTACTCTTCTGGGGTGTGCGGAATTCTGTACTTCTATCAATGGACTGCTTGTGTCACTTGAGTTCTCATACGGAGCTCTATTTCTCCCTGCTGTAAGTTCCCTCCCAATGGAGCTATCCTGCAGGACCTAGGTTCCCCAGGGCTGGGTTCTTCCACCCCCAGAATTAGACGAACACACACAAACATTAACAGAGCACATCTGAGAGAACCGGGTTAATCAGCACTCCCAAGCTGACCCCTTATATGTTCCTGGACTCAATAGGCTGGGTCGAGCAGCACTTCCAAGCTGTCACCCTCATATGCCGTTGGACTCAACAGGCTGGGTTGAGCAGCACCTCCAAGCTCTCACCCTCATATGCCACGTGCACTGGACCGGAATAGAGTATGCCTGAGCAGGTTGGGTCAAGCAGCACTTTCAAGCTGCCACCCTCATATGCCCCTGGACTCAGCATAGTTTAGAAAACTATAACTAATCACACAAGTCAGGGTCAGAAGGCTATACTTAGAGAGAGAGAGAGAGAGAGAGAGAGAGAGAGAGAGAGCTGGGTTCTCACCTCTCCATGAAGCTTGATTCAATCGAGTGTCTTAGGTGGTGGTGGTTGTCATAACTATAAAGGGAAGGGTAACAGCTCTCCTGTGTACAGTAC
>NW_020665115.1:62865-68518 GCF_002925995.2 Terrapene triunguis
TTTCTAAACAAGTCTCTCCTATTTCAAACTTGTAAGTAAAAAGCCAGGCAAGGCGTCTTAGTTTTACTTTGTTTTCTCAACTTGTAAATGTACCTTTTACTAAAGTGTTTATCTTTGTTTGCTGTACTTTGAACCTAAGACAGAGGGGGGTCCTCTGAGCTCTTTAAGTTTGATTACCCTGTAAAGTTATTTTCCATACTGATTTTACAGAGATGATTTTTACCTTTTTCTTTAATTAAAAGCCTTCTTTTTAAGAATCTGATTGATTTCTCCTTGTTTTAAGATCCAAGGGGTTTGGATCTGTATTCACCAGGAGTTGGTGAAAGGTAGGAGGGGGGGAGGGTCAATTTCTCCTTGTTTTAAGATCCAAGGAGTTTGGATGTGTATTCACCAGGGAATTGGTGAAAGGTTTCTCAAAGCTTCCCAGGGAAGGGAATGGTGGCAGCGGATCAGATCTAAGCTGGTAGTTAAGCTTAGAAGACTTCATGCAGGCCCCCACACTTGTACCCTAAAGTTCAAAGTGGGGATACAGCCTTGACAGTGGTAGCTGAGGGTCTGAAGTGCTAGAGACAGGCAAAGCTCCCAGCATGATCAGTCAGGAGAAGATGAAGTCCCAAAGGGAACTTATGCAGAGTTTGGATCCAGGCATCAGAACACTTACTTGAGCATGGGCAGGATTTTTTGTAGAGAAACAACAATGGTTCAAGGGAGAACACTAGATTTGTTTATGTGTAAACAAGGGAGAATACCAAAGTTGTTTTGTTCAGGCTAGACCATGGGAGCTGATCATTCCTGGCTTTGGGTGGTGTTCCTTGGAGGGAGCTCACAATGTAAATAGGGAGCTTCACTATTTTGGATACCAATAAAGGATTTATTACTCGAATTGGTGTGATAACTACTGAGCTGGGTGTGTGAAGGCATTAACATCTGGAGCAGAGATTCCCCTATCATGCAGTGTTTCCCTGCTTATTTGGTCCCAGAGTTCCATGCGGTTCTTGCCTTGGAATCTCTGTTCTCCATTCTGTATGCTAATGGAGATGCCTCCTTGTCCCATCTTTGATGCAAATGAGGCATGGGGAATTTCCTTAATCCTTTCATCCTGATCCCAGGTGTTTAGGTGTGTCTCCCAATGCCTTTTTCATTGCTTTTTGTAAGTCTTTCTTCTGATTGGTTTTGGTTCAAGCAGAGGCTGGGGAGGGTGGGGAGGTCTTTCCTGAGTCAGACAGGCTAGGTACTGGGCCTGGTTCCCCAAGAACACAGAGCTGCTAGGTAACATAACCCTGCACATCCCTTGCTAGCTGCAACTCCAATTGTGCTTTGCCCTTCTTGATTACACCCCTGCACACTCGAGCAATGTTTTTATACTCCCCCCTAGTCATCTGTCCAAGGTTCCACTTCTTGTAAGCTTCTTTTTTGTGTTTAGCTCACTGAAGCTTTCTCCGTTAAGCTAAGCTGATCGCTTACCATAGTCACTATTCTTTCTGCACATCGGGATGGTTTGTTCCTGCACCCTCAATAAGGCTTCTTTAAAATACAGCCAGCTCTCCTGGACTCCT
Organism: Terrapene triunguis; assembly: GCF_002925995.2. Lineage (NCBI taxonomy): Eukaryota > Metazoa > Chordata > Testudines > Emydidae > Terrapene > Terrapene triunguis. The sequence goes on from NW_020665115.1 coordinate 64,422, forward strand.
TTCTCCATCATATTAGCCTCCCAGGGGATCCTGCCCATCAGTTCCCTGAGGGAGTCAACATCTGCTTTTCTAAAGTCCAGGGTTCATATTCTGCTGCTCTCCTTTCTTCCTTTTGTGAGGATCCTGAACTTGACCATCTCATGGTCACTGCTGCCCAGGTTCCCACCCACTTCTACTTCCCCTACCAATTCTTCCCTGTTTGTGATCAGCAGGTCAAGAGGAGCATGGCTCCTGGTTAGTTCCTCCAGCACTTGCACCCGAAAGTTGTCAAGACTCTCCAAAAACTTCCTGGATCATCTGTGCACTTCTGTATTGCTCTTTCAGCAGATGTCAGGGTGATTGAAGTCCCCCATGAGAACCAGGACCTGTGATCTGGAAATGTCTGTTAGTTGTCCGAAGAAAGCCTCATCTACCTCATCCTCCTGGTCTGGTGGTCTATAGCAGACACTCACCACGACATCACCCTTGTTGCTCTCACCTCTAAACTTAACCCAAAGACTCTCAACAGGCTTTTCTCCAGTTTCATACTGGACCTCTGAGAAATCATACTGCTCTCTTACATACAGTGCAACTCCTCCACCGTTTCTCGTCTGCCTGTCCTTCCTGAACAGTTTATACCCATTCATGACAGGTACTCTAGTCATGTGTGTTACCCCACCAAGTCTCTGTTATTCCAATCACATCATAGTTCCTTGACTGTTTCAGGACTTCCAATTCTTCCTGCTTGTTTCCCTGGCTTCTTGCATTTGTGTACAGGCACCTAAGATAACTCACTGATTGCCCTACTTTCTCGGTATGAATCATGAGGTCTCCCCTGTTGCACCCTCCTCCTTGTGTTTCCTCACAGTATCCCACTTCCCCACTTACCTCAGGGCTTAGGTCTCCATTCCCTGGCAAACCTAGTTTAAAGTCCTCCTCACTAGTTTAAAGCCTGCCTGCGAAGATGCTCTTCCCTCTCTTCATTAGGTGGATCCCATCTCTTCCTAGCAATCCTTCTTCATGGAACAATATACCATGGTTGAAGAATCCAAAGCCCCTCTCTCTGACACCACCTGTGCAACCACACATTTACTTCCACAATTCGATGGTCCCTACCTGGGCCTTTTTTCTTCAACAGGGAGGATGGACAAGAACACGACTTGTGCCTCAAACTCCTTTATCCTTCTTCCCAGAGCCACGTAGTTTGCAGTGACCCACTCAAGGTCATTCTTGGCAATATCATTGGTGCCCACGTGGAGAAGAAGCTCTAGTCCTCCCTTCCAGGCTCTGGCTGTGCTACGGTGACACCATGGGTCAGACATCTCTAGTGGTGGTCACGTCTTCAGGCACTTGGTGGCAGGACCATTCTCCACACTATCAGCCCCCCTGTTGGGCTCACATCCCCCCCACCCCCGAATCCAGCCTGAAAGACCTCATCTCTGGCAACATCTCCCTGTGCCCTTCCCAGCCACTTACTAAGCTTAGTTGTAGTAGTCAGCCTTCCCTGTCAATCGGGCTGACCTGAAGCATTGGACTCTCCCCATTGGCCCTGGAGACTCAGTCTCAGGATCCTGATTTCACTTCAGCCCTTCCCCTTTCTTTTGGTATTGGGAGAGGGCCAACCAAACAAACCCACTAAGTTTCAGGGAGTCCCTCTTACATATCAAATGCTGATGATAGATTTTTAAAAATGCAGCAATGATATTTTATTCATTGTTAGATGAAGGTCATCAATCATACATAAAAGCACCATCTGTCTGCTCTTCCACTGTCTGAAGTCCCCTGGTTGAGTGAACCCATGATATTAAGGTGCTATGCGAGTATCTCACACACCACTTTTTCTCATCCTTCTATTAAAACAGTAGGTTACAGACTGTATGATAAATGGTGAGTTAATTTCATTTCCAGAAATGGTTCTGAAGCAGTGACTGTACAACCATCTGTTTAAGATGTATCTCAGTTAATGACACTGGACTGAGCTGCACCAGAGACAGCCATAAGGTTTGAAACATAAAACTGGCTATGAATTTCTTTGCCATCCCCTTTCTCTACAATTTCTCACACTAAAACCTCAGATCTGAGCCTCCTTCTTCCTTCCCTTACCTGAAGTTTTGGGGCTTTGAGATTGGGATCCATATTTTGTGATTGAGACCCATTGCTGACTGAAATACACCTCTACCTTGATATAACGCTGTCCTCGGGAGCCAAAAAATCTTACTGCGTTATAGGTGAAACCACTTTATATTGAACTTGCTTTGATCCACAGGAGTGCGCAGCCCCGCCCCCCCCCCCGGAACACTGCTTTACCGCATTATATCCAAATTCGTGTTACATTGGGTGGTGTTATATCGAGGTAGCGGTGTATATCAACAAAGGAAAACACCACTGGCATGCCTGGTGCAAGCAGTTAGCTCAGGGGTTGGCAACCGTTGAGAAATGCTGTGCTAAGTCTTCATTTATTTACTGTAATGTAAGGTTTTGCATGCCAGGGGCCAGCAGATGGAACCCCAGACTGGCAGTGGGGCGGCAGATGGAACCCCAGACCGGCAGTGGACTGAGCGGCTCAGCCTGCTGCTGGTCTGAGGTTCCGTCCACCAGCTCCTGGCATGTGAAACCTTAAATTACAATAAATTACACGGGTTCTGTCCATCCAGGCTGGCAGCAGGCTGAGCAGGGCTGGCAGCGCACTGAGCCTCTCAACCCGCTGCCAGTCTGGGGTTCCCTCTGCCAGTCCCTGTCAGCCGGGGTCCCGGCCACCGGCCCCGCTCAGCCTGCTGCTAGCCTGGTGTTCCGTTCATCCAGGCAGGCAGCGGGCTGAGCGGGACCGGAGGCCTGGACCCTGGCTGGCAGCAGAGTGCCACTAAAAATCAGCTTGCATGCCGCCTTTGGCACACGTGCCGCAGGTTGCCGACCCCTGAGTTAGCTGTTATCACCATGTGGTGAAGCACTGGAATGGGTTGCCTAGGGAGGTGGTGGAATCTCCTTCCTTAGAGGTTTTTAAGGTCAGGCTTGACAAAGCCCTGGCTGGGATGATTTAGTTGGGATTTGGTCCTGCTTTGAGCAGGGGGTTGGACTAGATGACCTCCTGAGGTCCCTTCCAACCCTGATATTCTATGATTCTATGATTCTATGTCAGGCTGGCTGTCAGAGCTAGGGTTGTGCATGCAGGACAGAAGATTCACAGTCCTTCATGAGATGGGGGTCCCTAAGAATATATCCCCCACCTAGGGATTACATAAAATGATTTATCTCCATTTTGTATTTTCTTCTACAAACAAGCTCAGCTTCTTACTGAGAGAGAAAGGGAAGAGTGAGAGAAAAGATAGATAGAAAAGACACAGATATTAAATGCTAAGGTATTTTCTGTCCAGTCTGCAATCTCATAAATTAGAAAGGTAAGAAGAGAAGACAAATAAACATTTCTTTCTCGAGTTCTCTAGGACCTAGGACACTGAACTATATTATTAGTTCCTCTGGTTTTGAAAAGTAAATATTGGTTATGTTAAAACAGTTGTGTTTCTTTCTTTACGCTGCAGACTGTGACACCAGGGAAGAAAAAATCTTGATTGTAAAGAAATGAAACTCTTCAGTGTATCTGAAGAGTGATATTTTATTCAATGCCTTCTGGAGTGTTGACAAAAAATGTTCACAACACTGAGTGTCCTATAAATTTTCTCTCTTGATTTTCATAGTTAATGCTAAGGTTTCAACTACGTATCATATTGCAAAATGTAGGCATAAAACACAAAGGGCCATATTTCTTTAAGTAATGAGGTATTGAAAATCCTTCATCTCTCCTGAGGAATTCATGCTGGAGCAGCATCTTTGCCACCCATGCAGGAAGTTCAGGTACTTCTCAAATTCCTGGCCACCTGGCTCCATTGGCTGGCATGGAGAAGTACTTGGGATCACCCCATTACACTCACTTCTGAATACCCACAGGGGTACCAGGCAAGAACATGGACTATAATCCTCATGGAGAGTCTGAATGGCCCTGTTTCAGAGGGGTAGCCGTGTTAGTCTGAATCTGTAAAAAGCAACAGAGGGTCCTGTGGCACCTTTAAGACTAACAGAAGTATTGGGAGCATAAGCTTTCGTGGGTAAGAACCTCACTTCTT
>NW_020665115.1:68918-112943 GCF_002925995.2 Terrapene triunguis
AAGAAGTGAGGTTCTTACCCACGAAAGCTTATGCTCCCAATACTTCTGTTAGTCTTAAAGGTGCCACAGGACCCTCTGTTGCTGAATGGCCCTGGTTATAGATGGATTTTGGGTGTCTGCAGGAAGATCCTTAGCTGAGAACAGTATTTACATATTGTGTCCATTTTTGAAGAAACGAACAATTCTATTTCAAATACCCATGCTTGTAGCTCCACTAATTTCCATAGGAGCCATTTTTGCTTATCTGAGGGAGAGTTTGGCCCCTGGGGGAATGCTTAAATATTCATCTTTCTCAGAAAACTGTCAGGAAAAAAATGCCTAGTATTGATGGGATTGTCTGGTGGTTTCACACAAATAAAATAAAATGAAATAAATAATTAAACTTAAAACATAAGAGAAAACCTCTATAATGGAAACAAATATTTCTTGAACTTTGTCTTCTTCCTTCCTCCTCCCTCAGCTCAGAAATGTCTTTTACTGACCAGGGATCATGTTTGTTTTTATAGGTATCATTGATTTTGAGTCTGAAACTTCACAGAGCCCGGGACTGATTTACAAAGCTGCTGAGAATCCACAACTCCAAATTAAATCAACACGAGGTATAGGATCTCTGGACACAGGAGGTGTCTAATTACACATGGAAAACGAGTGGCCACTATTGAAATTTTAAGTCCTAGATGTACAATTAAAGGGAGGTTACCTGCAATTCTGAATTGACCTTTTCGTTTTACTTGGTTTTACCATTAATTTTTTCTACAAAACATTCTTTTTACTTTGTTCTCACATTCCAAGGTTTCTTTGTTTTTCTCCTTTAATCTTTCTACATATATGCCATGATATCTCTCCCCATCTCTACTTTAGTCCTCTCCTTTCTCATCTAAGAGATAATATAACAAGGAGTGCAGTATAAAAATCTAGATAGCATCTGTTTTCCATAATATCTTTCCATTATTAAGATATTATATCTATCTATCTCCTAGCTCAGGTGAGGTTATTGGTATACTTTGTCCTGTGTCATGCCTCAAACACTTGCCTTAATGTTGGATTCCATAGTGCTTCAGGGTTAATTACATCAAGTTAAATTTAGACTTTGAAGTTCTCACTGCTCATTTTTAACTGCTCAGTAACAGTAACCATATTCATGCTCCACAGAAAAGTGGTGTTAGTAACGTTCAGTTGAATTTTGAAACATGGCTGCTTTGATTCTAACATTTGTTCTTCTCCCACAGGTGATCTTCAGGAAACAATGAGTAAGTTAATATTGGTTTGTGAATGTAACAGTATGGGACTCACCACTGCGGTGCCTCCTGCTGGTCATTCTGGGAATTAGCTCAGTCCTTCCGCAGGGCGCCCTCCTCTGGTGGTGTGTTGCTGACTTCACTTCTGCTCCAGACCCGCGTCGCCTCAAGGATTGTGGCATCATCTTCAGGACACAGCCCTCCGGCTGCGCCCCATTCCGTTCTCCAACCCCCTCTTCATGGGGACCAACAGTCCTCAGTCCTTCCACTTGCCTCAGTGGCAAATAACAGTCTTATGTCTAGCCACTTTCCACAGTGACAAGCTTCAGTCGATACTGGCCACTCCCCTCCATGGCAAGTGGGGGAAAGGGAGGTGGGGAGACCCGGGCTGGCCCACTACTCTGGGTCCCGACCCAAGGACCTCTACGCACCAGCCACATGCTGCATCTCCCTTCTACCCCCACCGTCCGTTTCCCTGGGCCACTTCCCTGTAGCCCTAGCACCTTCTCTGCCCCATATCAGGGTTTCAGTCTGTCAGCCAGTCAGGCTAGAGCTGCCTCTCGCTCCCCTGACCCTGCCCAGCACTGCTCTATCTGAGGTGCTCCCCCCAGACACCAGTCCTTCTCCCTTGCACTCCATGGAGACACTGCCCTCTGCTCTGCTGAGCAGCCCATTTTATACGGTCCTCCCTGGCCCGGATCGGCTGCTCCAACAAGCCTCCTCCTTATTGGCTGGCTCAGTAAGCTGTCTTCTAATTGTTTGGGGTTCTGCGCAGCTTCTCTGAGGGCTGCTTTAACCCCCCTGTCACCTGTGTGGGGCAGCCGCCCCACCACAGTGAACAATTTCACTTCCAGAGAAGCAGGCTGTGGGATGAAACTAAGAATGGTGGATGTATTTGTCAGAGAGTCACAGTCTCAGTGCTCTGAAACCACTCTGAATGAAGTCAGTCAGGACTCTAGTGCAGTGTCGCCCCCAGGGCACACTCTCACCAGGGCAAGAAGCCTCCTCGGCTTCAGCACTCCCTGGGCCTGACGTTGGAGCATTCAGCACCCCTGTTCACATGGTGAGCTTCCCACAGTGAGTCCACTTGGATGGGATACCTGGGGAAGCCTTACACACTCCCAAAGGGCCATGGACCCCAGCTTCACAGTCAGAAGTGGCTCTCAGCCAGTGATATAAAACAGAAGGTTTATTAGTCGACGGGAACACAGCATAGAACAGATCTTACTAGCACAGAAAGCCAGAAGTCACAGCAAAATCCATTTTGTGGGGGAGTACCAGAGTCCTGGGCTCTCCTTCCCCCACCCCCCCCATTGCCCCCTGTGTCCCAAAACCAGGATACTGAACAGTTTCCACCAGTCCAGCCTCAGTCACACCCAGCAGCCTCGCCTACGGGCTTTGTCTCTTTCCTGTGCAAACAGGTCACCTGGTCTCTTTGTTCTCCAACACCTTTGGATGGCTCCTTGCAGAGGATGGGGCCTGGCCATCAGTTGCCAGATTACAGAGGGTCGGCCATTCTCTGCCCCCTAGGGTGTCTTCAACGATCACACACCTTTATGTCACCACCTAGACACTTGAGTAACATATAGGGGAAACTTGAGGCATACATAGTATTCAGATAAAACATTAGGAACTTTCCCACTTCATCACAGTATTCTCCTCATTGTCCTTTAAAAATATATCCTTTATTTGAACGGCTCTCTCTTTATTTTTGTGGAAGATAATCCCCTGCAACCCAGGAATGGAATTCATGTATCTAATTATTTTTCTTTCTCAAGCTAGTATGCTAAAAATCACAGTGTGGACACAGTGGCAAAGGCGGCAGCTCAGTCTAGCCACCAAAGTACCCTCGCAGTATGTACTAAGGCAGATACCCTCAGGGCTAGTCTACACTGGCAAGGTTAAAGCACTAGCTTTAACATGGCTTGTGTAGTCGTGGCAGAGTGCTGGGAGAGAGCTCTCCCAGCACTCTAAAAAACCCACCTCCACGAGGGGCGTAGCTCCCAGCACTGGGAGCGTGGCTCCTAGCACTGGTGCACTGTCTACACTGGTGCTTTACAGCGCTGAAACTTGCTGCACTCAGGGGGGTGTTTTTGCACACCCCTGAGCAAGAAAGTTGCAGCACTGTAAAGTGCCAGTGTAGAAAAGCCCTAAGACACCGCTTGGCCTCTGTGGCCACACTGCTGTTTTTAGGCATTAACTGAGAGAGATGTCATGTGTATACCTACCCAATCTGGGACTCATACCTCCCAATTGCGGTGTACACATACCCTGAGTGTCACAGAGGAAGTATAGCAGCACAGACAATCTATCCATGGCTTTAAATTGGGGTGCTACAGTGCGTACTGCATATTGCAAGACTTGTATTATATTTTATTTCTGTGTTTTTCAGTCGAACTTCGGATACAAAACGGTAGGTTTACTTTGATATTTGAGTTTATCGTTAATCGGACTGAGCACAAATTACTTATAGATTGAGGGTATCACTATAGTTCCTTGGACACACTGAACATTCAAGCCATTGTCAATAAGGTATTGCTGGTGATAGGTGGAAGGGCATTTGTAAACAGGAGTCAGTGGGATGTGGGCTGGGTCTCCAGTTTTGTGCGAGCCCAGGTCCTTGATTTTATTTAGTTATAGATTGTGAGCTATTACTAGCTCTGGGTGATGGATCTGGTGTGGTGTGTAGGAAAGCTGATGAATATGAAAACTGCTAGCTGATGACTGGGGAGGTCTGCAGGGAGAGCTCCTTCAGTAAGGTAAGGTAATACCTGTTCACCTAATTTCAAACGGAAATCATACTGTTCTTTTGTAGGCCAACTCACAAATGACAACAGTAAATTCTCTTTGATTTCTCAGGTGCCACTATCCTTCAGAAGAATGTCCTTAACCAAAAACAGACATTTCTTCATTTCATTGTCTTTCCTCAATCATAGGAGATTCATTATCCATCAGATTTCTTTTAAAACACATAACTGAACTGCTGAGGACTTTCTCTCCCATCAAGTTGGTTCGTTGCCATAGAATATTTGTACTTATTTTCTCTCTTGCCTCAAATTGAAGGATTGATTTTTAAGTATCACTTTATCGTATAGAGAGTCAATAATGCCAGACCTCCTCTTCCATTAATTTTCTCTTTGAGTGTATGCAGGAGGCTAACATAAGATATTTATGATGTTTACTTTTTCAAGATGTAATACTTTTTCACGATATGGAGTGTGTTATTAATTTGACAAATCATTTGGTGGGGATAAAAATATATATCTATTGTACATGTTATGCACGACTGTGGGATAGTAACTTTATGAATTTCAACAAATGCTTTGTTTCATATTCTTGACAACACTGTTGCGTCTTCATGCTGCTCTCACTACACAAATTCTCATCCCCCCCCCCCCAAAAAAATCTCAGTACTAGGGGATTTCCCTTCTACTGGGGAATGTTTCTGTGGTGTACAGCCAGTATATATGTCTCCATTTTCCCCTCCTTCTTGCCCAGTGTAAAGGTGGTGGCCAGGAAGAAGGGGGCACGGCTCGCCATTCATACTATCTGCCTTCTGAAATACCCATAGGATCTGTTGATAATGAGAACAATGTAGTGCATCCTTCGAGCTGCTCTATCCTGTAAAGTGGGAATATCTGACTGAAGAGCCAGCTCAAAATTGGAGGGAATGATGTAAGCAGAACCTTTCATCGCTCCTCCTCTCAAACCCTACCCTGAGCATCCTTGAGCATTCTTTAGCCAGTAGTTCAGATCTCTTTAATAACCTTCAGCCCACAGATTAGCGCATTCTGGTAAGAGGTGGGAAATCCAAGTTCAAACTCCTAATCCACCTCCAGTATGGGGGCAAACTGGTTCTCCTACATCTTGGCTGAGTGCCGTAACAACAGGCACTAGTTAGAGATGGGTTATGTATGTATGTAGGAGGATCTTGAGCTGAGAATGGCCACTGCATCCTCTGTCCATTTCTGAAGAAAAAAAATTCTGTTCCAACCAACCTTGTGTGCATTTCCATGGATTTTCCTATGAGCTATTTGTACATGTTCAAGGCAGGATGGAGTCCATTTGTGAATGCTTAAATATTGATTTTCTTTATCAGGAAAACTGCAAGAAAATAATCATAAGTATTGACTGGATTGGCTGCTGGCTTCCCCTCCTGCCCCCCAACCACCCAATGAAATAAAATAAATCAGCAGTTAAATAAATAAGGAAAAAAACTAAGCAGAAACCTCTATAATGAAAGAAAATTATGATTTCTTTCCCTAACTTTGTATTTTCTGAGTTCAGAAATGGCTATTACTACCTAGGGAATCACGTTTTTTGTTATACTTGCCCTTGATTTTACATCTCTACCTTCAATGAACATGGGCCTGATTTTCAGAGTTTTTGAGCACTCCCAACTCCCAATTAAGTCAACAGGATATACAGATTCTGTGGACACAAGGGGTCTCAAAAGTAGGCTCTGCATATTAGTGGTCGCTATTAAGTATTTAACTTCAAGATGTGCAACAGAAAAAAGGGAATTCAGCTGAGACTCTGAGCAGACCTTTTCATTTTACTTAGCTTTAATATGTTTGTTATTTTTTTCTACAAAACATGTTTCAACTTTGTCTCACATTCCAATGTTTTCTGCATCTTTCCTTTTTAATATTTCTACCTATGTGTCATGTTCTCTCTCTCCCTCTCACTGTTTGAGTCCTCTCATTTCTCATTCAACAAGCTAATATAGTGATAAATGTAATGTAAAAATCCAGATGGAATCTATTATCAAGGCAATCTTTTCACTATTAACTTTCTGTATTTATATGTATATATCACCAACCCATACCATGTGAAAACATTTGTGTCCTCTGTTTTGTCTCATACCTCAAACAGTTGCCTTAAGGTTGGATTTCATAATGCTGCAGTGCTAGTTACATTAAGTTAAATTTGGGTTTTGATCCTCTGACACTATTAGCTGCTCTGTAACAGTATTCACACTCCACAGAAAAGTGTTAGCCACTTTCAGCTGAATTTTGTATCCTGGCTGATTTGATTCCAACCTTTGTGATGTCCAGGAGAAATGGGAAAGTTAGGACTGGTTCTGAACAATTTCACTCACACTGAAGCAGGGTCTGTGTATAACGAAGAGCCATGGATGTATTCATCTCACTGTCCTTCAAGAAATCGGCCTTTATTCAGACGGCCCATGCAAGCCAGAAAGCGGGTTGGTGTATGCAGTTATTTCTTCTGCTCGAAGTAATGCTCTAAAAGAAGCAGTGTAGACAAGGAGGCAGAGGCGGAGACTCAGGCTCGTCACCGAAGTACAACACCATCCAACCCTCTGCACAGGTACTTGGGTAGATAGCCCAAGCCCCTGCCACTGACCGCTGCCACCACACTGCTTTTCTGTACCTCATCCTCGAGCAGAGCTGTTGTGTGTAAACCACCAAAGCTGGGAATCACACCTCCCAGCTGCTGTGTAGAAGTACCCAGAATGTCACAAAGGTTGTGGAGCTGGGCAGGGAATCTCTCCATTACATTACATTTGGATACTAGTTTGCATATTGAAACACTTGTATTATTTTGAAATATTTTTTACATTTTACAGAGCAGCTTGAGATAGAGAACTGTAGATTTACTCAGATTTTTGGTTTAATGTTAATCAGATTGATCACACATTTCTTTTAAACCCCATAACAGAACTGTTGATGACTCTCTTTCACAGCAAGTTGGTTTGCTATCTTATAATATTTGTATTTAATTTTTCTCTAGTCTAAAATTGAAGGACTGATTTTAAATATCATCTTACAGTAAAGACATTCAATAATGCCATGCCTTCTCTTCCACTAATTTTCTCTTTGAGTGTATGCAGGAGGCTAGCATAAGATATTCATGGTGTTTATTTTTTCATGATAAAATTTATTTTCATAAGATGGTGTGGGTTATTAATTTGGGGAATCGTTTTGAGAAGATACAAATTCTATCTATTTTAAATGCTCTGTACTACTAGGAATTTCTCTATAAATTTCAACAAATGCTTTATTTCATATTCTCAGCCACACTGCAGCTTTTTCATGCTGCTCTCACTACACAAATTACTCTTCTGCCCCTCAGAAAATGAATCTGAGCACTAGGGGATTGCCCTTGCACTGGGGAATCTTTGTATGGTGCACAGCTGCTATACATGCTCCTATATCGCCCTCCTTCTGGTCCAGTGCAAGGAAGTGGCTAGCAGTAAGGAAGCATGCCTTGGCATCCATACTACTTGCCTTCTGCAATGTCTGTGGGATCTGTTGTTAACCCAGAACAGTTTAGAGCATCCTTCAGGATGCTGTATTCCACAGAGTGGGAACATCCCACTCCAGAGCCAGCTTGGAATTGTAGAATATGATGGAAACAGAACCTTATATTACTTCACCTCCAAATCCCCACCCCTAGCTTCATTGAGTGTTCTTTAGCCACAGCTCTGGACTTCCCTTATAACCTTCAGCCCAGTGGTTAGGGCACTGAGGTGGGAAAATTAAGTTCAAATCCCTGCTCAACTTTAGGCAGAGAGTGAGAACTGGGTCTCCCACATTCTGGTGAGTGCCATAACCACTGGCATTGGTTAGAGATGGCTTCTGTGTATATGTAGCAGGATCTTTGACTGAGAACAGCAGTTGCATACTTTGTTCATTTTTGAAGTATGGAAAAATTCTGTTCTGACTGACCCTGAATGCATCTGCACTGATTTTCCTAGGAGCCATTTGTGCTTCTCCAAAGGAGAGTTTAGCCTGTTTTGTGAATGCTTAAATATTCATGTTCTTTTTCAGAAAAATGGCAAGAATTTTCTAAGTATTTATGGGATTATCTAGGAGTTTCAAAACAATAAAACAAAATTAATAAAAAATATAAAATAAATAAAAAACAAAATACCCCTATAATGGAAAAAAATATTATTTCTTGAACTTTGTCTTCCCCTGCCTCCCTCTCAGCTCAGAAATGTCTCATACTGCCCAGGGATCACATTCTTTGTTATACTTTGCAATGATTTTGCATGTCCAACTTCAGAGACCTTGGGCCTGATTTTCAAAGCTGCTGAGCTCCCAAAACTCCAAATAAAGTCAACAGGAGACGCAGGTTCTGTGGAGACAAGAGGTCTCTATGTACACAGTGACAATCAGTGGCCTCTATTGAAAATTTAAGTCCCAGTTGTGCAACAGCAAAAGGGAGCTCAGCTTCAGCTTTGAATAGACCTTTCCATTTTACTTAGTTTTTATAATTCTGTCATTTTTCCTAAACAAAACCATTTTTTCTTTTCTCACATTCCAATGTTTTCATCATCTTTTCCTTTCTACCTTTCCCCTCATATGCCAAGTTCTCTCTCTCTCTGTCTCTTTTTTAGTCCTTTCATTACTCATCACATGAGATCAAATAATGATGAATGCAATGCAATAGAATTGGTTTTCAAGGTATTCTTTTCCTTATTAAGATATTATATGTATGTATATCTCCCTGCCATCCCAGGTAGAATCCTTGATGCACTTTGTTCGGTGTCATGCTTCAAACACTTACCTTAGGATATGTCTACACTTAAAATGCTACACTGGCACAGCTGTGCCACTGCAGAAGCCATAAAAACAACAAGGAGTCTGGTGGCACCTTAAAGACTAACAGATTTATTTGGGCATAAGCTTTCATGGGTAAAAACCTCACTTCTTCAGATGCATAGAGTGAAAGTTACAGATGCAGGCATTATATACTGACACATGGAGAGAAGGGAGTTACTTTGCAAGTGAAGAACCAGTGTTGACAGGGCCAATTCAATCAGGGTGGATGTAGTCCACTCCCAATAATAGATGAGGAGGTGTCAATTCCAGGAGAGGAAAAGCTGCTTCTGTAATGAGCCAGCCACTCCCAGTCCCTATTCAAACCCAGATTAATGGTGTTAAATTTGCAAATGAATTTTAGTTCTGCTGTTTCTCTTTGAAGTCTGGTTCTGAAGTTTTTTTGTTCAATAATAGTGACTTTTAAATCTGTAATAGAATGACCAGGGAGATTGAAGTGTTCACTTACTGGCTTTTGTATGTTACCATTCCTGATGTCCGATTTGTGTCCATTTATTCTTTTGCGGAGGGACTGTCCAGTTTGGCCAATGTACATGGCAGAGGGACATTGCTGGCACATGACGGCATATATAACATTAGTAGATGTGCAGGTGAATGAGCCCTTGATGGTGTGGCTGATGTGGTTGGGTCCTCTGATGGTGTCGCCAGAGTAGATATGGGGACAGAGTAGGCAACGAGGTTTGCTACAGGGATTGGTTCCTGGGTTGGTGTTTCTGTGGTGTGGTGTGTAGTTGCTGGTGAGTATTTGCTTCATGTTGGGGGGTTGTCTGTAAGCAAGGACTGGCCTGCCTCCCAAGGTCTGTGAGAGTGAGGGATCATTTTCCAGGATAGGTTGTAGATCGTGGATAATGTGCTGGAGAGGTTTTAGCTGGGGGCTGTATGTGATGGCCAGTGGTGTTCTGTTATTGTCCTTGTTGGGCCTGTCCTGTAGTAGGTGATTTCTGGGTACCCGTCTTGCTCTGTCATTCTGTTTCCTCAGTTCCCCAGGTGGGTATTGTAGTTTTAAGAATGCTTGATAAAGATCTTGTAGGTGTTTGTCTCTGTCTGAGGGGTTGGAGCAAATTCGGTTGTATCTTAGGGCTTGGCTGTAGACAATGGATCGTGTGATGTGTCTTGGATGGAAGCTGGAGGCATGTAGGTACATATAGCGGTCAGTAGGTGTCAAGGCATTATCCCCACTTTGAACTTTAGGGTACAAATGTAGGGGCCTGCATGAAAACCTCTAAGCTTAACTACCAGCTTAGCTTTGGTCCCGCTGCCACCATCCCAATGGATTCCCTCCCTGGGAAGCCTTGAGAAACCTCTCACCAATTCCCTGGTGAATACAGATCCAAACTCCTTGGATCTTAAAACAAGGAGAAATTAACCATCCCCCCTCCTTCCTCCCACCAACTCCTGGTGAATACAGATCTAAACCCCCTTGGATCTTAAAACAAGGAGAAATCAATCTGGTTCTTAAAAAAGAAGGCTTTTAATTAAAGAAAAAGGTAAAAATCATCTCTGTAAAATCAGTATGGAAAATAACTTTACAGGGTAATCAAACTTAAAGAGCTCAGAGGACCCCCCTCTGTCTTAGGTTCAAAGTACAGCAAAACAAAGATAAACACTCTGGTAAAAGGTACATTTACAAGTTGAGAAAACAAAGTAAATCTAAGACGCCTTGCCTTACAAGTTTGAAATAGGAGAGACTTGTTTAGAAAGATGGGGAGAACCTGGATTGATGTCTGGTCCCTCTCAGTCCCAAGAGCGAAGCACCCCTTAAAACAAAGAGCACACACAAAAGCCTTTCCCCCCCCCAAGATTTGAAAGTATCTTGTCCCCTTATTGGTCCTTCGGGTCAGGTGTCAGCCAGGTTACCTGAGCTTCTTAACCCTTTACAGGTAAAAGGATTTGGAGTCTCTGGCCAGGAGGGATTCCATAGCACTGTACACAGGAGAGCTGCCACCCTTCCCTTTATAGTTATGACAGTAGGTTTCCGGTATAGGGTGGTGTTTATGTGACCATCACTTATTTGCACTGTAGTGTCCAGGAAGTGGATCTCTCGTGTGGACTGGTCCAGGCTGAGGTTGATGGTGGGGTGGAAATTGTTGAAGTCCGGGTGGAATTCTTCAAGGACCTCCTTTCCGTGGGTCCGTATGATGAAGATATCATCAATGTAGCGCAAGTAGAGGAGGGGCACTAGGGGACGAGAGCTGAGGAAGCGTTGTTCTAAGTCAGCCATAAAAATGTGGGCATACTGTGGGGCCATGCGGGTACCCATAGCAGTGCTACTGACTTGAAGGTATAAGTTGTCCCCAAATCTGAAGTGGTTGTGGGTGAGGACAAAGTCACAAAGCTCAGCAACCAGACGTGCTGTGGCCTCATCAGGGATACTGTTCCTGAAAGCTTGTAGTCCATCCTCATGTGGAATATTGGTGTAAAGTGCTTCTACATCCATGGTGGCCAGGATGGTGTTTTCAGGAAGAACACCAATGCATTGTAGTTTCCTCAGGAAGTTGGTGGTGTCTCGAAGATAGCTGGGAGTGCTGGTAGCGTAGGGTCTGAGGAGAGAGTCCAAATAGCCAGATAATCCTGCTGTAAGAGTGCCAATGCCTGAAATGATGGGGCATCCAGGGTTTCCGGGTTTATGGATCTTGGGTAGCAGATAGAATACCCCTGGTCGGGGTTCTGGGGGTGTGTCCATGTAGATTTGTTCCTGTACTGTAGCCGGGAATTTCTTGAGCAGATGGTGTAGTTTCTTATGGCAGAAGCTATATTGCACCGCGCAGTGTGTACAGCACCTATCCCAATGGCAAGGACATAGGTCATCCATCTCTCTAAGAGGCAGTAGTTGAGGGCTTGTCTACACTTACATTGCTATAGCATTTAGTGAAGATATTACTACGCCAACAGGAGAACCTTCAGTGTAGGTACTCCATGTCCCCAAGAGGCAGTAGGAATGTCAACGGCAGAAGTCCCCTCCCCCCATCGACATAGAACTGTCTACACCAGGGGATAGGTTGGTATAATGGCTTCACTTAGGAGTGTGAATTTTTCATACCTCTAAGTGAAGTAGTTATGCAGAAATAATGTTCTAGTCTATACCAGGCCTTAATGTTAGATTTCACTGCTACAGAGTAAGTTACATCATGTTAAATTTGGGCTTTGAGCGTCTCAAACTTCATTTTTAGCTTCTCAGTAACCATATTCATGCTCCACAGAAAAGTTGTGTTAGTCACTTCCAGTTGAATTTTGAACAGTGACTGCTTTGACTCTGAAATTTTTTGTCTTGTCCCATAGGTGATCTTCAGGAGAAATTGAGTAAGTTGGACTTGCTTTGTGAACAACTGCACTCACACAGGTGCAATTTCTGTTCAACTGCTGTATTCATCTCAATTCCCTTAAAAAAGTCAGCCTTCATTTGAATGGCTCACACTTTGGTTTTTTTTTTAAATAAATTAATGGAGATATCCTATTTCCTAGAATGGACCTTGAAAGGTCATTGAGTCCAGCCCCCTGCCCTCGCTAGCAGGACCAAATACTGAGTTTACCCCAAATCCCTAAGTGGCCCCCTCAAGTATTGAACTTGCAACCCTGGGTTTAGCAGGCCAATGCTCAAACCACTAAGCTATCCCTACCCCCTCTTTCTTGTCACAAATTTAATGAAGGGGATTCATGCAGCTAGTTAATTTTTTGTCACAAGTCAGTGTGCTAAAAATAGCAGTGTGGACAGAGTGGCAAAAGCAGCAGGTTGGGCTAGCCATCTAAGCCCAATGCCGCCTGGCTCCCATGAACAGATAGCTTTAAATTAGGATGTGCATATTGAAAGACTTTGTATTCTTTTAAACCAAATTTTATTTTTATGTTTTTAGGCAAGCTTGAAAAACAGAACATTAGGTTTACTTTGAATTTTTAGTTTAGTTTTAACCAGACTGAGTACAAATTACCTAGAGATTGTTGATGTCACAATAGTTCCTTCGACACACTGAGGGTTCAAGCCATTGTTAGTAAGGTGTCTGTGATAATGGGTGGATGGGAGGAGGGCATTTGTAAACAGGAGTCAGTAGCGTGTGGGCTGGGTCTTCAATTTTATGACTGTACAGTGTCGTTGGTTAGTCATGGAATGCAAGATTCTGAGCTGCTACTGAGTTTGGGTGATGTGTCAGGCTTGCTGTGTAAAAAAGGGGATGAATTAGAAAAGTGGCAACTGATGACTGGGGAAGACAGTTCCTTCAGTGATGTAAGGTAATACCAGTTCATCCAATTTCTAATTGAAATTGCACTGTTCTGTTTCAGACCAACTCCAGAATGAACTTGGTAAGTTCTCTTTGATTTCCTTCAGAAGAATGTTTTTAAATGAAAACAGATATATCTTCTTTTCATGGCCTTTGCTCAATCCAAGGAGAGCAAATTACTCAGCAGATTTCTTTTTAACCCCCTAACAGAACTGTGATAACTTTCTCTCCCCCCAAGTTAATTCATCACCTAGAATATTTGTATTTATTTTTCTCTCTGGTCTAAAATTGAAGGAATGATTTTCAGAATCACTGTATACTATGCACATTCAATATTCCCATGCCTTCTCTTCTGTTCATTTTACCTTTGAGTGTATGTAGGAGGCTAGCATAAAATGTCTATTGTGTTAATTTTTTCATGATATTGTGTGTTAGAAATTGGGAAAATCATTTTGAGTAAATAAAATTATACCTATTTTAAAAGTAGACACTGCTGTCGAACATTAGCTCTTTGAATGAAAAAAAAGTCTTCTCACCACTGGGAAAGTCCCTCTGCCTCTTCTCTCGATCATCTCCCTTCATGCTGCCACTGCTCTTCCTCATGCTTTCATTGTTCCTTACAGTCCTCTTGTTCCTTCTCATGGTCCTCCAGCTCTTTCAGTCTCAGCTCCAATTCCATCTGTCTCAGATCCACCAATGGGGAACCCCGTGAATATCCCCTGATGTCTGGGGTTGTGGGTCTTAGCAACACCCAGCTGTCTCTCCAACTTCTCCCAGACCCTCTTGCAGCCCCATTTGGGTCAGGAACCTGCTTCTTAGAGTGATCATCATCCTCCAGCTGTGCATTCAGCTTCACTTTGGTGAGCTTTCCAATGCATAACCCTCTCCCTCTGCTCAAGTCTACAATATCCTTCTTAAGGAGACAGTTATACATCATTTTCTGCTGTTCCCTCTAATTTCTCTTTGCCTTACTGCTCCCAGTCACTTACTGCAGGATGCTCCTGGTTCCCTCAGCAGCCAACCGTCCATCAGGTGCTCATTCCAACGCTAACACCAGCTGTCAAAGTCACAATCAGTGCTCTGAAACTGCTCTGAATGAAGTCAGTCAGGACTCCAGTGGAGTGTGTCTCCCCTCAGGGCACACTAGAAGTTACCCCCTTTATAGCACTCATCACCATGTATTCTTTAACAGGTTTCCACACCCCATTTAGGGTTTATGTCCCACCGTCGGTTTCCATTCTCAGTCATGTACAGGTTTGGCACCGTTGGCCATTTTGAAATATATATATATATATTTTAAAATTTTTGGATGGGGGAATGTTGTGTGCTTGTGTTTTGACACGTTTGGCTGGGTTTTGTGAGAGAACTTAAAGAAAAGGAGTTTTTAAAAAAGAAAGATTTTTGGTTAGGTTTAGGAAGACGAGAGGATTTTAGAGAAAAAGTTTAAAAGAGTAAAAAGAGTTATTAAATAAAAGAGGAGCATTTAAAAGAGTTATTTTGAAATACTAAAAGAGAAAAATCCTTTTTTGTTAAAACTTAAAAGGCTTTTAAGAAAAATAAGAGTTATTTTGAAATAAAAGAGAAAAATATCAAGGTAAAAAAAGAATGTTAGGTTAAGAGAAAGCACATGGCAGAAAACAGGAGATTTAAAAATTAGCTAGAGCATCTGTGTTCAGTGACACGGCTGTGTGAAAGAGGTACAGGGTAGAAAACAGCAGCAAGAAAGAGAAAGATCCTTTTTTGTTAGTGAGAGAGGTAAGGTATAGAAAACAGCAAGAGAGAGAAAGATCCTTTTTCGTTAGTGAGCAGAATACATGATTAGTGAGAAACTTAAGGTATAGAAAGCAGCAGCAAGAGCCAAGCAGCAAGCTTACCCAGCGCCTGTCCCTAGGGAAATGATAACTATATTGGAGGCTGTGAGCCTCGGAAGCAAACCCTACGGGGCCAATCAGAAGCTGTTCAACTGCTCATTGGCCACCTCCTCTCTCCCCTCCCATCCCCAACCCTCAATGTAACTGACTCATTCTTATCTAAAAAGCAGCCCCCGACCCCCTTTTCTGACAATTTTGTTCCAACTGACTCTGTGTGCCTCTCCACTGATATTCATAGGAGCCATTTTTGCTTATATAATGGATAGAATCGCCCCTGTGGTGAATGCTTAGATATTGATTTTCTTTTTCAGAAAAATTGCAGGAAAAATGGGATTGTCTCGTGGTTTCACACAAACAAATTAAATGAAATAAATAAAGTTATAAATAAATAAAATGAAAAAAAAATAGATAAACCCTCTGTAATGGAAAGCATATTATTTTTGACCTTAGTGTTCTCCCTCCATACTCTTTCAGCCGACAAATGTCTCTTATTGCCTGGGGATCCCATTTTTTGTAATACTTGCCATTGATTTTGCACCTCCACCTTCAAAGAGCATGGGCCTGATTTTCAGAGTTGTTGAGCTCACCCAGCTCCCAATTAAGTCAACAGGAGACACCAGTTCTCTGCATAGGCGACTGGTAACTGCTGAGAGTGCGGGGGAGAGAGGCGAACAATGGCAACTCCCTCCCGCGCCACCATAGCCACTGTAAACTTCCTGGTGACTGCCAAGGCACCTCCAGCAACACGCTCTTCACCCATGTTGCCCACCATAGGGAAAATGGTGCCCTGGGCAAACTTGTGGCACTCTGGCCGCCGCTGCCTCTCCTGGTTCCCCACATTGTACCTACCCCCCACTGCCTCCTCCAGACCCCCACCCATCACCCTGTCCCCCATTACCTCCCCTAGTCATACCCCCATCCCCCCTGCATCCCACTCCATCCCACAGCCCCGACCCATCACCCAATTGGCCCTGGACCCCAACTGCCTCCACAGGCTCCCCAACCACTCCCTCCATCACCCCTGGGCCCCACTGCTTCCCCCAGCCCGCAACTCTGCTATCACCCCTGAAAATCAGGCCATGTCTACACTACCAGATTGTGAGTTCAAGTCATTGTCAATAAAGTGCCTGTGATAATGGGTGGCTGGGAGATGGATATTTATAAACAGGAATCAGTGGGGTGTTGGGTGGTTCTCCAGTTTTATGCAAGCCCAGGGCCTCTCCTTTGTTTCGTTCTGGAATATAAGATGCCGAGCTGTTACTAGATCTGGCCAATGGATCAGGTGTGGTTTGTAGGAAAGTGGACAAATGAGAAGAATGGCAGCCGATGATTGTTAAGCTCTGCAGCTCCTTGAGTAAGTTGATGTAATACGTGTTCACAAATTGGTAATTGAAATCACAATGTTATTTTGCAGACCAACTCGAGAGCAAAAACAGTAAGTTCTCTTTGATTTCACAACTGGATTTCCCATCAGAAGAACGTTCTTAAATAAGAAAAGAGATCCTTCATTTCATTGTCTATCCTGGGAGAGTTCTTTAACCATCAGATTTTCTAAAACCCTGAAACAGAACTGTTGAGGACTTCCTTTCATAGAAGGTTACTTAATTAGCCTAGAACTTTTGTACTTATTTTTTCCTTTGGTCTAAACTGATTTTAAGTGCCTTACACGAGGATGCATTTCTGTGGTGTACAGCCAATATATATGCTGACATTTCCTCCTCCTTCTGGCCCTGGGTAAGGGGCGTGGCCAGGAAAAAGGGGACATGGCTCAATTCCTACTACCTCCCATCTGCAGTACCCCTGGGATCTGTTGGTAATGAGAATAGTTTAAAGCATCCTTCAGGCTGCTGTTTCCTGCAAGGTGGAAACATCTCAATGAAGAGCCAGCTCAAAATGGGAGGGAAAGACGACAGCAGAATCTTTGTTCACACCCTACCCTGAGCATCCTTGAGTGGTCTTTAGCCACAAAACATTTTAATACTTTATCTCACATTGTAACATTTTCAACGTCTTTCCCCTTTAATCTTGCTATCTATCTCCCTGTCTCTGTTTTAGTCCTCACATCCTATGAGATAATATAATGGTGAATACAGTGTAACATTTGAGATAGAATTATTTTTAAGGCTTTTTTTCATTATCTATCTATCTATTTGGTCAGTTAGCCCAAGCCTTTGTCAGTGACTGCTGCCACCATACTGCAATGTTTAAGCAGAAGCTTGAGAAGTGCTGTTGTGTTTACATACACTCAAGCTGAGAATTGCATCTTCCTGCTTCTGTGTAGACATGACCTGGATGTCACAAAGAATGTTTAGCAGTGCAAATAATTTGTCCATTAGTGTAAATTAGGATGCTACAGTGCATATTACATACTTCAACATTTGTGTTTTCAATTTGTTTTCATTTTTCAGAGAAGCTACAGCACGAGAACGGTAGGTTAACTTTGATTTTTTTAGTTTAGTGTTAATCGGACTGATCACAAATTGCTTGTATTTTGTTGGTATCAGAATAGTTCCTTCAAGAGACTCATTGTTCAAGCCATTGTCAATAAGGTGCCTGTGATACTGGGTGGCTGGGAGATGTGCATTTATAAACTGATTTTCACACGAGATATTTTTGTTTCTATAATGGAGAGTTTAGCCCCTGTGGTGAATGCTTAAATATTGATTTTCTTTTTCAGTAAAATTGCAGGAAAAATGGGATTGTTTCATGGTTTCACACACACAATTAAAATGAAATGAATAAAGTTATATATACATAAAACAAAAAACAATTAGATAAAACCTCTATAATGGAAAACATATTATTTTTGACCTTAGTGTTCTACCTCCCTCCTCTCTCAGCTGACAAATGTCTCTTAGTGCCTGGGGATCCCATTTTTTGTTATACTTGCCATTGATTTTACACCTCCACCTTCGAAGAGCGTGGGGCTGATTTTCAGAGTTGGTGAGCACACCCAGCTCCCAATTAAATCAACAGGAGACACTAGTTCTCTGTATCGGTGACTGGTAACTGCTGAGAGTGTGGGGGAAGGGGCGAACAATGGCAACTCCCTCCCTCGCCACCACAACCACTGTAAACTTTCTCGTGATTGCCAAGGCATCTTCAGCAACACCCTCTTCACCCGTGTCACCCACACTTAAGGCCGGCCCTGCCAGGGTCAGCCATAGGGAAAATGGCTCCTGGGCAAACTTTTATTTTGGGATGCTATGGTGTATATTACATATCGAAAGACTTGTATTATTTTATTTTCATTGTGAAAATATCTGTCTATCTGAGTATCTTGCCCTTCCTTACCATGTCAGGACATTAGTCTCATGCCTCAAACATTTGCCTTAATATTGGATTTCATAGTGCTGCAGGCAAGTTACCTCAAGTTAAATTTGGGCTTTGATCTCCTAATAGCTCTTTTTTACTGCTTAGTAACTTGACAGAAAAGTGGTTTTAGTCACTTTCACCTGCATTTTGTAACACAGAATCATAGAATTATAGGACTAGAAAAGACCTTGAGAGGTCTTCTAGTCCATCTCTCTGCACTCCATGCAGGACAAAGTTTTATCTCAACCATCCCTGGCAGGTGTTTCTCTAACTTGCTTTTAAAAATATCCAGTGATGGAGATTCCACAACCTCCCTAGGCAATTTATTTCAGTGCTTAAATATCCTAACAGTTTGGAAGTTTTTCATAGTGTCCTACCTAAACCATCCTTGCTGCAGTATAAGCCCCTTGCTTCTTACCCTATCCTCAGAGGTTCGGGAGAATATTTTTTCCCCTCCTCCTTATGACAACCTTTTATGTACTTGAAAACTATCCTGTGCTCAATCAGTCTCTCTTCTCCAGACTAAATAAACCCATTTTTTTTTTCAGTCTTGCCTCATAGGGCATGTTTTCTAGACCTTTAATCACTTTTTGTTGCTCTTCTTTGGACTTTCTCCTATTTATCCACATTTCTTTCTGAAATATGGTGCCCAGAACTGGACACAATACTCCAGTTGAGGCCTATTCAGTGCCGAGTAGAGCAGAATAATTACTTCTTGTGTCTTGCTTACAACACTCCTGCTTTTTTTGTGAGAAGTTACATTGTTGACTCATATATGGCTTGTGATCCGCATGATCCCTTTCCCCAGTACTCCTTCCTAGGGAGTCATTTCCCATTTTGTATGTGTGCAACTCATTATTCATTCCTAAGTGGAGTACTTTGCATTTCTCTTTATTGAACTTCATCCTATTTACTTCAAGACCATTTCTCCATTTTATCCAGACCATTATGCAGAGTAATCCTATCCTCCAAAGCACTTGCAACCCCTCCCAGCTTGATATCATCCTGAAACCTTATAAATGTACCCTCTATGCCATTATCTACATTATTCATGAAGATATTGAACAGAACTGGACCCATAACTGATCCCTGCAGGACCCCACTTGATATGTCCTTCCAGCTTGACTGTGAACCACTGATAACTACTCTCTGGGAATGGTTTTCCAACCAGTTATGTACCCACCTTATAGTAGTTCCATATAGGTTTTATTTCCCTAGTTTGTTTATGAGAAGGTCCTGTGAGACGGTATCAAAATTCTTACTAAAGTCAAGATATACCCAGGGCCGGCTCTAGGATTTTTGCCGCCCAAAGCAAAAACAATTTTGGCCGCCCCCCCCGTTCTTTAATTACCCCACCCCCGGCCCCGCCTCAACTCCGCCCCTTCCCCAAATCCCCAGCCCTGCCTCCTCCCCCCAGGCTCTCAAGCCTAGGAGGGAGGGAGGGGGAGAAGCGGCGCCTGCGCCGCAGCCACTCGGAGTCTCCCCCTCCCTCCCAGGTTTGAGAGCCTGGGAGGGAGGGGGAGACCCCGAGCCACCGCGGCGCGCGAAACAGCTGATTCGCGCGCCGCTGCTCCCCCTCCCTCCCAGGCTTGAGAGCCTGGGAGGGAGGGCGAGTAGCAGCGCGCGAATCAGCTGTTTCGCATGCCATGGCAGCAGCAGCGGAGGTGAGCTAGGGCGGCCGGGGCACATTTTTAGGGGCGATATTCTGGCGCCGGCCATGCCGCCCCTAAAAATGTGCCGCCCCAAGCACCAGCTTGTTTTGCTGGTGCCTAGAGCCGGCCCTGGATATACCACATCTACCATTTCCCTCCTATCCACAAGCCTTGTTACCATGGCAAAGAAAGCTATTTGGTGGGTTTGACAAGTTTGGGAAAAAGAACATTATGTTTACTTTGATTTTTTTCATTTAGTTTTAATCAGATTGAGTACAAATTACTTGTAGATTGTGGGTATCATTTTTGTTCCTGGTATAGACTGAGGGTTCGAACCTATCAATATGGTGTCTATTGTAGTAGGTGGCTGTGAGAAGGGCAATTGTCAACAGAAGTCAGTGGGGTGTGGGCTGAGTCTCCAGGTTTGTGAGAGCATGGGGTCTTTACTTCATTGTGAAATGCAAGATTCAGAGCTGTTCCTGAACCTGGGTGATGGTTCAAATGTGGTTTATAAAAAAAGAGGATGAATGAGAAAATTGGCAGCTGATGATTGGGGAGGTCTGCAGGGACAGCTCCTTCAGAGAAGTAAGGTCATACCTATTCACCCATGTCATAGGTTTCACCCCCACTCTGAACTTTAGAGTACAGATATGGGGACCTGGATGTGAACACCTAAACTGAATTACCAGCTTAGACCTGGTTTTGCTGCCACCACTCCCAAGTACTAACTCCCTTCCCTGGATAGCCTTGAGAGACTTCTTCACCAATTTTCTGGTGAACACCGATCCAAACCCTTGGATCTTAACTCAAGGAGAATTTAACCATCCCCCCTTCTTTTTCCCACCAATTCCTGGTGAGTCCAGATACAATCCCCTTGGATCTTAACACAAGGAAAAATTAATCAGGTTCTTAAAAATAAGACTTTTAATTAAAGAAAAGAAAGGTAAAAGAAAACCCTCTGGGAGATAGCATAGAAGCTGATCTCACAGACAGCAGATTCAAAACACAGATGATGTTATCCTGGGCAAAAACTTAGCTACATAAAAAATACCCAATTTGATTATTCCCTAATGCCCAAGACAAGTTACAAAGAAAATAAACATAAACCTATTTATTCCCTTCACTAATACTCACTACTTGATAAAAGGCTGATTTCTGGAGCTTTCCCACTCTGGTCAAAACTGAAACTGATTCTAACAACAAAGAGACTCAATTCCCTCCTTCCCCTTGAACCATCTTGTCCCCCCATTGGTTCCTCTGGTCAGGTGTTAGCTAGGCTAGGTGAACTTCTTAACCCTTTACAGGTAAAAGAGGCATTAACCCTTAACTATCTAATCCCACTGTTCCTTTGCAGACCAACTCCAGAATGAATTTGGTAAATTCCCTTTTATTTCTCAGATTCTACTATCCTTCAAATGGATATTAATAAATTAAAAGAGATATTTCTCCATTTCATTGCCTTTGCTCAATCGAAGAAGAATGAATTAATCAGCATATGTTTTTTTAATCCCATAACAGAACTGTGATGACTTTCTTTCACACCAAGTTGATTCATCACCTAGAATATTTTTATTTATTCTCTCGTTGGGCTAAAATTGAAGGACTGATTTTCAGAATCATTGTACAGTATGGACATTCTGTAATGCCATCCCTTCTCTTCTGTTCATTTTATCTTTGAGTGTTTGTCAGAGGTTAGCATAATTTTTCTATGGTGTTAATTTTTCATGATGTAATTTTTTCATGATATGGTTTGTGTTAGGAATTGGGAACATCATTTTGAGTAGACAAAAATTATATTTATTTTAAATGTTATATAGTGCGGTGGAAAAATAGCTCTTTGAATTTAAAACAAAATGTTTTCTTCCAGGTTCTCAGCCACATTGCAACTTCTTCATGCTATGAGTACACAAACTTCCACAAAAATAATGCATCTGAGATCTGTCCAGTTTTGGGCCCCACACCACAAGAAGGATGTGGAAAAATTGGAAAGAATCCAGTGGAGGGCAAGAAAAATTATTAGGGGACTGGAGCACATGACTTATGAGGAGAGGCTGAGGGAACTAGGATTATTTAGTCTGCAGAAGAGGAGAATGATGGGGGATTTGATAGCGGCTTTCAACTACCTGAAAGGGGGTTCCAAAGAGGATGGATCTAGACTGTTCTCAGTGGTACCAGATGACTGAACAAGGAGTAATGGTCTCAAGTTGCAGTGGGGGAGGTTTAGGTTGGATATTAGGAAAAAACTTTTTCACTAGGAGGGTGGTGAAGCACTGGAATGTGTTACCTAGGGAGGTGGTGGAATCTCCTTCCTTTGAGGTTTTTAAGGTAAGGCTTGACAAAGCCCTGGCTGGGATGATTAGTTGGGGATTGGTCCTGCTTTGAGTTTATGGCTCAAGTTAACTTATGGCTAATTTATCCTATGGCCTAATTTGCCTAAGCTAAATATTTTACGGGTCTAAGCCTGTAGTTTTCTTGCATTTCAGCTCAAAACTTTATGATATTCTTAACCCATTACTTTTCAGACATATTAGTCTCTTATAATAGGTTAATTTATTAACTACAAACTATACCATGCAGTGCATAGGGAGCCTGACAGTTAACTCAGGCCTTGTGAATCCCACAGGGTGGCTAGCTGCCTAAACGTTAGATGTTGCTGTAAGGTGACAGGGGGCACCTTACCAAAATGGTGTAGATTTGTAAGACTGGCCTCTCCCCATGACAGGAGAGGGGCCAAAACAGAGTTGGGATCCTGGGTCTGATAGGGTCTCTGGCCAATCAGAGAGTTTCTGATCAGGGTCAATGGTCTGTAGCCACTACCCCAAGTCAGTCTGATTCACCCAGCTGCCTAGTCGATCAGAAAGCCCAGCTCAGGTACCGGTCTCCATGAGTTCTGGGGAAGGAGACAATGAACACAGCTCCAGGGGAGAGGAGCTGGGGGTGGGGGCAGGGGGAGAAGAACTGTGTGAGAGACCCAGGGTAGCTGCGCAGTGACCCAGAAACACATGTGGGAGCCAATGCCGGGGCAGTTGTCACTGCAGAGAGCAGGAAACCATCTCTGATGCTGGGACAGACTCAGCCAGATCCATGGAGAGGAATGAACCCAGCACCAGAGATGAAGCAGCAGGGAGGATTTGGGGGATCAGGGCTTCACTGTAAGGGAGTGGGAGAGACACAGCCAGGGGGAGTTAGTGGGGCAGCAGAGAGGGCTGATCTGTGGGAGCCTATTAACTGCCCCTCATACTGTTCTGAGACCTGCAATGCAGGGAGCTGTGACTTCCCAGAGCTGGGGGTTCCTGGCAGCCCCTGAGCCAGGGAGAGGCAATGAGTCCTGCAGAGTGTTTGTAGCCGGGTCTGTGGAGGCTTGTCCGGTCCCGTCCTGAGGCAAGGCCCAGAGGAAAGTGGCCCCAGCTCGCAGAAGGGGAGTCTGGGGCTCAGAGGAGGACTTGTGTTTCTTTTCTCTGTTTCTCCTCTTTTCAGTTGACCCTTGGTTACAGGGCGTAAGAGCAGACACTGCTGTGTTAATTGTGTGGAACTCTGAGTGACACCATGTCAAGGCTAATTACCCACTCTGGCACTTTGAGTGTAGAAGGTGGGGGCCCGCAAGGATTTTAAAAATTATTACTGGCCACTCCAGGCTTATATTAATCTCCCAAGGTTACAGCTTTTCTCTGACCTTGGATTGGTAGATGCTGCCACTACCCAAGTGCAGAACCCCTTTGAGAGCCCAGGAAGATGCACTTAGGAATTTCTTCCCATGGGGTACCCTCCAGCCCTTTCACCCCCCCCTCTGGGGAAGAGATGAGAAAGAGAAAAAAAAGGAAATCAGCTGTTGCCACCAGCTAATTGAACAACATGTACACAAACATTTTAAGACACAAAAATCCAATCCTGTTCTTAAAAAAGGTGAATTTTTTTTATTTTTTTTTTTAAAGAAAGAAAATACATCTGGAACTCAGGGTATTGCTAGATTTTAAAAGAGCAACTACAAGGCTTAAGCACCAAGAATAGCTTTCTTGAGGTCCAGCTTAAAGGTTACAAGCAAAACAAAAGCACCTGGGATTAGCACAGAGGAATCCACAAGCCATAAAGAAATAAAAGGGATAAACCTAATTGTGTCTTACTAGACATTTCCTGATCTACTTACATATCTGAGGTTTTTAATGAGTAGTTTCTAGGTATGATACTGATGATTTTTCATACCTGGCCCAAGCTTCTTACAGCATAGTTGCTGCCTTGTCTGCTTCTCCCCGGGTGAACAACAACAAACAGACAAATTGGGAGTTGTTTCCATTTTCAAAAGTTCTAGCCTTCCCATTGGCTCTTTTGGCCAGGTGCCCACTCACTTCCTTTTACCTATGCATAGCAGTGAGACTTTTTAACCCTTTACAGGTAGAACAATTAGAGAACAGCTACTAAGAGGGATTTTATAGCTATTGGCTGACTGGGTGTCCATAAAAGGGAGCTACCCTCCTCCCCCGCTTCATTTATCACACACCATAACCCAGTGTGTGGGGCATTACCCCCATAATGCCACCACCCCTCCCATTCTGGGGCTATCAAATCAAGGAGCCACCCACACAAGAAATTGCTACTGTTGAAAGTGTGTCATTTTGTATGTGTACATGCAGAGCAAACAGTTCAGTATGTTTCCAATCCCGGAGTAGGAAGTAGTGTAATGATTGCTTCAGTATACTGTATTTTACAATCTTTCAACTGCTTAGTATATTTTGAAAACTGCTAAAAAGTTTTTTCCCCCCAATTTTTAGGCTGTTTCATTTGATTTGGTGTTGTATGTATGTGCCCTTCTTAACAGTTTAGTTAAAGCCAAAGCTACTACCCTAGTACCCTGCTGGTGTAACCTTGATAGGTAGATCAGTGGGAAGGAAGTCCCCTGGAGTTACTAGTGTCCCACCGCTTCCCACAGGCAGTGAACCACACCCAGCTTGTTCCTCTGGGTCATGCCAGGGGCAGTGAGAGATGGGCTGCTTCTCATCCCACCAGGATAATTTAGGGTGGAGTAGGTTCCCATTTTACAATAGCCCTGTCCCTAACCCCATTACCCTGTAGTGAACAGAATTCAACACCCAAGTCATTTGTGGACCTGAATCCTAGCTGCTCTCTCATTTGGGGTGTACAGCTGCACCCAAACAACCAAAATAAATAATAATAGTGGGATCTGAATTGTTGTTAACAGAATGTCAGGTGGTGTGCATAAGGGGTGTGTATAAGGTGTGGGGGGGGGGTGAGAGAGTTTGGTTTATATAAGAAAAAAATAAAACCATACCATGCCCCAAAAAGAACGGGTTACATGATGAGATGAGCTTGAGATGCAAGACAGACAAAGCAGTTCTTAGGCAGACCAAGACCCTGCTCAGGTTTCTAATCAGAGGAGTTCAGAAAAGGCCTCGTGCAGGCATTGTGTACTACGTCTGTCTGTGCATTCTGTGTATATTTTAACATCCTATTTTCAGAGCCAGGAAAACCTTTAATATGAGACCCTTTTATTTCAATGTCTGTTGTTTCTCCCTCTGATTTCAGAATGGAGAAAGGCTCGCAATAAAACAGGTAACAGAATACACATTTATTCCAGCATTAAGAAATCATTGTGTGAATACAGCAACCAAACTAGAAACATGCCAGAAAATACTGTTATCCTGAGAATACATCCTGAGAGCCATGGCCAGTTTTTACACAGTCTCTACTTAGGCAAAATTGTCATGTATAGCAGGATCTGATGCTGACCTCAAACCAATTTCACACCAGTGTAACTTCGTGGATCTGTGTGAAGTCACTCCTAATTTGCACAGATGTGAGATCAGAATCAGCCCTCAGTGCGAGTTAGATCTGGGTAAGGACTGAGGAAATGCTAAGTCAGGGCATCAGGATTTGGAGCAGGGTAAAAGCACAGATGAGGTGATGGTGATGGTGATGGTACTCTATTAATCACACTAAGGTGAGTAATGATCCCAGGAGTGATGAAGGTGGGTAGTAGTGGCCAGGAGTCAAATGTGTGGGATCATGATGGTATTTCATACTGATGGAGACAGTGGTGAAGTTAGCTCTGGCAGTTGATTTGTGATTGTGGCTGATTATGGTGATGATGGAAAAAATGAATGTGACACTGAGTGATGATCATTAAGGGGATGGTGAAAGACACAGCGCGATTCATGGCAGATGAGCCTATGAGATAGTAATTTGCATTTTTACTGTAATTTTCTTCTGATCATTTCAAACTCTTTCCAAATCTTAATCCAGCCAGATCTATCCCTCACTGAGGTTGGTATTGTACACAGTTTACAAGAGACTGCTCAATATATTTGAACAGCCTCACTCAACAAGTCCGTGTCAAAGAGGGGAATAGAACTCAGGACTCCTGATGCTCAATCCCTTACTCTAGCTTCTAGACAAGACATTATTTTCATTACTAAGATAGCCCATTGAAATATTTATTGTTCAATAATGAAGACAATAGGGAAGTACAGAGATACCACATAATAGATGCAATAATTTTCTTCTCTATGATCTGATTGTTTGGAGATTAATGTGTTTCCCAAGGCCCCAGTTCAGCACAATACTTAAACAAAGACTAAACTTTAAGCAAACATAAGGGTGGCACCTCCTTATCTGAGCACATCTACTGGATCAGGCCACAAAAGCAGGTTAGGTAGGGGAGCACTTTGTGAATCTTGCTGGGGCCTGAGTGTGAGTTAGGTGCCAAGCTGCTAGGCAATGTCAGGACTTGCTTTAGGCACCTTGGGCACTTTAATTGTGGAAACCTAGGTGCTTAGGGAATTTAGATACCTACAGAGTCAGGCAACCAATTTGTGAATGCCAATGGCACCTAAAGGTTGAACTTTTTTGCCTATATCCCCCTTGTGAATGCAACCAAATAATTCAGAATCACTTTCAGTTTTGTGTGAACCTCACACAACTCTCATAGATTTCAGTACAAGAAAAACATTGTCAAGCAGGCTTCAATCAGGCAAAACTCCCACCTGAGAAGGGATTGCAGGATGGGGCCCACCCTGTAAACTTCCTCTTATCCCAGCTCAGACTAACATTAGACCAGTGCTTTTGAAAACCCAATCTCTCTTTGCAGATAACATCACTCTTGATGCAGGAACAGCCCACCCCAATCTCTCCATTGCTGGGGATAAGAAGAATTTTAAACATGAAGCCCAACCTCGGCAAGTTCCACCAAATCCACAGAGGTTCGATTCAACTGTCTGTGTGTTGGGGTCTGAAGGATTCTCCTCTGGAGAGCACTACTGGGAGGTGGATGTTGGGAGCAGCATTGACTGGGATCTTGGTGTGGCCAGAAAATCCATACAGAGAAAAGGAAAACTGTCCTTGTCCCCTAAAGAGGGATTCTGGGCTCTGGGTCTGAGTGGGAGAGATTACTGGGCAAAAACTGATCCATGGACCCGGGTCATGGTGCAGAAAAAGCCCAAGAAAATTGGAGTTTACCTTAGTTACCAAGAGAAGCAGATGACTTTTTTCAATGTAACTGACATGTCTGGGTTGTTCACATTTAATGATTGTTCATTCTCAGGAGAAGTTTATCCATTCTTTAAAAATTCTCACAAAGAAACAATAATGAGAATTTCTTCAATTAAAGAAGAGGACTAAATTTAAAATGGCTGTTATGCTCAGTTTTGCTGACCAAACTAATCCCAAAGACCTTTGATGCATCATGGCACTCTTGACCAAACCGAACCAAAGTAAGAGAATGCTTCGCAGCCAGATGAAAGGCAAAGTGGAAAATCATTGCCTGTGAAATTATAGTTACATGCATTGCTAATACTACAGGGGTGGCTTCCCATGTAGCAGATGCAACTTTACTGGAATCCATAAAACTGAACTATCACAAACTGAGCTATTAACTAGGAATGAACTTTTTTTATTACTAACTACTAGTTTATCTGGATAAGGCATATTAGTAGCTAAGAGTAAGGAAATAATATTGTATATTATACAGATGTATCTGTGCTAGACTGTATAACCAATCTTCAAGTCAGGTATAAATACAGGTGAGGGATGTGTCTTCAGAATGGGCTGGCAATGATTAACTTTTCCTTTCTGTATTATGCTGTGTAATCTTTGATTAATAATTTTTCTTAATAAATGTTGATGGACCCTAGTTATTTGGCATCTCATATTATTAATTTATACTGAGCCTGTAACAATTTATACTGATGTATCTTTGTGTGTAAAATAAAAGAGGTTTGTGGTGCCATCTTATCTGTATGCTTTCCATAAAATTAGTGTCCAACCTCTTAGCAGTTACTGATATCTGCATACCATTTTAAGAACATGATGTTTCTGACACAGAATGTCAGGATTTTACTGAGGAAAATGCAGCACTGTTTCATACCATGAGGACAATTTGAAGCAGCATGCTTTTGCAGCAAAGCCACTGTTAGCAAAATCAGCATCTGTGAGGCAGTGGATCAGAGATAAGAAGACTGCTTCTTCCCCCAATTTTTAATAAGTACAAGTGAAAGTTATATTAAATTTTGTAAAGGAATAAACACTTTAAAAGACCTGCCTATATGAAGACAGAGCCCTTTACTTAACATTTTTATGTGTGTTTAAAAAAAATTGAGCATGCAGAAACCCCCGTGAGTTAAAACCACAGAACCTTAGTTACAGCTAGTTTATATTCCCCTCATTCTGTAATCCAGTGGATCAGAGAGAAGTTTATTTTCCTCCCCACTTTTTAACAAATCCATGTGAAAGTTATAGTTAGCAAAAACAGTGTCTGTGAGGCAGTGGATAAGAGATAAGAAGGCTGCTTCTTTGCTCACTTTTTAACAAATACAAGTGAAAGTTTTGTAAAGGAATAAACACTTTAAAAGACAAACCTATATGAAGCTACATCCCTTTATTTAACATTTTTACAAATGTTTCAATAAAATAGAGCATGCAGAAACACCACCGGTTTAAAACCACAGGTCCTTAGTAACAGCCAGTTTATATTCCCCTTATTCTGTAAATCAGTGGATCGGAGAGAAGAAGTTTGTTTCTTCCCCCCACTTTTTAACAAATACAAGTGAAAGTTATATTAAGTTTTGTAAAGGAATAAACACTTTTAAAGACAAACCTATATGAAGACAGAGCCCTTTATTTAACACTTTTACATGTGTGTTTCAAAAAAAAATGAGTATGCAGAAACACGCCAGAGTTAAAACCACAGAACCTTAGTAACAGCTGGTTTATATTCCCCTTATTCTATAATCCAGTGGATCAGAGAGAAGTTTATTTTCCTCCCCACTTTTTTTTCCAAATTCATGTGAAAGTTATATTAAGCTTTCATTTTCTTAGGACTTTTAGATTTAAGTATGAATTTTTCTGTTGCACGATCAGAATGTCCTTGTTTTTAAATGTTTGCCACCCATGTACAGAGACACAGGTACAAGCTCCTGTGTTTGTTTTGGGTCCATAGATTTTATTAAAATAATACATCACAGGCTAGAGCTGTGGCTTTCTCTACATTTTAAAAACAGATAGGACTATTATACTCATTCATTAGCCCGTTCGTTTATAAGCCGACCCCCCCAAGATGGTTAGGTAAAAATAGCAAAAACTGTATGACCCTTTCATAAACCGACCCTATATTCCAGGAGTTGGCAAACTTTGGCTCCCAGCCGTCAGGTTAAGCAACTGGCGGGTCGGGACATTTTGTTTACTTGGAGCGTCTGCAGGCATGGAGCCCCTCAGCTCCCTGTGGCGGCGGTTCGCCGCGTTCCCAGCCAATGGGAGCTGTGGGAAGTGGCTGGGAACGGCGAACTGTGGCCACAGGGAGCTGAGGGGCTCCGTGCCTACAGACGCTCCAGGTAAACAAAAAGACAATGTGTTAGATATTCAATTCAATGATTCCATAGAGTTTTAAATCATCAAATTTTGGTGTAGACCCATTTATAAGCCGATCCCCGCTCTTTGATGCGTCACTTTTTTACCAAAAATATTCAGCTTATGAACGAGTATATACGGTAATTAGGCTAGCTAGCGATCCATGCACTATAGTCTGCCTTAGCAATGCCCTTCAGTTTGCTGGGTTTTTTACACAGACTTCTTTCCTAACTCTTTAAATGCTTTTAAAGTTTTAACAAATGGTGAGATTACATTGAAAGACACTTTGTGAAAATTATAACAAGTGTTTTATTCCATTTACTGATTGTAAAAGCCAAAAACCATAGCTTTGTGACTGCATGAAGCTCAGAGATAGCCTATCTGAAGAACACCCCACCCCTCAACTTTTCCTCCATACTTTTAACACTTGCTAAACATGCAGTGTTTTATTATATAAAGGGTTTTTTAACATGTAACGTGAAAATAAAGGTTTTTTAAACATTTAACATGAAAATACAGCATTGACTGAGATGTAACATAACATGACCTTTTTAAAGGATATTCTGTATGCAGTGAGGCCTATTTGAAGCATTATCTTTGTTTGCTTTTTTAAAGTTTAACATGAAAAAGCAGTATTGACTGAGCTGTAATAAAACAAGGCCACTCTTAGGGAAGCAAGAAGTATACTGTGAAATTTGCTATGGCTTGTTAGCAATGTGATTACTAGACCTGTCTGTGCCACAGGATTCCATCTGAAGAATAAGCTAGAAGATTGTTAAATTACTCAAATTTCAATACAATGAGCACCCTTCTTAGGGGCACAAGCATAAAAACATGCTGGGTCAAACTAAAAGTCCATCTAGCCCAGCGTCCTGTCTTTTAACAATGACCAATTTCAGGTGTTTCAGAGAAAATAAACAGAACAGGCAATGATCAAGTAATCATTGCAGCCCATTCCCAGGTTCTGGCAAACAGAGGCCAGGGACACCGTCCCTGTCCATCGTGGCTAGTAGCCGCTATGAATTTCTTTCTTTCTTTTACAACAACAACAACAAACTCCTTGTTATAGTCTTGGCCTTTACAACGTTTTCTGACAAAAAGTTCCACAGGTTAATTTTGCAGTGTTTATTTCCCTTTTGTTTATTTTAAACCCGCTGCTTACCAATCTTAGTTGGTAACTCAAGTTCTTGTGTTATAAAAAAAGAAGTAAATAGCACTTTCTTATTTACTTTCTCAACAACAATCAGGATTTCATAGACCTCTATTGTATTCCCACTTTAGTTTTCTCTTTTCCAAGTTGGAAAGTCTCAGTATTGTTAATCTTTTCTTATGTAAAGTTGTTCCAGACCCCTGGTTATTTTTGTTGCTTTTTTCCCATGTGCTTTTTTCAGTTATGGCTGTTGCACACTAAGTGAATGTTTTTAGGGATCTAAACACAATGATTCCAGTACCTCTTTTTTTTTTTTTTTGTATGGTAGCAGCTAATTTAGACCCCACACTTTTATATGTATAGTTGGAATTATGTTTTTCCAATGTGCATTACTTTGCATTTGTCAGCATTAAATTTCATCTGCTTCATCACCCAGTTTTGTAAGATCCCTTTGCAACTCTTTAAAGTCTGTTTTGCACTTGACTATCTTGAAGTTTTGTATCATCTGCAAATTTTTGCCACTTCATTGTTTGTTTGTTTTTAATATAGAAATCATTTAACAGTACTGCCTACTGCCAATGTATACATCTCACAGTCCTTCAAAAATTGCCCTTGTCCTTAGCAATTCGGGAAATGAATTCGAGAAAATAAAACTTATATTTATTTTAAATGCAGTACACTGCTGTGGAATGGTCACTCTTTAAATTTAAAAACAAAAAAAAACTTTGTTTCAGATTCTTAGTCACACTGCAGCTTCTTCATGCTTATTTGTTTGTTGGCCTAAGTTTAGAGAATGTTAGATGCATCTCCCTCTCTAAACTCGCTCACAAAACTCCCATTTGCTACTCTTTTTCACTAGCTCTTCCAGTTGCTTTTAAAATCCCTGTTCTCCCTGAGTAGCCTGTTTCTGAAGCAGTAACCTTACAACCCTGACAAAACCCTGGCTGGGATGATTTACTTGGGGTTGGTCCTGCTTCAAGCAGGGGCTTGGACCAGATGACCTCCTGACGTCTCTTCCAACCCTAATCTTCTATGATTCTAACCATCTGTTTAAGGGTCTAACTCAGAGGTGGCTGGCCACTGCCCCCTCCAGTGATCTCCATTTTGTATTGTCTTCTACAAAAAAGCTCAGCTTCTTTCTGGGACAGAAAGGGAAGAATGAAAGAAAGGCTAGATAGAGGGGAAACAGATATTCAGTGCTAAGGTATTTACTGTCCAATCTGCTACCTCACAAATTAGGCGTGGTCTACACTAGTTGGTTATTTTGGAATTAGCTGAGTTAATTCAGAAAAAAAATGATTCCATCCACATGAACAAACTGTTTTTTTCCGATTTAAAGGGCTCTTTACTCCGATTTCTGTACTCCACCTCGGCAAGTGGAGTAGCGCTTAAATCAAGATCGCAATCCCAGATTATAGGTACTGTGGACGCAATTCGACGTTATTGGCCTCCGGGAGCTATCCCAGAGTGCTCCATTGTGACCGCTCTGGACAGCACTCTCAACTCCGATGCACTGGCCAGGTTGCGCTCCCAATGCCTCATGGGTCAAAAACATTTTGGCGGGTGGTTCTGGGTACATGTCATCAGGCCCCCCTTCCGCCGTTAAAGAAATGGCAAAAATTGTCTCTCGCCTTTTTTCCTGGTTACAAAGTAGCAGCCGTGTTAGTCTGTATCCGCAAAAAGAACAGGAGGAACATACAGACAGAAGATATTTATACATACAGAGAACATGAAAAGGTGGAAGTACGCATACAGTTGTAGCCAGAAGAGTACCCAGAAGTCACCTACTACAGGACAGACCCAACAAAGAAAGTAACAGAAGGCCACTAGCTGACACCTTCAGCCCCCAACTAAAACCTCTCCAGCGCATCATCAAGGATCTACAACCTATCCTGAAGGATGACCCCTCACTCTCACAGATCTTGGGAGACAGGCCAGTCCTTGCTTACAGACAGCCCCCCAACCTGAAGCAAATACTCCCCAGCAATCACAGACCACACAACAAAAGCACTAACCCAGGAATCTATCCTTGCAACAAAGCCCTTTGCCAACTCTGTCCACATATCTATTCAGGGGACACCATCATAGGACCTAATCACATCAGCCACACTATCAAAGGCTCGTTCACCTGCACATCTACCAATGTGATATATGCTATCATGTGCCAACAATGCCCCTCTGCCATGTACATTGGCCAAACCGGACAGTCTCTATGTAAGACATCAAGAATTATAACATTCAAAAACACTTCAATCTCCCTGGTCACTCAATTACAGACCTAAAAGTCACAATATTACAACAAAAAAACTTCAAAAACAGACTCCAACGAGAGACTGCTGAATTGGAATTAATTTGCAAAATGGACACCATTAAATTAGGCTTAAATAAAGACTGGGAGTGGATGGGTCATTACACAAAGTAAAACTATTTCCCCATGTTTATCCCCACACACACATACACACACACACACTGTTCCTCACAACTTCTTGTCAACTGCTGCAAATGGACCATTTTGATTACCACTACAAAAAGTTTTTTTCTCTCCTGCCGGTAATAGCTCACCTTAACTGATCACTCTCGTTAGAGTGTGTATGGTAACACCCATTGTTTCATGTTCTCTGTGTATATATATATCTTCCTACTGTATTTTCCACTGCATGCATCCGATGAAGTGGGCTCTTTCCACAGGGAGGAAGTCCCTTCTGCTCCTTCCTGGGTTCAAAGGGTTTTTTTTGTTTTTTTTGTTTTTGCATTTGGGTGGTGGCAGCGTTTACCAAGCCAAGGTCAGAGAGAAGCTGTAACCTTGGGAGTTTAATACAAGCCTGAAGTGGCAAGTATTAATTTTTAAAATCCTTGTGGGCCCCACTTCTGCACTCGGAATGACAGAGTTGGGATTTAGTCTTGAAACCACACATCACTGAATGTTATTTAGCCACGTCTCTGGACCAGACACGCCAAACCCATGAAAAAAAAACACAGAAATCGGACTTATTTTTGGCTTAATTGGCTTGTGAGTTGCTTGTTGGCTAGTTTTTGGCTTGTAGCTTGCTGTTTGTTTGGCTCGTAGCTTGTTGCTTATTGTAGCTTGTTGTTTCTTTTTTTTTTATCAGCTCCCAGCAAGCAGGGGCAAGGGGCAAGCAGGAGAGAGAGTCAGAGGTGTACAGTGGACCCACCACAGTCCCAGACTGCACACTGGGGGGACTAGTCACATAGAGTGTTGGGGTTCTTAGGGATTGTCTTGCTTTGGCGTTGTTTTGAAATGGGATTAGCTTGATTTTTGGCTTATTATGAAAGTCAGGGTGCTTATTTACTGCTTGAAAGTTGAGAACTGTGCTCTGGACCCACCTTATAACCTTCAGCCAGTGATTAGGGCACTCAGATGAGAGGTGGGAAACCCAAGTTCAAATCCTTGCTCCACCTCAGGCAGAGGGTGAGAACTGGGTCTCCCCCATCCTGGGTGAGTGCTGTAACCACTGGGCTAAAGGTTACAAGGCAGGTTGTCTTCCTCCCCAGCAATTTTATGTGGAGCTAACTGGTGCTTTTCTTGTGAGATACAGCTTAGGCACCTGACCCCACAACATAGTTCATGGCTGAGAATCCCAAGTGAAGATAGAGACCTCCCTCCAGCCCAGACTTAGGTGCTGAACTCCCTGAGAGGGCAGGGCTTATCATTTCCAAATCTTTCATACTCACATGGAATCCTGAAGATGAGTGGAGGTGTCCAGCTTCTGTTGAGGGTCAGGAAATGACAACCTTCAGGAAACGATGACCTCCAGCCATCTGCCAGGCCCTATTCATAATAAATTATGCATATGCCCACCAACTGTCAGGTCAGTTATATACACATGAGTGTTGAACCCCTCATGTCCATCTTTGGGAGTGTCACCTCAATATTGTCGGGAGGCTCTTCACCTGATAGGATAGTTCTTCTTTTAACTTCTTAATGTTTATGTCTCCTTATCACCATAGTAACATAGTAACCTTAAGGATGTCTCTATCATTTCACCACTGCTACCAGCAGTCGTTTCTGCTAAACTCTCATAAAATTATTATCCAAACTCAGTGGTTATTTTAAAAACATTTCCATACAAACATAAACACAAGCTTAACAATTGTATTATTAACTTACCTGTGCCATATTATCTTTATACTATGTCAAGTTTATCCTATAGCCTAAGGCCTAATTTGACTAAGCTAAATATCTTACAGGCCTAAGCCTGTAGGTTTCTTACATTTTAGCTTTAAACCTTATGCTATTTTTTTTTACCAGTTCCCTCAGATATTAGGTTTTTATATCCAGTTCTTATAATAAACTAATTTATTAATTACACGCTACACCATGCCGTGAATAGGGAGCCTGGGCACCTAACTCAGGCCTTGTGAATTCCATTGTGTGGCAGAGTGCATAAAAGTCAGATGCTGCAATGCTGAGCATTGCAATGCCCACTTTCCTTTGGGGCTCTGGGCCCTAGTCCCTATCTCATTTGCCACACCCAAACAAATAATAATAGCGGGGTATGAATTGTTGTTAACAGAGTGTATGGTAGTCTGATTCATTATGTATATGGTGTCAGAAGGAGCATGAGAGAGTTTGGTTTATGTAAGAAAAAGCTGAAAATATACGACACACAGAAATGAATAGGTTACATCATAAAATGAGACATTGTCTTGAGGTGCAAGACAGACAAAGCAGTTCTTAGGCAGAGCACAACTCATCTTAGGTTCTAATCATACCCGTTTAGCAAAGCCTACATGTAGGTGTGGTATACTATGTCTGTCTGTTTGTATATTCTAGGGAGAATTTTTGTGCATATTAATATCTACACTTCTTTCTGCTGCACAATTAAATGACCCTTTAATTCTTCTTCAGTCTGGAACATCATACTATTATTTCTCACTCTGATTTCAGACTGGAGAAGGGCTCGCAATAACACAGGTAACACAAAACACATTTCTTCCAGGATTAAGAAATCATTGTGTTAATACAGCAACCAAACTAGGAAGATACATGCTGTTATCCTGAGAACAAATCCTGAGAGCCATGTTAAGTTTGTACACAGCATTTTCTTGGGAAAAAATCACATTTATATTAGGACCTGATTCAGACCTCATACCAATTTCACATCTGTGTAATGTCATGGATTTATGCGGAGTGATTCAGTTGACCGTGTCACACTATGGAAGGCCTTAAAGGAGTTAGGTGTCCCTACCACTCTGCTGGACTTGATTAGAGGGCTGCATAATGGAACCATTGCCTTTGTATGTCTGGGTAATCAGATATCAGCACCTTTTATATCAGCTTCTGGTGTCAGGCAGGGCTGCATCTTGGCCCCTGCACTCATTTGTCAGGCAATGGATTTCATAATGCATCATTCTCTCAGGTCCGTAGATATTAAGATTGGTGATCTCTCACTCTCAGACCTTGACTACGCTGCTGATGTTGCTCTTCTAGTACGGAGCCCCAACAGGTTTTGTGAGGAAGGCCAGCAAATGGAGCAGTAGTCATCTAAGGTTGGCCTCCAAGTTTTGCGGTCAAAGACAAAGCTGCAAAATCCAGATCCACAAGCGACTCCAATCTCTTTGAATAACACAACTGTTGAAGGAGTCTCCAGCTTTTGCTATCTGGGTTCTATACTCACCAGTTCCTCCAACTCTCACATGGAGGTTCTCCATCAGATTGGCATCACAGCATCTGCCATGGGTCATTTACAACAACTATGCAATCAACATCATCTCAGCACAACAACCAAATTCAGGATCTATTTGAACTGTATCCTCCCCGTACTGTTGTATGGCTGCGAAACATGGACACTGCTCAGACCGGGCAAAGCTGGAGGCTTTCCACATAAAATGCCAATGTTGTATATTGGGCATAAATGGAATGAATTCATTTCTAATGCAGATGTTTATGGGCACTCTGGTCTACAGATTATCAGGGCCATTGTTTGCAGATGGCACCTTATGCTTTTCAGACATGTCGCGAGAATGCCACAAGATGTTCCAGCGAACTCCGTTCCACAGGTGGCTTGTAACATGCGGGATAAAATTCCACTGACCAAGGGGTGGAGGCGTCCCAGAGGCAGACCCCCATTATATGGGTTCATCAAGTCTGTTCCCATGTTAGACTCTTGGGGGCAATCAAGCACTTGCAGCCACGCAGTAATGGACCAAATGGTGAATGATTACTACAGCCAACCATTCGGCTAAGCATTGAAGAAGAAGACTCCTTATTTACACTGATGTGAGATCAGAATCAGCCCTAAATGAGAGTTTTATCTGAGGAAACACTAAATCAGGGCAGGGTAAAAGCACAGGTGAGGTGGTGGCAGTGATGGTGACTAGGAGTAAAATGTATGGGATCATGATGTCATTTGATAATATGATGAAGACAGTGGTGAAAAGTTAGCTCTGGCAGTGGTGGTGTTGATTTATGATTGATACTGTTTATGGTGATGGTGGAAAGCAATGATACTGAGTGATGATCATTAAGGGGATGATAAAAGACAGCTGTAATCATGGTGATTTATGACTGATGGGTATGACAGTGTTGACAGTAATTTGCATTTTATTGCAATTTTCTTCTGATCATCTCAAAGCTGTTTGAAAATATTAGTCCAGCTGGATCTTCCCTCAGTAAAGTTTGTATTATACACAGTTTATACATCCTGTTTAAAATATTTGAACAAGTTCATTCAACGAGTCAGTGTCAAAGAAGGGAATAGAACTTGAGTCCTGATTCTCAATCCCCACCACTAGCTTCTATAGAAAATACTATTTTCATTACTAAGTTAGCCCATTATAAAATGTATAGTTCAATAAGGAAATATAGCAATCTAATACAATAGGTGCAATAATTTGCTTCCCTACAATCTGATTGTATCTTTGGAGATTAATGTCTTTTCCAAATCTCCAGTTCAGCAGTTAACGAAGGGCTAAACTTTAAGCATATTTAAGGGTAGCACCATCATCATATGAGCACATCTACTGGATCAGGCCCCAAAGGCAAGTTACACAGCAGAGCACTTAGTTTGTGAATCCTATTGGTGCTTGGGCATGAGTTAGGTGCCAAGCTGCTAGGCAATGCAAGGAAGCAGGTGGCCAAGTGCCTGCCCAACTGCCAAAGTTTAGGAGCTTTGGGAACTTTAATGGTGGAAACCTAGGTGCATAGGGAAATTATGTGCCTGAAGGGCTACACAGCAGCTGAGCAAGGGTTTTGTGAATGCCAGTGTCATCTAAATGTTGGACTTATGTGGTTATAATCCCCTTGAGAATGTCATCCAAATAATTCAGAATCACTCTTAGCTTCAATCAGGCAAAATGCTCACCCGAGAAGGAAGTGCAGGATGGGGCCCACCTGTAAACTTCTCCCTTATCCCAGCTCAGACTGACATTAGAACAACGTTTTTGAAAACCCGATGTCTCTTTGCAGATAACATCACTCTCAATGCAGACACAGCCTACCACAACCTGTCCATTTCTGGAGATAAGAAAAGTTTTAAACATGAAGCCCAACCTCAAAAAGTTCCACCAAATCCAGAGAGGATTGATTTGACTGTCTGTGTGTTGGGCTCTGAAGAATTCTCCTCTGGAAAGCACTACTGGGAGGTGGATGTTGGGAGCAGCACTGACTGGGACCTAGGAGTGGCCAGAAAATCCATAGAGAGAAAAGGAAAGATTTCCCTGGATTCTGGGCTCTGGGTCTGAGTGGGAGAGATTATTGGGCAAAAACAGATCCATGGACCTGGGTCATGGTGCAGAAAAAGGCCAAGAAAATTGGAGTTTACCTTAGTTACCAGACGGGCGGGTGACATTTTTCAGTGTAACTGCCATGTCTGTGTTCTTCACATTTAACAGTTGTTCATTCTTAGGAGAAAATTTTAATGTTTTATTGGAGTTTCATGCGGTACTGAGTCAAACCTCTGTCAGAGTCTGAGACCTGGTCCACACTACAGAACCTGATTGATTTTTCCTTGTGTTAAGATCCAAGGGTTTGGATCAGTGTTCACCAGGAAATTGGTGAAGAAGTCTCTCAAGGCTACCCAGGGAAGGGAGTTAGTATTTGGGAGTGGTGGCAGCAAAACCAGATCTAAGCTGGTAATTCAGTTTAGGTGTTCACATGCAGGTCCCCATATCTGTACTCTAAAGTCCAGAGTGGGGGGTGAAACCTATGACAAGGGGATACCATGGTTCATCATAGGAGATGTAGTGTAGGGAGGTGAAATTTTCTGTGGAAAAAATGCCTTTTGGGACCAAATCTACCTGAGACCAAACAGATGGCAGGGTTTGTGGAATGTCATGTGGCAAACCCTAAAGAGTATTAGCTCAGAGCCATTGCTGCTCTAAAATATATCAACTGGGTAGGTGCCCTACAGGGCCATGTGCCCGAGAATTGCTAGAGCACAGGTGAGCTCCATCAATCCCTCAATGCTCACGCTTGCCCTCAAGATACCCCCTACACCAGGGATGTAAGAGCTGGCAATGAAGCTTTGTGACAACAGAGAGCCCCTATCTGCCAGGATAATTCTGAACCAGACCAGATTCTGCCATTTCTCCCTGTCTGAGTTGTGTGAATAATCTGAACAGAGGAAGGGAATGTGCCCCAGTGAGTTTTGTACGTGTGTTAAGGAGGGGAATCCATGGTTCTTAGCATGGTATATTTCTCTAGCATAGATAATTCCCAACTGACTCTTCTATAGGCTCTGGAATATAATATATCCTATTCTAGATTGGATAACTACTCTCCTTCAGGATATTGCAAATACAGCCAATAAAAGATATGTGTGAAGGGTGAAACAAAGAGCAAATGCTAGAGCTACATTCAGGGCCGGCTCCAGGCACTAGCGGAGGAAGCACGTGCCTGGGGTGGCACATGCTAAGGGGCAGCATTCTTGGGGCGGCACAGTCTGGGCGGTTTTTTTTTCTTGTATATATTGTATATATTGGTTCCACACAATCATCTTAGAGCAGTGATGTAGTGTTCTTCCACATCCTGTGCATCCTGTGCTCAGGGCATGGTGACTTTGCTCCTGTTGAGAATAATTGGAGATTGCAGCTATTTTTTCCTTAATGAATATTATCCTTCAGCAATCAGCATATGCTGATGAATA
The DNA here is from genome assembly GCF_002925995.2 of Terrapene triunguis. Taxonomy (NCBI): domain Eukaryota; kingdom Metazoa; phylum Chordata; order Testudines; family Emydidae; genus Terrapene; species Terrapene triunguis. The sequence goes on from NW_020665115.1 coordinate 108,907, forward strand.
AACTTTCATTTAGAAGAATAAAGGCAAATAAAAAACATTAATCATAACTCCTCGCACTCTTGATAAAATAGAATAAAATACAATTCAAAAGCTAATTAATCATTCCCTCTGCTCCACTTAAATGCATGAAGTATCCTTCTGAGACTCAGAGACACAGGCTATGCTAAGTTTCAGAGTGGTGGCCGTGTTAGTCTGTATCAGCAAAAACAATGAGGAGTCCTTGTGGCTCCTTAGAGACTAACAAATGTATTTGGAAGTGGGTTCTAGCCCACAAAAGCTTATGCCCTAATAAATTTGTTAGTTTCTAAGGTGCCATAAGGACTCCTTGTTGTTTAGTCTATGCTAACTAACTCTCCTGTGAGCTAATCTAAATACTAATCTAGATGCTAGTCCCGGCAAGGCTGGGGAGGACAGGACTTCCTCTTCCCCAACACGGCATCTGGGGCTGGGTCAGACCCACCCCCAGATTTCTCCCCCTGCTGCAGGAATCTCTGAAAACTCTCCCCCCTCCGCTTCCTGCACCCATTGCTCCTCAGCTGCAGGGGGAGTAATCACTTTACAGGGAGCTTCTCCCCCATCTGCCCACCCCCATGCATCCAGACCCCCTCATACCCAGTCCCTCCCACTGAGCGTCACCCCCCTGCATTCAGAACCTCCCCGATGAACCCCACTCCCCCTGCACCTGGACCACCCTGACAAGACACCTGCACCCGAATCCCCACCTTATTGAGCCCCATCCAGCTGCACCTGGATCCCCACTCCACTGATCTCCACTACCCCAGCATCTAGACCCCCCACTGAGCCCGCCACACCCAGACCACCCTGTCAAGCTCTATCCCCTCCACTCCCAGACCCCTCCTGCTGAGCCCCACCCACCTTCATCTGGACCACTCTGCAGAGTTCTGTTAGCGTTGCACCCAGAAACCCCCAATGAGCCTCAGTGCATCCAGATCCCCCCACACTCGGATCCTCCACTGAGCCGCCTGCACCCAGATTGCCCCACACAGAACCCTCTCAACCCACACATGGATTCCCCAACACTAAGACCCTCCACACTTGGATCCTGCCTTGCAGAGCCTGCCTGCCCTGCACCTGGCATGGAGGGACAGAGCCTGGGGGGTGTTTCTTGGGCAGGCCCAGCCCTTGCACTGTGTCAGACTTGGGTGAAGCCTCACCACTGAGTCCATGTCCCGGGGGAGGAGCTGCACAGTGATCTCCCACCTCTGCGCAGCCAGTGGCCTGTGCTCCCCAATGCCATGCTGGAGCCTCCACATTTATTTGACAAATAAAATTTTCAGAATTTTGTAGAATTTTAAAATATCATGTGCAGAATTTTTAACTTTTTGGCACAGAATGCCCTCAGGAGTAGAAAATTGATTCTTCAGCATGTATCCCTCACAGTCCCATCTCGCATCCCTGTCTCAGTGCTGAACATACACCTCTAACCCGATATAACACGACCCTATATAACATGAATTCGGATATAATGCGGTAAAACAGCACTCCGGGGGGGGGGGGGGGGAGGGGCTGCACACTCTGGTGGATCAAAGCAAGTTCGATATAACATGGTTTCACCTATAATGCAGTAAGATTTTTTGGCTCCCGAGGACAGCGTTATATCAGGGTAGAGGTGTATGACCTGAACAATCATGCAAAATCATCCTATAATCCATCATCCCAACATCATCATTCTCAGCCAGACACTTGACACAACAATGTTACTGTGCAGAGGCTTTTGTGATTCCATGTACATATGGCCCAGATTCCCAGTGGTGATCACTGAAATCAAGATGTTAACTCAAACTATTGGAAAGCGGCCAACCTCAGAGTAGTTGAGTCAGTGACAGGTGCTGGAGAAGGTTGAGGGTCAGTGGAAATTTACATGTAAAGCGAACATGTAAATATATATATATTATGACAGACCCAGACCAGTGGGGTACAGGAGTCTGGTAGAGGGCAAATATACTGGTCACTGGATGAGTAGTTTTCTGTTCCCTGAGTGACCAGAGCAGGGGCTCCACTAGAGTAATCAGGAACCTGCTAGAACCAGTTATGGCAGGCAGGCTAATTAGGACACCTGGAGCCAATTAAGAAGAAGCTGCTAGAATCAATTAAGGCAGGCTAATCAGGGCACCTGGGCTTTAAAAAGGAACTCACTTCAGTTTGTGGTGCGAATGTGAGGAGCTGGGAGCAAGAGGTGCAAGGAGCTGAGAGAGAGAGGGTGTGCTGCTGGAGGACCGAGGAGCACAAGCGTTATCAGACACCAGGAGGAAGGTCCTGTGGTGAGACTAAGGAAGGTGTTTGGAAGAGGCCATGGGGAAGTAGCCCAGGGAGTTGTAGCTGTCATGCAGCTGTTACAGGAGGCACTATAGACAGCTGCAGTCCACAGGGCCCTGGGCTGGAACCCGGAGTAGAGGGTGGGCCTGGGTTCCCCCCAAACCTTCCAATTGACCTGGACTGTGGGTTCTTCCAGAGAGGAAGGTCTCTGGGCTGTTCCCCAACCCACATGGTGAATCTCTGAGGCAAGAAAATCCACCAATAAGCACAGGACCCACCAAGATAGAGGAGGAACTTTGTCACACTGGTGTCTTTTTTTTTTTTTTTTTTTTTTTTTTTTTTTTTTTTTTTTTTTTTTTCACCACAATGAATGACATAGTGTGGGCACTGATACAAGCTATGGCGGCCCAGCAGGAGGCTACTCGTGTCCAGGCAGCCGCCCAACAGGAGGCAGTGTTGCTGCAGCAAGAGACTAATCGCCTGCTGATGGACCAGGCTGCTCAAGAACGAGCTATGTTGCGGGAACTGGTAAACCAGATAAAGTCCCTTACAGAGCTGAATCACAGCCATGATGGGACGCAGCTCATACGGGCCAGCCATTGGCTGCAGAAAATGACATGGGAGGATGATGTAGAGGAATACGTTCTGGCCTTTGAGAGGACAGCCCTACGGGAGGCCTGGCCTCGAGATCAGTGGTCTGGCATCCTTGCCCCATTCCTGTGTGGGGAGGCCCAGAAGGCCTACCATGATCTGCCTGAAGAGGCTGCGGCAGACTACCCCGTGCTGAAAGCAGAGATCCTGGCCAGATCTGGGGTAACGACAGCAGTGCGGGCCCAGCAGTATCACGGTTGGATGGGACCAGGCAGAAAACCCAAGGTATGACAACATTAGGAAGGAGGTGACTGAAATAGATGGGGTCCCCGTGGAAGGGAAAACCAAGGGACCAGGACCCTACTTCATAATGAAGAAGGATCTCTTATACCGGGTTGCACCAGTACAGGGGCAGAAGGTACAGCAGATCCTAGTACCTCAAAAACACCAGAACGCTGTATTAAATCTTGCTCATAGTCATCTTTTTGGGGGGCATTTGGGGGTAGAGAAGACCCTGGCACGAGTCCTACGAAGGTTCTTCTGGCCCGGAGTACATGAAGAAGTGTGGAGGTACTGTGCCTCCTGCCCTGAGTGTCAGCTGCACAGTCCCCGTCCCCACTTGAGGGCACCTTTAGTACCCCTTCCCATCATAGAGGTCCCCTTCGAGTGAATAGCCATGGACCTAGTGGGACCCCTGGAGAAGACGGCTCGGGGCCACCAATATATACTTGTTGTTTTGGACTATGCTACTCGCTACCCAGAAGCTGTCCCCCTGCGGAACACGGCCTCTAAAACTATAGCCAAAGAGCTGGTGGGGATCTTTGCCCGAATGGGGCTACCGAAGGAGATATTAACCGACCAAGGAACCCCATTTATGTTGAAGCCAATGAAGGACCTCTGTACGCTGCTCCATATACATACCCTGAGAACTTCGGTCTACCATCCGCAGACTGATGAGTTGGTAGAAAGGTTTAACCGAACCCTCAAGGCTATGATAAGGAAGGTGGTAAGTCGGGACGGGAAGGATTGGGACACCCTACTACCCTACCTTATGTTCGCGATCCGGGAGGTACCACAGGCCTCAACTGGGTTTTCCCCCTTCGAGTTATTATACGGGCATCACCCCCGTGGCATACTAGATATCGCCAAAGAGATCTGGGAAGAGGAAC